>NW_027185764.1:13368791-13431184 GCF_028583685.1 Petaurus breviceps papuanus
AGGAGGACCTGAGTTCAAATCCAGCCTCTAACCAGACACTTAACACTTACTAGCTGTGTGACCCTGGGTAAATCACTTAACCCCAATTGCCTTACCACCCCCCAAAATATATGTCTTTATAACTATATTTCAATATAATTGCTTTCCTATGTGTCTTATTTTGTGCACTTAAAAACACTCTGAGAAGGGTCCAATGGCCTCACCTGATGGCCAAAGGGGTCCATGATACAAAAAAAGGTCAAGAGCCCCTGTCTTTTAAGGAAACCCAGTCCTCAGTAACATAACTTTGTGGGGCAAACGAGGCAGGCATCATCACCACCATTTAGCAGAGGGAAAAACAGCAGCTTTGCCACCTTTCCCAATTTCAAATAGCACTTCAGTAACATAACCAGGATTTTGGATCTATCTCTACCCCACCTGAGCCATCCCATCAACACAAATACTTGATGCTGGCCTGTCTTTTGATTTTGTTTCACTATTTGCTGATGATGTTTGCTGGAATTCAGTCTTTTCACGGCTTAGAAGTGACTGTTCTTGACCTTCAGGAAATAAAGAGTTTTAGCTTTTCCTTCTTTGTGCACAGTCATTCAGCCCTGGTTATCTGTCTACCATTCCCTGCTCACCTATCTCAGAGAATCTGATTTGGGGATGCTCCCAATGCTGCCCCAGGGCTTAACCCACTGCTTGCCACCTCTGATCTTCCTCAATTTGATTTCCTGCCATAAAGTCCACCCATGTCATCCCTGGGATCCTACAAGCTGCCAAAGAATTGTGGCAGAGATTTCCGGAGTACGAAAAACACCTGCAAACTCAAGGTAGCTAATAGCGCCCCCCCTGTTTTACCTGCCTGTTCATGAACAGTCCTTTGAATGATGGGCAAAGGCACAGGCCCCTCAAGGATCTGATATTTTTGTTTTTTGCTTTTTGGAGGGCAATTGGGGTTAAGTGACTTGCCCAAGGTCACGGGCTAGTTTTTGTGTTGTGTCTGAGGTCAGATTTGAACTCAGGTCCTCCTGACTCCAGGGCTGGTGCTCTATTCACTGTGCCACCTAGACGCCCCTGATATATTTTTAAGTCATTAATCTCTTGGGGAGGGCGGTTACTGAAAGTCTCTGCCTCTGTGATGACACCCATCATTCTGTACAGTTTTCTTGTTGCATGTACTTTAGAAATGTTTACACAATCCATTGTGTCCAAAGGGATATTCCCCACCTCCATTTCATGGATAATTAAAAAGTGGCCCAAACGTCTGGCAACTTAGTTGTACACTCAAGTAGGAGCTCTAGCCCTCCTTCCTGGCCTAGGAGACCCCTCCTCTCCTCCGCCTCCCCCTACCTGATACCCTCCATCCCCTCAAGCCCCTTCTCTAGACTTATCTCTCATTGAGATAATCAATGCCATTGGCATGGTGGCAGCAGCAGAATCCTGAAAAATGTAAGATTCAGTCCCTGCCCTGAAGGAAGCAGGCTGGAAAATTGGAAGACATATACAAGACAAGAGAACTAACAATGGGAGCAAAACATAGTCAACATTAAGGGCATCTAGAGGGTGTAGTACCTAGAACACCAGGCCTGGAGTCAGGAAGACCTGAGTTCCAATTCAGACAAATCAGACACTTATTAGCTGTGACTCTGAGCGAGTCACTTAACCCTATTTGCCTCAGTTTCTTCAACTGTAAAATGAACTGAAGAAGGAAATTGCAAACTGCTCTAGTGTCTTTGTCAAGAAAACCCCAAATTGGATCACAAAAAAAATGTGTATAACTGAAAAACGACTAGACAACAAGACAGTGGGGAGTCACTGAAGGTTTCTAAAGATGGGAGTGATAGGGTGAAAACAGCATTTTAGAAAGAGTTCCCTGGCTACATGATGTATTAGAATGGAAAGAGACTGGAGACAGGAAGACAGGGCTAGATTTGGAGTTGAAGTTGAAATCTCAACTCTACCACACCTGTGTCTTCCAAGGCAAATCGAGACCTCTCTGGACGTTCATCTCCTCATCTGTAAAATGAGTAGGTTGAACTGGATGATCTTGTGTTCCCTTCTGCTCTAAAGACTTGATTCTGTGGCCTCTCAAGTGTCAGAATGGAGGAGGGACTTGGGAGATCTAGAGACCATTCTCCACTGCAAAGCAGGACCCTTGTCATGGAGCTGACCAGCTTCCCTCACCACAGTGGAGATGGTAAAGCAGTTTTCTCTCCTTCTATCTATGCCATTTGCTAAGCTGACTTTCCCCCACTCTGCAAGGATGGGACCCCCCATCATAGCTTGAATCCTTGCTCTTGGTGTTGGAGTTTTTGATGACCTTGAATCTCAGTCAGTGTTGCTAGGATACTTAACTCAAATGGTGAGAGCATCACTATAGTGAAGCCAACGTCATGGGTTCATTCTCCACATCAACCCGGTGGTTTTGCACCATCCCATAGCTGCATGCCACTTCCCCTACCAACCAGCTTGCAGATGCATTGTGCCATTGCTCCTAAGGGACACTGGTGAGAGAGTGTGGGTAGCTCAATGCAGCCCACCCCCACTACTGGCAAAAACAACTCAAAAGTGTCTGTGCTGAAGGTGAACAGTTGTAGATGATGTTCTGGTTAACTTCTCTGAAGCTAGTCTCTCTTTAAAAAGAAAAAAAACAACAGGGGCAGCCAGGTAGCTCAGTGAGTAAGAGCACCAGCTCCAGTGTTGGGATGACCTGGAGATAGAATCCTGGGTTGAGACACTTAGCACCCACCCAGAAACACCTGGCCGTGTAACCTTGAGCAAGTTACTTAACCCCAATTGCTTAGGGGCGGCCAGGTGGCTCAGCAACTAAGTACCGGCTCCAGTGTCGGGATGACCTGGATCAAATCCGGGCTCAGATACTCAGCACCACACCCAGAAATAATAACTGGCCGTGTAACCTTGAGCAAGTTACTTAACCTGGATTGCTCCAAAAAAAAAACACAAGAAAACCCTTAAGATGAGGAAGGCATATTCAGTGCCAGTTTTTTCCTTTACTATGTGTGTGTTAAGTCTCACTGTACTTTCTCCTTGCAGCCTACTCCCTTTCCATCTAGCCTTTCTTTGTTATTTAGAATCATCTCCACCCACACACACACACACACACTCTCCCCACTCGCTTTCACCATCAACTCCCACCAGTGGCTAAATTATGCTGTACTCTGTTCTCCCACAACCTCACAGTTTTTTCGTTTTTACTTTCTAATGGGGAAAAGAAAACCCAGTGTCTCCAAGAATTTCAGTATTCGGATAACAAAAACTGATGGTTACCTAAAAAGCTATGGAAATCCCTTCTGCCCCTGCTGCAGATGGGAAGGGACTTGAACAGTTGGGGTTGTAATTAATTTTAAAGCCTGGGGTGACATCTTCTCCCTGAGTATTGACCTCCTTTCATTCTGCCAATTTCACAAGTGAAATTGGAAATTCAGGTGGGCTTGCCCTACTGACAGGATCCAGGCCCTCACTGCAGGCCTGGGTACCACTTACTCATTATGGAGACTCTTTTCTCCCGCACACCAAGGTGTGTGGGTAATAAGTGCCAGACACACTGCAAGGACAGGGAGACCAAATTCCCCTCTGACAACACAACATTGGAAGCTGCTAAGGCCACTGGGCTAGGGACATGAAAATAGCTGGCTAAGCCTTCCCCTGCCCTCCGAGGGTTGAGGGCCATTTTAGTCTTGACGTGAATCCCTGGTGTTTTTGCAATTGAAGTCACCTAAATAGTGCCAATTATATAAGTGGTATGTGGGATAGAGACACCAGGCTTTTGAAACAAAAGACTAACAAACCCTGATGGCTAGACTGACTCCTGAAGTGCTGGACCAGGAGATGAGGAAGTTGACTCAGTCTCCCTGCCTCACACTGGTTTGCTTTGTGTTCCTGGATGCCCTGCTGAATTTTCTGGAGTCTTTATTTCCCACCTATTTGACCTGGAATTCAACAGATGCCTACACATCTCAAAAATGAGAGAAAACTTATTATAAAGTACTTAGGTCTCAGAGAACATTTGTCAAGCACCAGCTGTGTGTGAAACCCCATCAGGGGAACAAAGAAAGAGAAGATGACAGTTTCTATTCTTTGGTTGCTTAAAGTCTGAGGATTTGGAGTGGATAGTCATGAAAAAGAATGAACAAAATAATGTGTTAATAAATGTAGCCTGGGCTACAGTGCATCAATTTAAAGGAAGACAAGATGGAAGATCAATCGTGCTGATCAGGGAAACCTCCTGGAGAAGGGAGGGGAGTTTTGAATCAGGCTGTGAAGTCAGGAAGGAGATATGAATTGAAAGAAGGAAGGATGGGTTGGGAGAACATCACAGGCAGAAACACAGGTGGGAATGAGCAAGTCATTTGCTGGAGGCAGAAAGTAGATTTGGGGGCCAGCAAGGTGGTGCAGTTATTAGAGCACTGACCCTGGAGTCAGGAGGACCTGAGTTCAAATCTGACTTCAGACACTTGACACTTATTAGTTGTGTGACTTTGAACAAGTCACTTAGCCGCAATTGCTTTGCCTTCCCCCCTGAAAAAATAAAATATAAAGTAGATTTGCTCAATTTGAGTGATCACTTGGAGCTGGGTAGCAATAAGAAACAAGGTTAATGAAATCGGGAGAAGGATGTGGAAAAGCAATTTGATTTGTTGATTGGATTTTTTTTTAGTTTTACTATCCCTATTTTTAAAAATAATAGTTTATTTTTAAAATGTGAAAGAAGGTGATCTAGCCATACCAGAGCTCAAATTATATTATAAAGCAGTAATTATCAAAACAATCTGGTACTGGCTAAAAGCTACAGTGGTGAATCAGTGGAAACTATTTGGTACAAATTACATTATAGTAAATGACCATACTAATCTAGTATATATTAAACTCAAAGTTCTAAGCATTTGGGACAAAAACTCGTGCTGGAAAGAACTGTAAAATAGTATGGCAGAAACTAGGTATAGACCCACATCTCACACTGTATACTAAGATAAGGTCAAAATGGGTACATGATTTACACATAAAGGGTGATACCATAAGCAAATTAAGAGACCATGGAATAGTTTATCTGTCAGATTTATGAATAAGGGAAAAAAATTCAAGACCGAAGAAGATACAGAGAACACTACAAAATATAAAATAGAAAATTTTGATTATATAAAATTTAAAAGTTTTTGCACAAACAAAACCAATGCAACCAAAATTATAAGGAAAGCAGAAAACTGGGCAGGGGAGTGGAATTTGTAACAAGTATCTCTGATTAAGGCCTCATTTCTCAAATACATAGAGAACTAAGTCAAATTTATAAAAATGCAAGCTATTCCTCAATTGATAAATGGTTAAAGGATATGAACAGGCAGTTTTCAAAGGAATCAAAGCTATCTATAGTCATATGAAAAATACTCTAAATCACTAAACAACTTTGAGGTACCACTTCACACTGTCAGAGTGGCTTACATGACAAAAAAGGAAAATGTTAGATGTTGGAGGGGATGTGGGAAAACTGGGACATCAATGCCCTGTTGGTGGAGTTGTGAACTGATCTGATCATTCTGGAGATTAATTTGAAAATATGCCCAAAGGGCTATAAAACTATGCGTACCTTTTGATCCGGCAATACCACTGCTAGGTCTATATCCCAAAGACATCAAAAAAGTGGGGAAAGGACCTATTTGTACAACAATATTTATAGCAGCTCTTTTTGTGGTGGCTAAGAATTAGAAATCAAAGTGGAGCCCATCAATTGGGGAATGGCTAAACAAGCTGTAGTATATGGTTATAATGGATTATTATTGTGCTATAAGAAATGACAAGAGGATAACTTCAGAAAAGCCTGGAAAGACTTAACATGAACTGATGCAGAGTAAAGTGAAAAGAAACAGGAGAACGTCGTACACAGTAATAGCAATATTGTTTGAAGAATTGTGAATGTGAGCTATTCTCAATGATACGTTTTGCTGGGAAGAAACAAAGTTTAAACAGATAAAAAATTATATATAATATATCCTCTTCTAAAACTGACCCTGTGCAGATTGACACAAGGGTGACTGAGGTATTCTTTTTACATCAGACACTAGCTTCTTGTAGATGGATGTTAAGGTACTTCCTGTGCCTTCGTCTCTGAGATTCCATGGTTAGACACATTTCCCTCCCTCCCACTGTAAGTTTACCTGTTCTTCTGTTCCAAGGTAACGTGATCTCCTCTTCCCCCACCAGAGCTCAGTGTCTTTTATCATCTCCAAACACTTGGAGTGTTGTGAACCAGTCTGTCTGCCCATTACAACCCCAGGATCCGGTTTTGGGCTGAATTGTGGTACCTATAATCCCACTCAAGTGCTCAGTATTTGTTAAACCAGGAACAGGTTGCCATATCTTCTCTTGGTATGTGTTTATGAATCTACTTTTCACTGTTGATATTACTAAGGCTTTTATTTGATATGACTTTTTCTTACCCAGTGAGACATCCCTTGTAACAAAGATTTAAAGGAAAAATAAAAGTAGTTTAGCAAAATCAACATGTCAGCTGTGTCTCATAGTCCATACCTACAGTCCTCCAGTTCTAGAAAAAAAGGCTAGAGATACATTTTCCTAAATCTTCTCTGGAGTCAAGCGTGATCATCATAATTACACAGTATTTAGTTTAGTTTGGGGAGGGTTTCTTTTTTGCAGGGGGGAGATCTTTCAATTTACATTATTCTTGTTTATTGTTTTCCTGGTTCTCTTTACTCTGGTCCAATTTATATGTATTCCCATTTTTCTCTGAATTCTTTGTATTTATAATTTGTTATAATATATAATCATTATGTAATAAATTATATATAATTATATACTCTATATTATAAACATATAACTTCTATATTATATAATTATTATATGATGAATTAGAACTTCTTATATATTATTATGCTATATAATATATTCCATTATATTAATGTACAGCAATTTGTGTAGCTGTACCCTAACCAATGGTCACCTACTGTTTTCACTCTTCTGCTGTCACAAAAAGTATTAATGTGAATATTTCAGTCTATGTGTGCTCTTTCTTTCTATATTTGACCTTTTTAGTGTATGTTCCTAGCAGTGGGACCTCTGAATCTATGGACACTTTAGTCCCTTTTTAGGATAATTCCAAATTGCTGTCCAGAATGATTAGACCAATTCATAGCTCCATCAACAATGTATTAGTATACCTATCTTCCTTTAGCCCCTCCAACAGTGACTATTTACATCTTTCACCTTTGCCAACTTGATGGGTAGAAAGTAAAACTTCAGAATAGTTGTAATTTGCATAGCTCTTATTTTTAGTGATTTTGAACAAACTAGAAGGTTTAAATGATTGTTAATCAGAAATGATTATAAAGCATCTTGAAATAATACAATCTTCAAGGTCACCATTGTGGAACCATCCACCATATGGAAGAAACCACCTTATTACAAGTACCTTCTGTCACATCACTAAATGAGCCCCTCTTTTAGAGGAATTAAAGTCCTATAAGGACTGAATATTTCTGTAGAGTAAGTCACTTAATGATAGTGAGAGCAATAAGTCATCAAAATGAAGGCTATCTCATTAGTAAGAGGACAAATTAGCCCAGGGAAGGCTCAGCCCATCTCCTACTTGTGCCTGTTGACATCACAGTCTTCTGTCTGCTTTTGCAGTTAGTTGCGCACAAGTGAGAGGGTGATAGGAGACCCTCTAATTCCCCATGTGGACCAGAGGCAAATGTCATGCAGAAAACCCTTTTGGTCCTGGGTGTTTGGGGATGATGGGCTGGTCCCTTTGGGGAACATATGGTCAATTACTACAAATGCATGATGATCCAGGAATGACTGTGATAGAACAAATGTGTATGAGAGAAGTTTAGGGTAACAAATGTAACCAGAGTTACTAGTGCCTTGGCCTGGGAACCTCCTACCTCTACCAAAAAAACCAGCCAGAGATGCTGAGGAGGAAGTGGGTAGAGGCATCCTTCCTGAATGTGCCTAGTGATCGGAGAACATTAGAAAGGAAGGGGACTGGGAGGCAGAACAGAGGGGTCCCTAGGTCCCTCAGGCTGGCAAGACAATCAGGGCATTGCTACAGAGAGCTTTGTGAGTTCTTTTGAAGGAAGGGATCTTGGCCAGGACCCAGCCTATGAGATTTCTGAGCCAAATCTCTTTGTATTGAATGATTGGTATTCATGACAGCATATAGGCTCCAGCTTGGCAGCCTGTCGTTTTTCATCCACAATGCAGCCTTAAGGTGAAGGTTTTCTGTGAAGCTGTCATTCCAGAAACCTAGGCCAATGGCCCTCAGAAGCACAGGAGCATAGATTAAGATATGGAAGGGGCCCCCAGAGACCCGAGTCCAACTTTCTCTTTGGAGACATGGGGAAAATGAGGCCCCACAAAATTAGATATCTTGTCCAAGTTCACATAGTCAATAAACATTTATTTTGAGCTACTGTGTGCCAGGCACTGTGCTAAGAAGCAAAACCAGAATTTGAAACCAGGCCTGTAATGCTGCTACACAGTCAGGTCTATGTGGAGCCAAGTTTAGTTTCTTTGAAAATGCCCTGAGTGGCTAACTTGAAAAAAAAGGAAAATGACAAATGCTGGAAAGCATCATGGAATAATTGAGACGGCTAATGCACTGTTGGTGGAGTTGTGAACCAGTTCGACCATTCTGAAGAACAATTTGGAACTATGCCAAACTGTGCATACCCTTTGACCCAGCAATATTACTATTAGGTCCGTATCTCAAAGAGATCAAAGAAAAAAGAAAGGACCTAGATGTGCAACAATACTTATAGCAGCTCTTTTGGTGGTAGCAAAGTATTGGAAATTGAGAAGATGCCCATACAAGCTGTGGTATATGATTGTGATAGAATACTATTGTGCTGTAAGAAATGACAAGAAGGATAGTTTCAGATAAACCTGGGAAGATTTACACGAATTGATGCTGAGCGAAGTGAGCAAACCAGGAGAATATTTTACACAGTGCTGGCAATATTGTGATGATGATCAACTGTGAAAGACTTCGCTACTCTGATACAATGATCTAAGACAATTCTGGAGAACCCATGATGCAAAATACGATCTATATCCAGAGAGAGAACTGATGAATATTAAGAGCAAATTGAAATTTTTCCACTTTATTTTTCTTGCTTTTTTGTCACACGGATAATATGAAAATATGTTTTGCATGATTTAATTCATATAATTGCTTCCTCAACGGGTGGTAATGGGTAGGAGGGAGGGAGAGAATTTGGAACTCAAAAAAAATTTTAAACGAATGTTTAAAATAAATAAATAATGAACTTGTTTTTAAAGAAAAGGCCCCTAAGTGACATCCTTATTCCTACAGACTAGCACTGAGGAAATGAAGAGACAATACAATCTTCATCCAAAGGGAAAACACCTTGATCAAAACTCAGCAAATGCCAGGTGCTAGGTTACCTTTGGGTTTCACAGTTTCATCCATACCATCTCATCCCAGGTGTCAGAAGGGCACTGTATTCTCTCTGCTTATGGCAGCTCACTTTTACCTTTCATAGTGACTGGATAGGAAGACATTTGCATCACTGGGCAATGAGCAGCCCAGCATGGTCTAAGGACCAGCCTCCTTTGGATTCTGCCCCCTGTCTCTTCAGTGATCAGATGAAAAACTTTGCTCCTAGGAACCCTGGCTACTTCCCATTGATTTAATTAATCCAATCTGACAAGTGTTTATTAAATACCTACAATGTTCAAGGGGCTACAAAAACAAAATAAAAAGCAGTCCCTGTCCTCAAGGAATTTACACTCGGGGGGGGGGAGGTGGGAGGGGCTCATGTCAGGTGATAGTATGACATAGTGGATAGATATTGGACCCGGAGGGAGAAAAACCTCTAGTTGAAATCCTCATACTAGCTGAGTGAGCTTAGCCCAAGCACTTAGCTTCTCTCAATCTCAGTTTCTTTATTTGTAAAATGGGGATAATTATATCATTATATGCCGTGAAAACCAAATGGGATAATGTATGAAGAGTGATTTGCAAATCAAATGTTAGCTATTACTATTAACAAATATATCTATATCCTTATATCCATCGAGCTATCTATTCATGCTATGTATCCATCCATTTATTCATCCATTCATCTATCACCTATCCATCCATCTGTTCATTCAACCAACTATTTATCTATCCTATCTAGCTATCCATTCAATTCATATATCTATCTTCTATCCTATCTGTTAATCTATTATTTAGCCTCCTGTCTATCTATCGACATATATTTTTCCATCCATACACTTATTTACTTATCTATCCAGTCCATCCTATCAATCTAGTCATCCATCAATCCATCCATCCATTCTTCTATCTATCCATTCATATATCTATTTATCCTATCTGTCTATTCTTTGATCCATCTGTCCATCTACCCACCTATATTCATCCATCCATCCATCTAGACATTCTACCTATCTATCCATCTCCCTGTCTATCCTATCCATGCATACATCCATTAATCTATCTATCCATCAATTTATCTATCCATCCCTTCCATTCATCTAATTCATTTCTCTATTTATCTATCCATTATTTCTATCTATCCATCTATCTGTCTTTCTATCTTGTGATTAACCCTTGTTGTCAATGCTTTCTCCTTCCTCCCCAAATAATTATATTTAAACATACTACTGTGGTACTATGAGATCCTCAGGGGTCCACCTCAGAGATACTTCCATTCTCTCTGCCTCCTCCCCTCAGGAATGCCTTGAGGTTGTTAAGTTGTGTTTTATAGGCACAGCCGATCATCATGAACCAAACCATGCAAATCTTCCAGAGTCTTTCCCACGTACAACGCTTTCAAAGTTAGCCAGAGAAGTGAGTGACTAAGCAAGGGAGAAGAGAATGCTGGTCCATGACAAAGGAAATGGAAATACCTTCTCTTTTGTTTTTTATTCTCTAGGACCCCAGAGAGCGCTGGGATGAAAGTGGGAATAAGTGCCAAGGTTGCTGTGCTACAGTGGTAATGGAAATCATGGAGTGGGCTTAAAGGAAATTGAATGGATTATGAATAGCCCTTTGGTGTTGTCGTTGGTGTTTTTTCCACAGAACCTTTACTGGGGGGGGGGGGAGCCCAGAATAGTCCAGGGAACAGCAGAAGGAGGTAGAAGTGCTCGGCAAGGGAGATGGGGTTGGGGGGACACAGGCAAAGGCTTGTCAAAGCCAATACATGTTGAAATGTCAAGCAGACCTGAAGGAGACCTTCTTGGTTTTGGAAGAGAATAATAATCTCTTACATTTGCAAAGAATGTTTTTTTCTCCAAAATGCTTTCACATCTTTGATCATTACATCATCCCTGTGAACTTGGTCCAATTTGACACATGAGGAAACTGAGGCACAATGAAGTTAAGTGATTTATCTAAGGTCACACAGCTGGTTAGTGTCAGAGTTAGACATGGGGAAGCTCTCAGGTCTCCTGAGTCTCCATTTTGTTTTCTTTATGTGAGACCTTTCTGCCTTTCAGGATATAATTGGCAAGACTGGACCGTTTCTCCAGGTGGTGGCCAAACTGCATTCTGGGCTTGTGAAAGCCCCTCTAGAGATTTTGTTGTTGTCTTCCTTCATTCCTGAAGAGGAGCAATGACATCATGAGGACGATGTCTTGACTTGCACATGAATTGTATTTAAGTGAGGCAGAACAGCGCTGTCAGCCTCACTCTCTCCTCTGGAGATTCAGTGAAGGTGGATCACATGCAGCAAGCTCAGCTCCAGACCCTGTTCCCCTTCTCCCCTTTTTTTTACCTCTCCTAGAAGAACAGAGCTCTATTACTGTTGGTGTCTGCTTGGCTGAGGCCTGGAGGCCCTTGGGCAGAGGGGATGGTTCCATCATCCTTCATCTCGCAGGGTTAGTGGTAGCCCAGGCCTGAGCTGAGACAAGAGGCCTGATGCCAGTGTTCCCACGGGGTCCTGGCCAAAATCTACATCACCCCTCCTTCCTCGTAAACCAATGGGCAGCTTGCTTTTCCTTTGGCCTAATTACAGCCCCACTCCAGGCTCTTGTCAAGCCTTCTTCTGAGACACAGAGGCACAGCCCCAGTGTGTCTACCAGGGACAGCTCTCAGAGACAAGTGACCACTGGGGGCTATAATGACACTTTGCATTTCACCTCTTCCATAAAGTTCATTGGATGGATTCTTTGTGCTTTGACATCATAGTCATTTCTGAATATGTTCAACCCCATCACTAAATGAGCCTCCTCTAAGGCTAATGAGGAAAAACTGCAGCAGAACCAGCCAGGACAATCAGCGTACGCAGCGTCCCATACACAGAGTCCCAGACTGCTCAGTGAGAAGAGCTAAAAAACAATCTGTGTAATGACTATAAGGGAAAGAGAGAGCACTCGAGTGAAGGTGAGGCCAAGACGAGTCATACACTCATCCACATTCACCTCCATTTCAGTGGTTTTGTTCTTTCACCTGACAGCCATTACGCATATTATTTTCTTGGCCCTCCTTGCTGCATCGATTCATAAGAGTTTTCCCAAGTTCTTTCAATCTGTTGTTTCTTATAGCACAAAAAATGCCATTATTTTCATATTCCTTCTTACTCATTCAGCTATTCCCTAACCAGGGCAGCTAGATGGCACGCTCGAGAGAGGGGTAGAGGGGGCAGGGAGTTCAAATCTGGCCTCAGACACTTACTAGCTGTATGACCCTGGGCAAGTCACTTAACCCTTATCTGCTCAGTTTCCTATCTTTAAAATGAGCTGTTGAAGGAAATGGAAAACTATTCCAGTATCTCTGCCAAGAAAACCCCAGATGGGGGCACAAAGAGTCAGACACGACTGAAAAACAACTTCAAAATAACCAATGGGCACTCATGCTAGAATATTTGGGTAGATATGAGCTAAAATATAAAGACAATAAAATAGGGGAATAGTCAATGTGGATACTGTTGTTTGTCAGCAATTGGCTATGAAAACATTTTGGAAAGCAATGTGGAATTATATTGATGAAGTGACTAAAACATCCATACTCTTTGACCCCAAGATACCATTATGAAGCTTATATCTCTGACAAGAAAGTCCCCATAGAAACCAAAATATTTCTAGCAGCACTTTTTTTAATAGTAAAGGATTGGAATTAAAACAGAAGGCTGTCAATTGAGGAATGATTAAGCAAATTGTGGTACATGCAAGTAATGGAAAGTTACTATGCTATAAGAAAAGATAAATGTTATGAATGCAGAGAAGCATGAAAATATCTACATGAACTGATTCAGGGTGAAGTAAACGGAGCGAAGAAAACAACGATTACAACAATGGTCACAAAAAGAACAACTGCACACACACACACACACATCCAAAGTGAATATTACAACATTGTAAAGAACAAGCAGACCTCAAAAGAAAAGATGAGGAAAGTCATCCCCATGCTGCCACTTTGAAGAGATGACAGGTCCACAAGTGTTGCACATTGCACATATTTTCTGACTTTTTTGACGTATTGGTCAGTTACATTGTTTTTCTCTTTTTTGCCTCTAAAAATAAGCTATTTGCTATATAGAATATCTGGGAGAGGAAAGGAGAAGGGGAAACAATGGTGTTGTAAAAAAAAAAGGATATCAATATAAACGTATTTCTTAAGAATGAGCCAAAATAGCTCTGTCTGATCTTCTTGGGGCATATTCTTAGTAATGAGATCTCTGAAAGGAATACGAACAATTAATTGATTTTTCTCATATTGCCACCTTTGGTTTTTAATGAATGTCTCTGAAAGAGAAAGCTTATACTAAGGCTAGTCATTGGGTAGAGAGGACTAGGAAAGATTCTTATTTGGAGAACACAGGCATGTGGGAGCTATTTCCCCAGAAGGAGAAAGGCAGGAGATTCTGTTCACTGAAGCAGCTCCTTGAAATCCTTTTACCATGAAGAAAAGTCATCAGTATAAAACCCAAGGTGCCCCCACCTTTCTCTAGCTCCCTGCCCCATCTCCCATTGCCAGTGTTCAGACCTGGGCCGTGCTAACTAGCCCTCTGCTCACCTTGGTTCCAGAAAGTTGGCCATTGGCAACATCATGAGCTACATGTCTACCAAAAACTTAGTGTCAAGTTTTATTGTTCTATGACCCTGGACTTCTCAGCTTGTATCGGCAATAGCATTTCCTTTGCAGCTCCCTCTAGCTCAAAGGTTCTTAATCTTTCTTTATATTATGGGTCTCTTTTGTTGCTGTATTTGTCCTTTGTTTTTGAAGAGGACCATGGCATCAGGGAAATGATGACACGACTTGCAGTTGACTTTGATTTGAGGGAGGGAGGGCTGTGTAAGGGTCACCAGCCTCACTTTCTCCTCCAGAGCCATCTGGGTCCAGTGGCCAGATATTCATCAGGAAGACCTTTTCACGTACTCACTTAGAGTGAGGTAATGCCCATTCAGTAAATAGGCCTCTTTAAGAAGTGAGTCAAGGGATGGCCCCTTTAATTAGAAAAAAAGAAAAAAAGAAATCAAGTTGGGAGTGAAAGACCCTCAGGGTTGCTGTTCTAAAGAGAATGGCAATCTGGGAAGCCTATGGACCCCTTCTCAGTATAAATTTTTTTTAAATGCATAAACTAAAATACATTAGATCACAAAGGAAATCACTCATATTGAAATTCAAGTACATGGACTCCAAGTTAAGAACCCATGCTTAGCTTCTGGCCACCAGTGTGGCAACTGCCTGAATGTTTTTGCTTTCTGGGGGTATAATTTGGCATTCAGGGGTCTGGGAGAGGAGGAGTTTGAAATGGCATCCCTGATGGAGAGAGAAGGGTCAAATGATTGGGATGTTGGGTATGTACTTAGGCAAACAGGTACAAGTGGACAAAGCATCTGTTTCCCAGTTAGAGGAAGATCTAGGACCTTGAAGAAGTAGGGTTGTTGGCTAACTTGTAATAGTCATCTTGTTTTGTTTTGGGTTTTTTCTTGCATTAATTCATCAAAGCTCTCAAAGGCTGAAGACTTGTGAAAACCAAAAATGGCATTGTTCTGGTATATCGCCTAATTATGGCCAATTTTATACTTGTGCTCAATATGCTTCTTTTTTTCAAGTTTTCTTTGGAAAACATTTTATTTGTTTTTGAATGGGCCTTAATGTTTCTTGACATTTGATGGGCACCAAGAGGCCCATTCACAAACAGTCATCTCAAGCAACAGGCAGCTTTGCCTGGTCACCTGGTTACATATTTAGGGGATGTGATTTAGAGGTGGCCATAAGAAGAGAAAGTGGAGAAGGGATTGTGACCTCCTCCCTTTCCAGAAAGTGCATTATTACATCACACACAAAAAAAAGATTTGGTGGGGTGGCCAGGTGACTCAGCAAGTAAAGAGCACCGGCTCCAGTGTCGGGATGACCTGGGGATCGAATCTGGGCCCAGAAACTTAGCACCACACCCAGAAATAACTGGCCATGTAACCTTGAGTAAGTTACTTAACCCCAATTGCTTTAAAAAAAAAAAAAGATTTGGACCTGGTAGAGTAGACCATGCCTCTCAGGTTGGGAGGGTATCTTTGTAGCTTGCCATTCACTGATGAGAATTAAGTACGGTAAGATAGAAAGAACCTTGGATTTGGAGTCAGAAGGCTTGGCTTCAAATCTGCCCCTTTTACTCAATAACCAACATGCTTGAGCTAGCACACATGCTTGGACAGGGACTCAACGTACAGTTATCCCTTCCACATAGCGACTTTCACCATGGCGGTTTTGATATATCATGGGTTGGCAAAAGAAATTAACTGAGAATTTGGAGAGAGTTTTTCAGAAGCCACAGATGACATAGAAAAAGTTTAGAAACTCAGAAATGTATAACATATATATAGTATTATGTAAATATCAATCCAAATTTTATGATAAGGTGCTGCAAATATCCCATAAAAGGAAAAGAAAAAATTCAGACTTTTTCTCTGGTACGAAGGGAGGGCCAAAAAATTTTACATACATTTTCCAGATCATGAGAGCACTGCACCTCTGACCCCTGTGATGTTCAAGGAATAACTGCAGAATGTAGGGAGTCTACCTGCCCCCAAGTCCTTTACTGCAGGGTGTCAAACACCCTGCCAAAGGCTTCTGTTGCCAACCTAATATTATCTAGCGTTGACCCAGATTAAACTGTAACTGGGAAATACTTAACACAAAAAAAGTAAAAATACAATACAACATAGATAATGGTAATAAATTATTTTCTAAGGCAATATGAGCCCACTGGGATCCTTATGTACAATGTAGAGGCCCCCATTTATATATGTTTGACTTTTTCTATGCTATGTAGCTGGAGTGCTCCCTTGGTCAGGGTTATTCTAGCTTTGCCTCTTGACTGAGGGTAAGCCTGCTATTTGGAAAACACACACACACACACACACACACACACACACACCCTCAGATTTGGGGATTTCTAGTGTGGTGACTCAGTCTCCTTATTCTTTATTCCTGAATCCTTATCTCCCTCTTTGCCCACCCCACATACACCCCCTTTCACCATGATCAGCTCTGGAATAGAGAGAGATAAGAAACTCCTCTATCTCTGACTAACTTCATTCCCCAGAGACTCCCACTCCCCACCCTACATACTTCACACATCTAACCTCCTCCTGCACACCCCCTCATACCACCCCTCACTACACTCATCCAGCATCCTGAGGGCTTGTGTCTAGCTGACAATTTTCGGCCCTTGTACTCTCTGTGTATTTTGCCAAGAGGTTTCCATGGAGATATGTCTTTGATCTAATCAGAATAAATGAGGGGTAGGAGAAATTTGCCAAACTGAGAGAAAAATAAGATGGGGAGACCTCCACCACCAGACATTTTAGGAAAGGGGTGAGGGGCTTTTGCAGAAGTTGGTGCCCTCAGCGCTTTTCCTGATTAAATTGACTTGCAGGCCCCCTAACTTGGTAGGTGAGGCTACCCTTTCTGGTTGGGTGGGTACTGGGGATAAGGAGTTCTGTGTTGTGCCAGCCAAAGGGAGAGCCTAGACTTCCTTTACCTCAAATGTTAAATCAATTGATCTCCCTGAGGGGTGCTAGGATTCTGTCCCAGAGAGAGTAAAGTAGTTTTACTCAGGGTGCAGAAACGATCCTGCCTCCTCTACTGAGACTGTGACCAGGCCAGTAATCTAATGACTGACTTTTTCTTTATTCCCAAGATCTTGCCCAAGTCAGAAGACAGGCCTCCAGGGAAGCCACTGAAGCCTTCTCTGTGCTGTTGACCTACAAGGCCAATGTGAAGGCATCCCTAGAGTTTGCTGGGATGCTGTTGGCCAGTAATGATACAGAAAGGACCAACCTGAGGTAGGCAGAGCCAGGAAACACATCCAGTTCTCTTTAGAGCGAGGGCTGTGCCTGCTGCCCTATTTGGGAGCTCTGTAAATACAGGGGTACAATAACAAAAACCATTCAGCTCTGGCCACTTGGAGGGAGAGATTATTGTTTTAGTTAGTCTTGTGACCATGGGTAAGTCACTTCACTGCTCTATCTCAGTATAACCCTCTGTAAAATAAGGCTAATACTTTCCCTATCTGCCCCACAGGGCCATGAAGATCCAAGAAGAGCTTTGAAGAATATAAAATGTTAAGCAGATGCCATAGATAGTTATTGTTTGGGGGACAGCTAGGTAGCGCAGTGGGTAGAGAGCCAAATCTAGAGTAATGAAGACTCATTTTCCTGAGTTCAAACCTGGCTTCAGACATTTACTAGCTCTGTGACCCTGGGCAAGTCATTTAACCCTATTTGCCTCAGTTTCCTCATCTGTAAAATAAGCTGGAGAATGAAATGTTAAACCATTCCTGTCTCTGCCAAGGAAACCCCAAATGGGGTCACAAAGAGTCGGACATGACTGAAAAACAACTGAACAAGCCATGGATCAGCACCCGCTTCTCCATGTTCCAAATGTTGTTTACACAGATAGGTGTTCATCCTTATCTCTGTTTATGCAGGAGCTGAAGGGTCCATTTGTGAATATGCTTCTTGTCTTTTGTCACTTCTCATATGTTCAACTTTACTGAGCATCGTCCAGTCTCATGGGGGAAACTTTAGCCTTGCATCCTTTGTTTTTTGTAGTCCATCCTTGCCTTGGGGAGAGGCTTTATAGACCAATGGAACATGTCTCCTACTAGAAATTGGAAGGACCGGAATTCTAGGGCCTTCTCTTTGGTTGAATATTTTCCTTGTTCTAAGTCCCAGTTTTGTCTTTCAGAAAGAGAATAAATGATACCTCAATCCCTGACCCTAGGGTCATAGATTTAGAGTTGGAATAAACCCTCCGCCATCTAGTCACTAGGTCATCTGGAACCCTAGACCCTTAGGTCACCGAGTCCAGTCCCATCATTTTATAGATAAGGAAACTCAAAGCCACAGAAGCAAAGGGATGCGCCCAAGGTCATACAAGTAGTAAATGGTAGAGTCAGGATTTGACCTCAAATCTTCTGACTCCCAACTCTTTTTACTGAACCACCTTCACTCAGAAGGCAAATGAGATGAGATATGTTTGGACCTCAAAGTCCCTGGATGTTAAAGAGGTCCAGTGTGTCATTATAATTAGAGCCTAGGAGAAGCTTCACTGCCGTTGCCTTAGAAACCCTAGAACTCATCCCTTTGTTTTCTCTTACTGTCACAGTGGAAAGAATGCTAACCCTGAGGGTCAGAGAACCTGGGTTCTGATCCCAGCTCTGTGGTTTTCTAATTGTGATCTTGGGAAAACTACTTTCCCTGTCTAGGTTCTGTGTATTCACCTATAAAATGAGGACCTTACGCAAGACGATCTCTGATGGCTATCCCCTACAACTCTGAAAGGTCTTTGGTTCTTCAGAGAAGCCAAAATTTGTCCAGGCCCAAGAAGTTTGCTTTCTTGAGGGGTGGATTCCTTGAACAAGACACTCCATCCCCCAACTCTTGACATTTCCACTAGCTAAGTCCCAAGTCTAAAATGCCCTCCCTCCTCATCTTTGTCTCCTGGCTTCTGTTAAGGCCCAGCTAAGATCCCACATTCTACAGGAACTCTTTCCTGATCCTCCTTAATGAACTCTAGAGCCCTCCCTCTGGTGGTAATTTCCAAATGATCCTGTGTATGGTTTGTTTGCACATGGTTGTTTACATGTTTACATGTTGTCTCTTCCATTAGACTGTGAGTTCCTTGAGAGCAGGGCAGCTGTGTGGCACAGTGAATAGAGTGCTGGGCCTGGAGTCAGGAAGACTAATCTTCCCAAGTTCAAATCTGGCCTCTAACACTTACTAGCTATGTGACCCTGGGCAAGTCACTTAATCTTGTTTGCCTCAGTTTTCTCATCTGTAAAATGGGCTGGAGAAGGAAACAGGAAACCACTTCAGTATTTTTGCCAAGAAAACCCCACATGGAGTCATGAAGAGTCAGGCATGACTAAAAGATGGCTGAAAAACAACTCCTTGACAGCAGGGACTTTTTGCCTCTCCTTGTATCTCCAGAGCTTAGCACAGGGCCTGGAACATAGCAGGCGCTTAATAAATGTTGATTGACTGGAAGTGGCATCTTTCCATAAGTTTCTATTATTTGTATATTGATATTACAATCTTTGTGACCTTGGGCATATCACTTAATCTCCTCTGGCCTCAGTTTCCTCATTTGTAAAACAGAGACGGGTTGTCCTCTGAGGTCCTTCCAATTCTACGCCTACAGTTCTCTGAATACTCTTAGAAGCACTTGGGTATTTTGCTCCAGGTTTCGCTGCCGTCCCCTCTGTGGTTCTGTGCCTCCTCCTGACGTGCTTTTGGGTTGTCAAGAGGAGAAAGTTTGGCTTTTAAAGTCCCTCACAGGCTGGCCCCCTCCTACCTTTCTAGCCTTCTTACACATGTACTGTAAGGTTCAACAGTCATCTTCTTGCCGTTCCTCAAACACAATGCCCCATCTCCACCTGCGCAGCGGCTGCCCTCCGTGTCTGGGTCACTCTTCCTCCCCTCTTATCCCCCTGGCTTCCTTCAAGACTGCTCAATCCCATCTTCTGTAAGTGGCCTTTCCTGCTCCCTTCCTCCCTCCCACTTCCATTGCTAGTGCCTTCCCTCTGAGATCACATCCCATTTACACTGTATGTCTTATATGTAGATCGTTTGTTTTTTTTTGCTTATTGTCTCCATTCTACTACTAGGTCTTTACCCCAAGGAAAAGGAAAAGGACCATGTACACAAAAATATTTATATCAGCTCTTTTCATGGTGGCAAAGAAGTGGAAACTGAGGGGGCAGCTAGGTGGACCAGTGAGCTGAGTTCAAATCAGGCCTCAGACACTTAACACTTACTAGCCGTGTGACCTTGGGCAAGTCACTTAACTCCAATTGCCCTGCCTTCCCCCCTCAAAAAAAATAGTGGAAACTGAGGGGATGCTCATCAATTGGGGAATGACTGAACAAGCTGTGGTTATATGAATGTGATGGAATGTTATTATGGTATAAGAAATGATGAAGGGGATGGTTTCAGAAAAACCTGGTAAGACTTGTATGAACTGATGCAAAGTGAAGTGAGCAGAATCAGGAGAAGAATGTACATTACATTATACAGCAGTATCGTTATGATGATCTGTAAAGGATTTGCTACTCTGATCAGTACAATGATCCATCACAACTTCGAAGGACTCATGATATAAAATGCTATCCACCTTCAAAGAAAACGGATGGATTCTGAGCGCAGATTGAAGCTTTTTTCCCCTTTGCTTTTCTTACTTCCCCCCCCCGCCCAGGACATGACTAATGCAGAAATATGTTTAATGAGTATCATATTTCTTGCTTTCTCAATAGGTGGAAGGAGGGAAGGATAGAATATAGAACCGAAACAAAAACAAAATTTAAATTAAAAGAAAGGGGAATATGAGCTCTGTCAGAGCAGGGACTGTGTTTGCCTGGTGTACCAGTCCCCCCAGGAATCCCTGAGGGTCTCTGAGGCCCTTTCACATAAGGCAAAAACTATTTTAGAAATAATTACTGAAATGTTTTAATTTCTAATATGGTGAATGTCTATAAATATAACCCACATAAACAAAAGTTCTTTGGATTCCTTAAAAATTGTTATGAGTTTACTTGCCCCAATTGCCCTCCAAAAGGCAAAAAAAAAAAAAAATTAAGAGTGCAAAGGGGTCCTGACACTAGAAAGTTTTAGAACTACTGCCCTTAGCACATGCTTGTTGACTTAGAGTGAGCTCATTAAATCATGTCTTTCTCCTCTGAATCTTTCCCCAAGTGGCTCCAATCCTGACACCGGCTCCTGGAGGCCAATTTTGGACACTCCCAGCCACAATGCAGTGATGAAACAGTCAAAATCTCTTACTCCAGGAGCGACAGTACCAACCATATACCACTCAGGCTCCCCACGAGAGACCCCATATTGAGGACATCTGGAAACTCAGTTAAACTTGGAAATTCCAGCTTCTTTAGAAATTAACTCATTAAAAATATAGCTATTATTCTCCATCCTCATCCCCCCCCCCAAAAAAAATCCTCTACCCCTTTAATTGTCTTTCTGGGTGAACAATCTGAAGGCTCTCTTCCCAAGTGGGAAGCGGGGTGTCTCAGCCCTCATATTGTCCTTACTACTACCACAGCTCCCGAGTTGATCACGTAGGATAGATAAGATATTCCCAGGACTGCAGCCAGTCTGAAGTCTCAGATCCCTCGAAGAGAAAGGATATGGGTTTGAGGAGAAAGGCTAGAATCCTATATGGGCTTCTAGTAATGTAACAGCTGGTTTCATTAGTGTCCAACACCACCAAAGCCTTGGATTCAGGTCTTTAATCACCACCTTTTTGTCTTTTTTTCCTAGTTATGAAGGCATCTTAGAGTGATAGGCCATTTAAATTAAGAGATTGTAGAGATTGTCTAGGTCAGGGATGGAGAATGTGTGGCCTCAAGGTCACATGTGGCCCTGTAGGTCCTCAAGGGGATGTTCTGGGAAGTTGGATTCAAAGGGCCGCACTTGAGGACCTAGAGGGCTACATGTGGCCCCAAGGCTCCAGGTTCCCACCCCTGGTCTAGTTCAACCTTCTGATTTTATAAAGAAAAATGCTGAAAGGATATGACTTACTGGGGACCACAAAGATAGCAAATGGCAGTTCCCATTCCACTACACTACACTGCCATCCATTCATATATCTCTATGTTGAGTTGGTGCAGGAAGACTTGAATAAGTCTCTTCTTGGATAGCATGCAGTGTGTGTGTGCACGTGCATGAATGCTGCAAAAATAAATACATCCCCCCCCACCCCCCCCACCATGTAAGACCTTCTCTCAGGCAAGAAGCAGCTAAAATCTGGACTATTCCAAGTTACACAGACCTTTTACCAGTTTCCAGAATGGCAGTACAAAAGATGGCAAATGTGAGAATTTCTGAAACTATTAGGATAAAAGAGTTATCTCAGTAAGTCTGGGAGATATACCTTTGCTCAGTAATCCCCTCTCCATTCTCCTCTGTCTCAAGGTTCTCTGTGTCCAAGGGACTGTGGCAATCTGCTCCTCAGCAAAAAGGCCAGAGGCCTCCTCCAGGTCAGAAGTTCTTAGCTTTTATTGTCTCATGGACCCCTCTGGCAGGAGTCTGGGGAAATATGGAGCCCCTCTCAGAAGAATATTTTTAGATGCACAAAATTAGATAAAAATACAATAAAAGAAACATTATACATATATATATATGTATCAAAATATTAAGAAAACAAGTTCATAGCCCCAGGTTCAGAACCCTTGCTCAGGGCAAGTCAATCCACACCTCTCCTCTGAAGGGTTCATCCCCTAGTGACCCCTCTCCCTGAACTTCCTTCTAACCCCAGTGCTTTGGATTTTAGGAGCAGAGAAGGACCTTCAGACTCTACAAACATTTTCAGAGTCAGGAAAATACTAGGCAGCTGGAGTAATGGGATATCCTTTCTGGGGGGCACAGGGGAGGGGCAGAAAGACAGAGAGAAGTGGTGTTGAGGTGATCGGTGAGAGAGATGTGACTGAGCGTGGTGTCCAGGAACAAGGAAGTGATGAGACTTCTGTAGTCTGCCCCGTCAGACCTTATCTGGAGTGTTGCATTTGGTGCTAGGTGTCCCATTTTGGGAAGGACGGGTTAAACTGGAGAATGTTCAAAGTATCCAGAATTGTGAAGATCCTCAAAGAACTGGATTATTTAGCCTGGAGAAAAGAAGATTCAAGGTGGGGTGGGAGTAGAGGGCTTTATAATCATCTTCAAGTACTTGAAGGATTGTCACGTTGAAGAGGGACTGGAGGGAGTGACCTCACTGAAGGTCTTTAAACAAAGGTTGGGTTTTCACTTGTCAGTTATGTTATAGAAGGAATCCCTTTTGCTTGGTGGGCCAGCTAAATGGCCCAGTGGAGAGAGTGCTGGGCATGGTGTTAGGAAAACCTGAGTTCAAATCTAGCCTCAGATACTTATTAGCTGGGTGACCCTGGACCAGTCACTTAACTTCTACCTCAGTTTCTTCCATTGTAAAGCAGGGCTAACAACACCTACCTCCCAGGATTGTTCTGAAGATTAAATGAAGTTATTTTTAAAGGGCTTAGCATCATGCCTAGAACACAGGTGTTTAATGCATGTTTATTTCCTTCCTTGTTTTTTAGTTATGGGTTGGATCAGATGACCTCTGAGCTCCCTTCCAAATCTGAAATCCTGGGTCTGTGAGCCTTATGTTCTGAGACCCAACAGGGGATTGGGTTACTTGGTCCTTTGCCAGTTTAGTTATTTACTCCTTATGTAAGGTGGAGTGACTTAGTCTGTCCTCTCCTCCTTTAGATTCCTCCTCCCCTTCCCCCACAGCATCGTCAACTAGGAAGTAAGAACAACTTAAAAGTTCATCAGAGATACATCTTAAATATATACTCAGCAAGCTGCCTTATACAAAGTACAAGTGCTCATTTTATGTTTTGGGGGATGTCTGAGAACCAGGATACTAAAGAACTGTGCATTTCTTTGTTGTAATGATTCAGCAGTGCCAAGGTTACTGAAGCCCCTCAGGGTACCTTTGTTTTCTTGGTCTCCTGTCTTTGAAGGGGCTCTCCTCAGCTCTGTGGTTTTTTTTTTTTCTGTTCCAGACTGAAAGATGAAAAAAAAAGAGGCCTCCCTTCCCACTGGAGAGGTGAGTGGCCACTTTGCTTACCAGGTGGCGGGGACATAACACTTGGTACTTCTGATGAGAGGTGTGGGGGCTTCAGGGGCAAAAGAAAACATGTATTTGTGGGCATGTTCAGTGTAGAAATTTGTTTTGCTTGGCTATGCATAATTGTTACAAGGATTTTGGTGTTTTGGATTTTTCCCTCATGATGGAGAGGAGATAGGAAGGAAAAAAATAAATTTTCCTTCATTAAAAAACAAAACAAAACAAAAAACTTTGGTTCCTGACCTCTACCAAATGTGCACAGTCTTCTTAAAGAGAAGTCACTGATGATGGTCCCACCTGCTCAGTGGTCTTTGTGCACTAGGGACAACTCCCTTTCCCTTTCTGCAGAGTATTATCTCGACTTTTTAAGCTATTCACTGAGCTTCTTGGAGTAACAATCCATCCAGCCTACAGGGCCACAAAGGTATGGGAGATGTTAGTCTGATGTCTTCGATGAGAAAGGTGAGGCCAGTCAGACCCCCTCAAGTTTTCCAATTAGCCTCATGGTGGACAAGTCTTGTTGCCTAAGACTCAGATACTAAGACAATCCAAGTGACTAGTCCACGGTCACACAGCGTCCGATACAAAACATGTCCATAAACTTCTCTTATTTATCAATGATTTCAAGAAAAACACAAAAACCACAAGATACATATATTTATATAGATTGATTTTATTTTTAATCTATGTATTGATTTCAAGATTAGTCAGCAATTCATACTGATAATAACCAAAATGAGCTCC
The DNA here is from genome assembly GCF_028583685.1 of Petaurus breviceps papuanus. Classification (NCBI taxonomy): domain Eukaryota; kingdom Metazoa; phylum Chordata; class Mammalia; order Diprotodontia; family Petauridae; genus Petaurus; species Petaurus breviceps. Next base: position 13,393,624 of record NW_027185764.1, read on the forward strand.
ATATATCTGTGACCCCTTCTGAACTTTGGTGCTCACTGAACACTACTCTCTTAATTACTGCCCTTAATTAGCCAGTTGTAGTTGGTGAATCTTACCCTCTTAGTTCTATTTTCTTTACTCTGCATCATGTCATATTCTTCGAATATCTTAAAAATTCATCATGTTTCTTATTTTTTATGATGGAATAATATTGCATTATGTTCATACACCGTAATTTGTTTAACCATTCTCCCACTGTTGAGTATCTCCAGCTTATTTATTTGCCATTATAAATAATGCTGCCAGGAAATATTTTTGTATAAATAGGTTTTTTCATCCTGACAAAAACTGCCATTGGGTCAAATATATTTGCAGCTCCTATTATATAATTCCACACTGCTTTTCCAAAAGGTTAATTAACACAGTTAGTTCACAATTCCACCAGCAGTATGAGTAAAATAATATTACCACAGCTATGCCTGCATGACATATCATAATCTTTGCAATTTGGGTATGAGGTAGAATCTTAAGAGTTGTTTTAATTTCCATTTCTTGGATTATTGGATATTTTTTATGTGGCTACTGAAAATTTATTTCTTCTTCTGAAAATTTCCACTTATCTGCAAGAGGATGGCTTTTACTCTCATAATATTGTGTCCGTTCTTTATAGATTTTGAATGTCACCCCACTATTAGAAACATTTAACCAAAATTTTGTTTTCTTAGTCTGTTTTTTTCTTCTTATTCTGCTCATGTTGCTTTCTGATGTACGAAAGCTTATAATTTTTATATAATTAAATGTTCTTTTGTCTCATAATTTCTAAGTCGCAACTGATTAATATTAGTTTGTCTCTTCTCTACAGTTAGGAAAGATAAAGTTAATTACTCTCCCTTTTAAGATGCCTGTTAAAATATCTGCACTGATCCATTTGGAATTCATCGTGGTGCACAGTGTAAGGAACGGATCTGCTCTTCCTTTTTGCTTAATTACCATCTAGGTTTTTCCATCAGCTTTTCTTGATGAATTAATATTTTCCTTAGCATTCTGTGATCCTGCATTTCTTGAGCACTCCACGACTGTATGCATTTGTCGCTAGCTCATTATTACCCAATTTGTTCTCGCGCTCTGGTTTTCTCTTTGTTTAGCCGGTAACACTTTTGGTATCTACTGCTTTAGGGTTTAATGTGGACTCCAGCAATGCCAGTCCTCCTTTTTCTTTTTCATTAATAAGACTCTGTCCTTCTTGATGGAGCAGAAAAAGTGCTGGGCGTTGGAGTTAGCCTCCCTGGGTTTGCACCCCTAATTTTCCACTTGCCCCCCTTGCCGAGCCAGGGCCAAGTCACCTGACCACACTGGGCCTGAGTCTCGAGATGTTTGACTAGATTAGTTCTAATGTCATTTCCAGATCCTACGACCTCTCTGCAGCTTCTGCACAGCTGCTAATTCCTTCTTCATGGTCATCTCTCCTGCCTTTGCTCTCCTGACAACTCTTCTCTCCTGGTCCTCCTCCTCTTCCTTTTCAGTCTCTTTTGGTAGGTCATTACTCATGCACTGGCATCTCCCGACACTATGCCCTGAGCACTTGATTTCTCTTTACATGCCTTCTCAAAGATCGTATCATATCCAGTGAATTTAATAATTAGTTCAGAAGACTCCCAAATAGACACATCCATTGCTTATCACATCCCTGAGCCCCAGGTCTCCATCTCTAACTGCCGGCTGCATAACTCTACCTACACGTCCTCAAACAACCCAGACTCAACATGTCCTGACTAAAATGCGTGACCTTTTCCCCTAAATCCTTTCCTCCTTCAGATTTCCCTCTTTTTGTTGAAAGCACCACCATTCTTCCAGTCACCCATGTTTACCATCTTAGAGTTGTCTGAATCTCCATTTCCCAATCCAGCTGTCCCTCTTGTTCTATTCTACCTCCCCAATACCTCTTACATCTGTGCCTTTCTCTTCCCTCACATGACCATCATCACACCACCCATCCTCTGGCTATTTCAGTGCCCTAATGGGACTCCTGGGCAGCCAGGTGACTCAGTAGATAGAGTCAGGAAGACTAATCTTCTTGGGTTCAAAGATGGCCTCAAACATTTATTTGCTGGGTGATCATTTGCTGGGTAAGTCATTTGACCCTGTTTGCCTCAGTTTCTTCATCTATGAAATGAGCTAGAGAAGGAAATGGCAAACTACTCTAGTTTCTTTTTCTTTGAAAACCTGAATGGAGTCATTAAGGGTCAGATATGACTGAACAACAACAAATGGGACTCCTCATTTCTAGTCCCTGTACTTTCCAATTCATCCTCTATACATTTTCCAAAATAATCTTCCTAAAGTCCAGGTCTTATCATGTCTGCCCCTACTCAAGAACTTCAATGGCCTCCTGATGCCTCTAGGGTAAAATAGAACTCAGAGGATCACAGGCTCTCAGACACCATTCTAATCCAAGCCCCTCACTTCACAGCTAAGGAAACTGAGGCCCAAGAAGGTTAAGTGACTGGCTAAAAGTCATGCATGTAGTATTAGAGATGGGATTTGAACCCAGGTCCTCTTGAGTGCACATTTCCAGTGTTCCTTCCACAATACTATATAGTCCCTCAGTCTGGAATTCAAAGCATTTCACAGTTTGGCTCCAACTGATCTTTCTGCACTTATTTCATATTACTGTCCTTTAAAAACTTTACATGCCAGCCTAATTATCAAGCCAGGCACTTGTCATTTCTTGCCTCTATGCCTTTGCCTTTGCTATGCTTGGAATACACTCCCTGGAGACACTTGGCCCTGGCTTTGCAAGGGTGGTAAGTGGAGGATCTGGGGTTCGAATCCAAGTCCTCTGACCCCAAAGCCAGAACTCTTCCTACTCCATCATGTCACCTCAAGAAGGATAAGGCCTTATCAATGAAAAATTACGAAAAAGAAATAGGAAAAGGAAAAAGGAGAATTTGCATTGCTAGAGTTCACATTTTACTCTAAAGCAGTATAATGAAGAAGCAATAAATGGGTACAGTAGTGTTCAAGAAACCCAGGATCACAAAATACTGAGGAAAATTCATTAACTGAGGAAAAGCTGTTGAAAAAACTAGATGGCAGTTTAGCAAAAAAGAGAAGTAGATCAGTTTCTTATACCCTGCACCACCATGAGCAATTAACTATATCTTTTCACAACTGTGGAGAAGAGAAAAATCACTGATCAGTTACTGCGTGGGCTCATTAGCTTCCTTTAAGACTCAATTCAGGAGCCACTTCTATAGGAGACCAGTAGGACCTAAGCCTAGTCCTTGAGAGACAAGCAGTGATTGTTTTTGTTAATGTGAGAGGAAAGCTTGGAAGCCTTGGGCTCAAAGGCCCATCTCTGACACATACATTGTGCTTGATTCCCTACTAGTCAGATGACATCTCGGTGCCCTAACCAGCTCTCTAAGATGATAAGATTGCAGAAAAGCTGCTGATCTCTCTTAGTGGAGAGTTTCCTCTCCTGGGGAGTACTCTATACCAATGTAATCATAAATGCATTCTCTATCCCTATCCCCTGACTCTGATTCTTTGCAAAATCGCATATACAATTTTTCAGAAAGAATACAGAAAATACAGAAAAAGGATGCTCCACCCCCCCTTCCGTCACCCCTCCCCCAGTGCCTTTGGGCATTTCAAAATAAAAATCCCTTTTGCTGGGAGGCATAAGGGGAAAGTAGGGAGCCTTTGTGGCTGAAGAGCCTCAAGTAACTGTAAATACTCTTATCTTCCTTTATTGTCAGTTTGGCCAGGCACTCCAGCATATGCTCAGGCCTCTGCCATCAGTAACCTCTAACAGGATGCAGTGGGGGTGGCCTTGCAGGTTTTGGAGAACTGGCTCTACACCTGGACACCCCTGCCAGTTTCAGGGGCCACTATAAAACAGGAGAAGCACTCCTCAGCAAGCATGTTTTAGGAGATCTACATGTGTATAGGTAAGGGTGCTCAGGAGAAAGGGACCATGAAAAAAATCACGATAAACCATGGCAAAGGGCTCACAAGACAGTGTCCTGGCTTGCTCTGAGGGTCTCCATACCCACAAACACACACTTGTTACAAATACCTTAACAACTATAGGTTCATAGAGAGAATCTTTAATCTTGTCTCTTTTGTTATTTTGGGCTTTCCCAAAACAAAAGTCATCATCCTTGGCCAAAAATGTAGACTCAATCAATCAATTTCTTGATGTCCTATCAGTGCCAGGGGTCACTGTGCTGGATGACGTGAGGGACAGAAAGTATCGGTTAATATTCTTGTCCTCTAAAGGGAACCTGGTGAGGGAGATGAGCTGCATACAGTATAAGGCGGTAAGCAAACACTGCATGAGAGGTACAAATAAGTGTCTTGAGAACTCTGAAGCCATGGAGATCATTAAAGGTCACAGAATGGTCAAGAAAGGTTTCCTGGCAGAGCAGATAGATCTGAGCAGAGTCTGAGCATCGCTCCCTGAAGGAGAGGTAGGATTCAGCAACTTGAGGAGGAGGAGGGAGAGGCATTGAAGATAGAGGCATACAATGAAGCATGAAATTTTCTTCCTACTATCATAGGTTGTTGCCCTATGGTAGGTGTTTAGTAAATGTCGAATTTAAAAGTTAATATATGCTAACTGCTATAACTGGGATTGTAAATTCAGATGAGGGAGAGATCACTGTCGGGGATCACTGAGAGATCACTTCAAGGATGAGGTGAGATGTAAGCCTAAGTCTTGGACAACCCAGACAGCCTAATACTGTAGAGGGCAGCACAAGTCTCCTGGTACCTCAGGCTTATACCCTTGGTGTCACCCTCAGTTCCTCACTCTCACCCCCTCCTCCCATATATCCAAGCTGCTGCCAAAGCCCGTCGATTTCACCTGTGCAATATCTTTCAAATATGCCCCTTTCTCACCTGTAACACTTCCACCGCTCTGGTACAGGCCTTCATCACCTCACACCAGTATGGACACCAGCCTGCTGGTGGATCTGCCTACCTCAAGTCTCTCCCCACCCCAATCCATTCTCCATTCAGGCACTAACGTGATTTTCCTAATGTGTAAGTCTGACTATGTCCCACCTCCCCACACCCCCCAATACACTCCAATGATTCCCTCTTTCCTCCAGCAAATGCAAAGTCCTATTTGGCCCTGAAAGCCCTTCACAAGCTATCCTTCTCCTACCCTTTCAGGCTTCTTTCATCTTACTCCCCAACACCTACTCTTTGATCAGTGACACTGGCCTCCTGGATGTTCGCTAACAAGCCTCTCCATCTCTCAGCTGTGGGCATTTTCTCTGGTTCTTCCCCATACCTGGAACACCCTCCCTCATCTCCCCCTACGGGCTTCTTTTAGGTTCAGCTAAAATCCTACCTTCACCTGGAAGCCTCTTAAATTCTAGTGCCTCCTTCTCTTACTTGTCCTGTACTAACAAATACATGTTTGGGGTCAGTCAATAAACATTTATTATGTTCCTACTATATGCTAAGTGCTGGGGATATAAACACAAGAGACAGTCTCTGCTCTAGAAGCCCACAGTCTAATGGTGGGGACAACATGCAATAACAACATACAAACAGGCTACATATGAGATAAATTAGAAATAACCCACACAGGAAAGGCACTAGAATGAAGAGGGATTGGGAAAGGCTTCACAGCTGGGACTTGAGGGAGCCTGGAAAGCCAAGAGTCAGAGATGAGGAGGGATGGGGGACAGACAAGGAAAGTGTCCAGTCAGGAGATGGAGTGTCTTGTCCAAGGAACAGCAAGGAGGCCAATGTTGTTCATTCATCCTTCAGTTTTGGAGAGGGCCAACTGACAGGGTACAGGCTCTGGGAACCCCCTGCAACTCTCCCCGAATCTTCCCACTTGCTCTGGCATCTTTTGCTGCTTGTCACCCTTGGTCCTATGGAAATCTCTTGGTTCCCGGTATCTGACCTCTGGTCACCCCAGCCTACTGGCCCCTCCCATCAAATCCTTCCCCAGACTATCTGGCCAACCCTAGATCCTTCCCACAGTCTTTCTGTATATAAGATCCACCTTGGCCTCCATTAGGATGCCCAGATTCAATCCAGTCCTTACATTAGCATTAAAAATGCTCAGATTCCTTAAGTGTCTACCCAATATGGAGGGTTTTTAATAAACTCTTTTTTTTTCCTTTGGCTGAAAAAAGGCTTGAATTCATTCGGGCAAGACCCACATGTCACTATTTCAGGGTCCCTGCCTCCCTAAACCTCAACACAATGACATCATGGCGGGATGTCTTGACACTGGTCAATGTCACTGGATTGAAGAATACATGGCAGAGGAAGTGTATAGTGTAACAAGACTAGAAAGGTAGGGGGCACTGGGTTATGAAGGGCCTTGAATGCCAAACAGGATTTTAAGTTTATTCATGCATAGACTTGAGCTTTAGGAAGATCACCTAATGACAGCTGAGTGGAGGATGACCTGGAGTAGGGAAAGACTAGAGTCATTTATTAAGTGCCAAGCACTGTCCTAAGGACTGGGGAAACAAAGAAAGGTAAAGAAAGGGCTCCTGCTCTGGAGGAGCCCACAGTGTAAGAGGGAACACAACACACAAACAACTACATATGAACAAGATACAGCCAGGGTAAATTAGAGGGAATCTTAGAGAGAGTGGGACGGGCTCCCTGCAGAAGGTGGGAGGTTAGCTGAGACCTGAAGGAAGCCAGGAGGCAGGGATGAGGAGGGAGAAAGAGCTTCAGGCATGGAATGGAGTGTCACCTAGGAGGAACAGCAAGGAGGCCCGCCTCAGTGGATCTCAGTGCCCCTGTGCCTAAATGGCATTGGGTTACTACAGTGACATTAGAGGCATGGCCACTGCAAGGACTCTCAAACAGGGTGGCAGTAAAGCTTAGTGGTCTTGCTCCTGCTTCTGCTTTGATTTTTGAGGCTGAGGTTATCTGCTTATGAGCCCTGGCCCCTTCTGGTCCAGATGATTTCTTAATAAAGCAGATCAGGTATAAGTACTTTGTTGGGTTGAAGCAGTTACCTTTGTCAGCAAAATCAGCTTTAAGCTCTCATTGTTTTCAATGAATGATGTCTTCCTTTAGACAGAATATACTCCATTTCCCTCTAGAAATGGTTTCACTAAGGCCATTTTGCCTCAGCTCTGCTGGAAAAAAGGGGCGATCAACCACCAATCCTTTATCTAATATCTCCCAATTCCTGCATGTGAAGTATACACCTAAGACCTTTTTCATCTTCTAAAAAAAAAGAAAGAGAGAAATTAAGCATTGCTATAGTAACACATAAAAACCCCCAAATACCTAGAGGATGATTATAGAACCAGAGATTCAAGGGTGGAGAGGACCTCGAATTCAGAGAGAGTTTTAAAGTCTGCAAAGTGATTTACATCTCCAGCTTATCTGACCCCCCACCAACCCTGTGAGGTAGGTACTCTAACTGTCCTCTTTCACAGAGAGCCCTTAGGGGACAACACAGTTAAGTGTATGAGGCACGATTGCCATTCTCACTGACTCCAAGTCCAGGGCTTTCTTTCCTTTATGCCATTAATTGAGCTTCCTCCCCTGGGCAGGATTCTATTCTAAGATATACCTGATAGATGGTCACCCAGCTTCCTTTTAAACACCTCTAGCAACAGCAATTCACTATCAGTGATTTCATCTATATAAACTGGCGTCTCCCTAACTTCTATCCTTTGCTCTGAGACCCTCTGGAGCCACACAGAATAAATTTAATCCATCTTCCACTTGATAGTCCTATAAATATTTGAAGACAACTATGATATCTTTCTCCAAGTCTTGTCTTTTTCAGGCTAAACATTCACATTTCCTTCAACAATTCCTTGTATGATGGCTTCCAGATTATTCATCATCCTGTATGCACTCCATTTTATGTTAATGTCCCTCTTAAAATGTATTGCTATTATTTTATATATATATTATATATATATACATACATACATACACACACAGTTATAACACGGGAGCTGAAATGGGTTGTGACCAGAAAAGAGTACAATGGGTCACTATATTGCTATAAACACAGTCTAAAAGACATTTTGATTTAACCATTAGGCTGACTGGTTGCTAACATCCTCAGGTCTTTTGCATATAAATATCTAATTGATGGGGATGGGATTTGAACTGGACCCCTAAAAGGAAAAGACCATGTCTTTGGGATCTGAATCCCCAAATGAAAAAGTCCTTCCCTCCCCCTCTCCCCCACACTCAGCCCAGATCCCGAGCATTCACCTGAGGCATCACCTATCCCAGCAATCCCTTCAACTGTCCTTTCATTGTGTGCCACCTCCCTGCCTTTGATTTCCCCCAGATCACCCCAGGCTATTTGCCACTCCGTAATTCCTTCCAAATCTTCCCACAGTTTTTCTGTATAAGTGTCCATCTTGCCCCCATTAAATTGCTCAGATTCTTAAAATCTGTCCCACTTCTACTGGTGACACAATAAACCTTGTCTCTGACTAAGAGAAAATTTGAGTGGTCAAATGCTTTCAAGGCAGACTTGTGCTCTGGATTTCAGGGTTCCCCAAGACTGCCAGAGCGCAACATAAGCATCATCATGTCTTCTTTCATCCTGCACTTCCACTGTAGTGGTTGCTTGCCCTTCATTCTCAAAGAGGACCATGACATGAGGAAGGTGATGCCATGACTTGCAAGGAAATTGGATTTAAGTGAGGGAAGGCTGTGCAAAGTCACCAGCCTCACTCTCTCCTCTAGGGCCATCAGGGTCCAGTGACAAGATACAGACCAGGATGACTGGAGATGACCCTGATGCAGAGGGAGACCTTAGCCTTTTTCAGTTAAGGTCTTTCCCAGATCTCAATTTGCCTGAGGCAATCAATGCCCATTTTGTGATTAAGGCTAGGTAAGAAAAGAGGCAAAGAATGGCTTCCTTTACCTGGTCAAAAAAAAAAAATCAATCTGGGAGGGGAGGACCCTCAGGGTTTCTTATCAAGACAGAAACAATTACTGCTTACAATCACTCAGAGCTAATCAGTGCCCAAACAGTGACCAAGTTGGGCTTGGCCTGGGACCTACTGCTGACTTATCCAACTTAAGGTCAGGACTTTAAATTTATACCTATTCCATTTGATTATCTTAGTTCATCATACAAGCTTGCTGAGATATTTTTGAATCTAGATAGTCATTCAGAGTATTAGATAACCTTCCCAACTGTGTTATCTGAAGATATGACAAATACGCTTTCTTTGACTTCCCTAAAACTTGATCAAAATATTGACTGAACCCAGAGCAAGCCACGAAAGACCTCCCAATAGATTGATATCATAGAATCACAGATTTGGAGCTGGAAGATGCCTTAGAGGCCATCTAGTCCAAGTCTTTATTTTGGGAGACATGGCAACTGAGATGCAGAGATTAAGTGATTTGTCCAAAGTCATACAGAGGCAGAGAAAATTCAGGACTCCAATCTCAGTACTCTTACAAACTGTCAATCAAACAAAAAAACAGATATTAAGAAACGATTATCTGTTAGGTAATGTGCTAAGCTCCAGGGATACAAAAAAGGGGAGCCTCTGCCCAGAAAGAACTCATTCTAATGTAGAAAATGATATATCTAGTATATACTATACGTATACACATAACATACAAATACACACACATATTTATATACAGAGAGAGGGGAAAGTACTTGGTGGGGGAAGGGAGGGACTTCCTACAGAGTAGGATTTGAGGGTCTTTCCACTGACCTCCCCACCTCTCTTATCTGAGGCTGTTCTTCGTCATTTCACATTTAATTCTGATTGTTTTGTGTGGGTGGTTCTCTCCATTTATACTGTTGCAGTTATTGTATATATTGGTTCATGGCTCTGCTTACTTCACTCAGCATCTTATCATGTAAATCTTTCTATGCTTCTCTATATTCCACATAACTGCTGTTTCTTATAGCATACTGATATGCTATTACATTCATCTAACAGATTGTTAAACCACTCCCCAAACTTAGGGCATTGTGTTCTCAGTTCTATGCTACCACAAAAAGTACTGCTATAAATATATTGGTATATATAAGACTCTCTTCTTATCAGTGATCTAAGTGATCTACTTAGCATATATGACTAATAGTGGAACCTCTGGGTCAAAGGGAATAGACATTTTTGATGCTGATTTTTTTTTTTAAACAAGACTGGGTTCTCCCCATCTCTCCCCCCAGGTTGAAGATACAGGGGATTTTTATGGGCCCAATCTCACCACTGTTCAGAATGGGAGCTTTGACCTACTCCATTTCTGACCTGGGCTAATTTGCCCCTCTTCAGTCAACCTGGTGGCCTCTTACTCCCAGAAGCTCACCATAGTAAGGCTGGATTTAGTACAGACACCTAATTATCATAACTCATGGGAGCTCAAAACTTCAGAACTCAAGAGCTCTGCCCACCTTAGCCTCCCTGAGTGCTAGAAGTACAAGAATGTGCTCCTATGACTGACTTTTAAAGTCAGTCTTAAAGTAAGCCTGGGATTTTAAGAGGAGGAGGTCAGGGAAGAGAACATTCCAGATAGGGTGGATAGTCAATGCAAAGAAATGGAGAATGGACATGAATAGTTGTGTATGGGGAAGTAGACCAGTATAGCTGGACTGTACAGTGTGTGTGTGTGTGTGGGGAACAGGGTGAGGGGGAAACACAAAAAAAAAAATGTATGGGTGGGTATGAAGGACTCAGGTTATAATGGCAAATAGGAGTTTTTATATTTGCTTCTGTAGTTAATTAAGGAGACACTGAAATTTACTAAGATAGTTGATGTGGTCATACTTACTTTAGATAAATCACTTTGGCAGTTGAGAAGAAAATGAATTTGAGTGGGGAAAGACTTGAGGCAAGGAGACCAATTAGCAGGCTATTATAGTAGCTCAAACATATGGTGCTAAAGATCTGCAAGAGGGTGGTGGCTTATGTGCATAGAAAAGAGGATCTATACAAGAGATGTAGGGAAGCAAGGTTAAAAACAAGATTTGGCAGTGGATTGGACATGTGGAGTGAGAGGAGAATAACTGAAGTTATGAACCTTGGTAACAGAGGATGGTAGTGTTCACGACAATAACAGAGAAGTGTAGAAAAGCAGAGGAGCTTGTGGAAGAAGGGGAAGAGACACTGAGCCCTTTTTTGGACATACTGTGTTTGAGATATCACCCAATCTTAGATGTTTAGAAGGCAGATGGTGATATAGGAATGTACAAGGGCAAGACATAGAGTTCTAGAACTCGTCTTTCATAGAGATGTTAACTGAACTCACAGGACTTGATGAGATTACCATACCACATTGCCTCCCATCAATCAATGAGTTAATATTCTTTGGGTATAGCGGCTTAACTATGAACTCACCCAACTAGCCACTCCATTTTTTTCTATATTCTCTACAAAGATACCAAGAAAAACTACCATGGTGAAATAAAATATACTATGTCTTTGGCACTTCTCTTATATGCCATTACAAAACCAACAGTCGAACTGAGAGAGTGTCCTTCCATGTTGCTATACAACAGTCCTCTGCTTCAGAAAGCAGGTACTACTGAATCCTGATTCTTTGTTCTCCCCACTCTGATTGTCTACATAGCCTTTGCTACCATCTTGATAGGATTATAGACTGTCTCTCACATTTCTTTTTTTTATCTGGAAAAGTTTTCATAGAACAGATAGCACTTTGATTAATGATCTGAAGACTGGAAATGATAAAACCTTTTCCTCTATTTTATTTTTTGCTTTTTGGAGGGGGGAAGGCAGGGCAATTGGAGTTAAGTGACTTGCCCAAGGTCACACGGCTAGTTTTTTTGTGTTAAATGTCTGAGGCTGGATTTGAATTCAGGTCCTCCTGACTCCAGGGCTGGTGCTCTATTCACTGTGCCACCTAACCACCTCTGTCTCTTATATTTCTGATAGCTTCATATGAATGTCCTTTTTTCCTTCCCCAAAGTTTTAAGTTTCTTGAGAGCATGGATTATATCATTTACTTCTTTTGTAATCTCTCAAAGTGCCTGGCATCTAAGTATTTGATATTTATTAAAGAGAACTGTAACTGATGGTCATCTCTACCATACCACACCCACCCCCCAAAATCCCAGACTGACTGCAGTATGATGAAGCTCCATCTAACAGATAATGCCCCAGTTCCCTTCTAGCAATTATTTACAGATAAGACAGTACATTCACTAAGCATCCTAAAGCACCATCTGTCACAAGAGAGGATGTTAACTTGATAGGAAATATAGCTTCACAACTCCCATTTTTCCTCTCCCCTAGGAGGGATCCATCCCCCAAATCTTTGTGGATGGCACCTTCACAGTTGACTAGTATTCCTACATTTGGGCAGCGCTCCTGGCCCAGGTTGAGTTTAAGGCTTCACAGCAGTTGGTTTACAAAGCTGTGAACAGGCCGACAGGGTCCAAGGCAGATACTGAAACAAGGGTGTGAAAGTAAGCACCTCCATGGAGCCAGAGGGAACAACTTCACACTCAGAAGTAACAGGGAAAATAATAGCTATGTGCTTAACAGTCAAGGCTCCTGAGGCCAAGCACATGCATCTCTGATAGTTTCTATAATAAAACAAAGACATTCACTCAAGATGAAATTCTTTGTTTTTTTTTTTTAAATCACATTTAATTTTAATAAAACTAATAAGGGAGACTTTGATAATAGCAATGACCCTAACTTTTGAGACTGATATCCAGGACAATATTAAAGACAACCATGTCCTCCTTGGTGTACCTTTTAGGCAAAACTGTAGGCTTTATAACAATTCTGTTCGTAACTGAAATCAAAGTGAAAATTTCATACAGTTTAACAATACATTCTTGCAATGCATTTTTTAGCCCAGAATTGCTAGAGTGGGAAGGGTAAGGACCTTCTCCAAATAAAAACTGAATTTTTTTTACATTAGATTGTAAGCAAGGACTCTACTTTTAAAAATCTATATCCTTTAGGACAAGGCCTGGCACATAACAGACACAATACTTACTACTGACTTTTACAGAAACTACCACGAAAATTTTGTATCTTTCCTGAAGTTGTAAGAAAAAATATTAACTGTAGGGCCAGGTCGTACAAGCGTAATGGTATATACTATTAGAACCATGTCTTCTCCTTTAGGCAAAGAGATAAGAGTACTGAGCTTAGGTGGGAACGTCCCCCTATAGGAAGTGATCAGTAAGTTTGGAGGCTGGGATTCATCTTCAGACGCACTTCTACAATCTCATGGTCCTCTCTAAATCTCAAGTCTTCCATTATACCCCAAAGCGCTAACATTTTGAGATAGGAGCTAAACAGGACTGAGAAGCCAAATTTGTCTTGTCTCAAAACAAACTACGCAGTCACTGTAATTTTCAAATAAAATTTATTTTGTTTAAAAAATAAGACATTTCTTTACCTGTGAAATCTAGATTCTATAGTTTGAAACCTGCTCTGTGTGTGCATGCCACCTCTGTTTAGTCCTCTCTGTCACATGGTTTACCTTCTTCTGGTAGGCTTAAAGCTATAGCCTGATTTAAACAGGACTTTCAGATAACTCATGTGCAGAAACAGGCCACTGAGCCTGATCCTGGCCATAGTCTCAGGTCATCACTATCATCCAGGAGACCTCAAGGTAAGCTACATGCTCACTCCTCACATATCCTTCAAGGGAAACTGTTTTTCAGCTCTGGAATATGCTATTTCCTGCTGGGTTAGTAGCAGTCAGCTTCGTTTTCTTCCAGGATCCCTACAGTGGCCAGCATATCCTGCAAGAGGGACTGAGGACTTTTCTCAATGTGGTCACTACTCTTAGCTAGTGTCCCTTGAAGTCCCTCCAAATCTACTGACCTTAGGACTTCTAGCACATCATCAGGCTCTTGGCAATCCACTCTGTCTGGGACCCCACTGGGCTGTCCCTGGTCCCTTGCCCTCCACTTCCTTAGAGTTGTTTCCAACCAGGCAGTGTTCTGGGCTCCTAAGGATGTGGTGCAAGCTTCCCCACTCCCTTGTAGACCGCCATGATGAGCCAGTTTGGCCTTCAGATACAGAAGGATATCACAGGACTTACGGGCCACTGGCCTGTCACAGTCACATAAAGCGCTAAATAGAAACTCAAACAGCTTAACCCGACAGAGTATCTGCAGTGATTCAGTAAGCAGGGTAGACTGGGTCGCTGAGGACATTTCCACAGCATAGGGGCACTCGGCCCCAAGCTGCCCAAGGGTCTGAACAAGGAACACCAACGTCAGCTCTAATCCTTGAACTCTGACCTCCCAATCTAGGTCACAACTCACAACCTGGAGCACTTTGGTTACAAATTGCTCCTTATCCCTTGACACTTCTGTGTGACCTTCCCTCAGCCACTCAGTGAAAACCTGGATCACAGCCCTCCGAGGGAAGCCTTCTGAGTCAGTGGACAGGATTTCTAGAAGTTCCAAGAACAGGCTTTTCTAGAGAAAGCAAATACAAGGAATGAGAAGGGCAAATGGGAGACTGAGGCACGGCACTGAATTGGAGAGATAACAGAAACACACTTTATCTTATGTTAAACCTCCGCTGTGCTGAACCACTCCACGGGCTTGAAAGCAGTGAAAATGAGCTGCTCTAGCTGCCAGAATGTACTAACTACTGCCAGCTGAGGTGGGTAACGAGATAGCTACAATCAAATGGCATTCATCCCTTCTGTCTCCTACCTTTTCATCATTTCTGGTCTTGGTGCCGATGGGGCTTGAACACAGGCCTCTGCTGGACAACTGCCCCATGGCAGTCACAGCGCTTGCTCGGACGTAGCTCTCCGGATCTCGGAGGAGATCCTCTGCAAGCTCTGGCACCTCCGAAGAGAGGAGAGCTTGTCTGAATCCAGCCTGCCCTGGAGATATATATCCAGCCACAAAAACAAGGCTTAATGTCGACATAGCCATGCGGCTCCCAATGCAAACACCTCTCTATCCTACTAATTCCCAGCTGACAGCACCCCCCATTGCCAGAGAGCCATGCTGCTCCATTCTGGATCCAACCACTCAGGGCTGGCCAGAAAGCCGCTGAGCAGCTGCAGGATTCCCAACGCTGAGCTGGATGGAGTCGTCTTCAGACTAGGGCAGCTGCCACACCCTAGAAGGGAGACCAGCCTAATATTCAACACAGGCTTTTCTCGGGTCAAATGCTCTGAGAGGTAGCCCTCCTCAGGCACTGGAAGATTCATTTCCCCTTGACACTTACCTCCCCAGTGTTTCATTAGATGGGTGAGGAATTCCAGGGCTGAGTCCCTTACCTCCCAGCAAGGGCTACATAGACGCTTCTGCAGTACTGGGAAGAGATCTGTCCAAAAATGAAAGGAAGGACACAAATCAAGAGTCAGGACTGGAGCTCCTGACTCCTGAGCCAGTGTCCACATCTTCTTTTTAATGCCACTGCATACATCAGTCTTGAGTATTCCTAGCCAATTATGCTTAATGCAGAATTCATAAGGGGGTGGGACAAGCCTACCAAAGATCAGTCACTCATTAAACCACTCAATAGCTGTGGTTCCTTCTCAGTTTACACCAATAGCGACTGTTTAATTACCTCTAAGGAAATGCTGGGTTTGTGGGCAGAGGTCACTGGAGGTAGAGGTTTTGGACAAACTCAGCAGCCATTTGAGTGTGGCCTGAAATGCCTTCTTCAGAACCTGGAATAGGGCAGAGAATGACTGTAAAAATCAGAGGGGGATGCTGTTCTTCCAGACCAATTGCTAGTTAATGTTGCTTCTTTCGTATCTCCTACACGATTAAGTTCTCAAAAATGGCTTTAAGGATAGGTTGGGTTCCCTCTCTAAGGTGGAAGCAGATGGATCTGGAGTTTTAGAACCAAGGCAAGGCCAAGGGCCAACATCTAACTTGCTAACAAAAAATGGGGTCACTTTTTTTCACTGGTGGATGGCTTGCCTGTTCCGGGTGATGAGAGAATAGTCTAGGGTGACTGACTGAGTTCTGTTCAACTTATTCCCACAAGTCTAGAACTTACAAACTTCACAGAGTCATCACCGCTTAACCACTCTGGTTTCCCCATCTGTGAAATAAGGGGGTTAGGCGTTAAGATGAACTGGAGGGGTCCCTTCAAGGCCTAAACCCTATGATACAATTCCCTCTCTCTGATCGCTACTGTTCAGTGATTCCATCGCACAAGCCCTGGAGTGGCAGTCTTGTGTAATCCAGAATGAGTTTTGAAGGAGTGATTTCACTGGAAGCACAGTTTCTAAGAGCAGGCTGTACTGTATGAATGTGTAATGAATTTTCATTAGAAGATACGCTGCCTGCAGCTTTCTGTTCCCTTTCTTCCTCCGTTCTGTACTTACTGTAGGACTAGAGTCTGGGCTCTTGAGGTACACCAGAAGGATCTCAACTACTCGCCTTACCAATGCACTGGGGCCTAAAACAGAGAGACAAGCATGAAACACCAAAATAACACTTGCTCATGTGTCATGTTCATGAGTTAGCATTTTGAAGTTTACACAGTATCCTCTACAGACTGACTCACACTATCAGGGTGAGAAGAAGCCTTCTGTAGCATCTAGTCCAACTTCTTCATTTTATACAGAAGTAAACTGAGTTACTAAGTAATGGATCCCCATAATACCTCCCAGTCCAGTACTCCTACCACACCAATTATTACCTCAAACCAAATCAGAATCATCGAGAGACTCTATGTCAGAATGGTAAGATGTAAGTCTTAAGCCGAAAGTCACTGTCCAAATAGCAAACTAAACAGAGCCCAATGCCTTAAAAGATTACAAATGGCAGAAAGGAAACCAAAAAAAAATTTTTTTGAAAGGGATTGCCTAGAGTCCACTTGGCAGGAAAGAGATAAACTAAAAAATTAGGTTTGAAATTCATTCACCAAATATATAGCCTTGTGGAACTTAATCAACACAATCTTCCTTTCTAAGGAAAGAAAAATCTCACTTACTTGCCCCTTGAGAAAGAGTCCCCAGGAAATCAAGTGCTGATCGCTGAACTCTGAAGCAACCAATCAAGATCCCACAGAGTCGATCTCCCACACTGGAAGCTGGGGTGGCCAGACCACCACAGAACTGCAATACTGTCATCACAGCATTGAGCAAAGGGACATGTGGCCAATCTACCAGTAAGTGGCTCTGAAAGACAGAGAAGAAAGACTACATGACACAATGATCGTCGGGGCTTCAGGGATGTACTGCATCACAAGCAAGCTCCCTATGTTCCCATACCAGAGGCTGCAGCTCTTCCAGATGAGCCAGAGTCTGACACAAGAGACCAGCACATGACGATTTAGAGGAGAGGAGGATTTCAGTGACCACAGAATCATTCACAGACTCATCCAGCAAACCTTGAGAGACAGACAAGAACTGTTTCACAAGGCAATGAAGACTAAAGGCAGAGCAACATTCATGAACAAGGAAAAGTCAATGAAAAAGTCACAGAATTCTCTATGCCCTCCTCTACCAGTGATAATCAAACTAATACCAGACCACATTTTAAGAAGCTCCAAGTATGCTTCAGACATCATCATAGCTTAAGAAACACTGATAAGATGCCAATTATGAATCCCTTTCATAAATGAAATTAACTACTTCATAAGCAAAACAAATCAAATTGTCTAAATGTCACAAGCCTATAGAAGGTCCAAGAACGAGGACCAGGTGTCCTTGCCCATCAGGCCCATGATCTTTTCTAGAATTTTAAAGTGACCGATTTATAAGGACCAAAAACCTATCAACTGTTTGAATAATGAGGGCTGCCCATCTTATTAATACAAACGAGTGGAGTTAATGTCACTTTAATATCAGTGATATGTGATACCAGTGCCCATGGAAGTACCTTCCCCACTTCCAAGGTAGACATTTGGGTCACTTATTAGAAAATTGTTTTATCCAATAATATCTTCATTCAAAGACAAATGCTTCAATGATGTACTAGCAGCAAGTGGAGAGGCTATGTACGTTAGTCATTACTGGCCCTCATTCCAATTGCTACATTTACCCAAACAGCTGATATATTCTGTGATTAAATCTCCCATGTTGCCCTCCTGGGGCCATATAACCTTAATCATTCCCAGTTTTTCCCCACCAGGGCAGCATACCTGAGGATCCAGGAGGCTGAGAGGCAGCTTGCAGAACACAAGCTAGTGGCTGAAGCAGGATACTGAAAGCCTGAGTCCTTAATGTCTGTGGGCTTAAAAAAAAATAGAAAACATATTTCCTTCCTTAACATTGGAACTGCCTCCCAACAATCCACAGAATAATAAGACTGAGAAGAACCTCAAACAGTCATCTGTTTTTTCATTCTTCCTCTAGGAAGGTGAACACCCAAACTATCCAAAGACAGAACGAGTATCGAGTCTACTTGTAATGTCTGTTGGGGACAGAGTTCACAACCGCCGTTGGGAGCACATTCATGTATGCAGTCATGCTGAAGGGGCGAAAAGGTTTCCTGACATGGAATAAAAACACTTTTGGCTTAATTTAAGCTCATACTCTTCAAATGGTTGCCAGAAAGAAAGAGATCCACGTCCTTTTACTAGCCTCTGATATCTGTAAAGATTAGGTTATTCCTTAGCTTCATTATCTCTATGCTAACCACTCAAACTCCTATATTCTTTCCACAGAGGGCTTACTTTCCATCCCTTTAGTCATTTCTGGGGCTCTTCTATCAATCCTCTCCAGTCTGAACCTGGCAAAATCAAGGGATAGAATAGGGATAGGGGTTAGATCTATGACTTTGTTGATATAAGGAATGTCCTGATGAGGAAACTCCCTCTAGCAATGCAGGTTAGCACTTTCTCTGCAACTTACAGTCTTGGAGAAATGCCTAAAGCACTAAGTTTAAGGGTCTTGCCCTGGGCTACATAGCCACTGAGTGTTAGAGCTGGGATCTGAACAGAGGTCCTGCTCGATTCAAGGCTAGTTCTCTATCCACTATATCACTCTGTCACTGTTAGCAAAATCAAGTTGGAAATAATACATTTTCTAAGCCATTGTAGGAGATGGGAAAGTTTGTCATTTTTCCAAACTCTGGCCTTGGCTAGCCAAGCAGGTCTTGTTTCCTTGACTGTATGTTCTTACTCACACCACGCCATGCCTGATCTTCCTCCCTGTCCACCTAAAGCCATACCAAGCCTTTCCAATCTGCTTCAAATACCTCTTCCATGAAACATTCTCAGCCCTTACCAACCATGATGACCTCTCCTCTGACCTCCTGCAATATTTATTTTCATTACCATTTATTTGGTCAACATGTGACTGCCTTATAATAACTCAAATAACAATCTAATAAAATAGCCCAATAAAATAATATCTTACATTATCATTTAAATTTTCTTGTCCAAATGTCTTATTTTCCCAATCAGCTTCTCAAGGGGAAGATGTGTTTTTAGACTTTTTGCAGATAATTAATAAATATATGACTTAAATATTTTTGATTGATCAAGTGATATAACAACATAAACCAGAATCCATACCAGTCCTTGAGATTCAGAATGCCTAAAGCCAAGGGCCCTGCTTGGGTTGGGCTTAGACGGTTCAGGGCCTGTGTTGACGATGTCCACAGATCACATTCCAGATGGCTGAACACAGGAGAACTGCAAAGACAGAGAACCAAGGAGAGACAGTAACATCTTGCCCTACACAAAGACTCTGTGAATGCAGTGATGGCACTCTGTATTTTTACCCTTGTTTACATTAGCAAAACATGCTTTCTTTGATATCAAGATCTTTTTCTTTTCTAATTTATTTTTTAATCTATGCCTTTGATTCCTTTTTAAAGAGATGCTCTCAGGGTGAGTTCTCTCATTCTGCTGCCTGCCACAAAGCAAGTCTATGGGGGATTATTCTTTAGCAATGATTCAGGCAGAGTGAAATAATCATACTCTTTATAACTTTACCGTGCCATACTAAGGAAGAGATCCACCAATGAGTGTGCAGCCAAGAGTGGTTCTTTATCCAGGAGTGATCCCACAAGTGGATTCATCCGCATCCAAAGGACTTCAGTCCATGAGTCATGGCAACGTCCAAACAATGTAGTGAGTACATTCAATGCCTGTGTGATCTGAGGGACTGTCCCTGAGCGAAGGGATTCTTCTATGTGTCCTATAATCATTCGAGCACACACTGGCCAGTCACAGTCCTGTGTACTGAGGGGCACAGCTATCCGGGAACGCATGGTGAATCCCAGGATGTGCACAAGCAGCTGACTAGCTGCTGAAGCAACAAACAGGCTGGGATCTCCTTGTAAGGAGAAGATCACATCAATAGCACCTAGTAAAAGAGAGTAGAGAAAGACAATTCAATTACCAAACTACAATTCAAATTTTGTATTGTATATAAAGTCAACAAACATTAAAAAAAAATTGGGGGGGGGTGGAGCCAAGATGGTGGCAAAAAGCAGGAAAACTCCGTGAGCTCCCCCCATAACCATCTCAAATACCTATAAAATATGACTCTAAACAAATTTTAGAGCTACGGAACCCACAAAGTGACAGAGAGAAACAAATCTCCCTCTGAAGGCAGCTCAGCAGGCGGACAAGAAGGGTCCATCACAGTGTGCTGGGATCCGAGCCCAGCCCCGTGTGAGCCTGTGATTTTAGCCCCAGGGCAGCCCCGACCAGTGAAGGCTAGAGTGGACTTCGGGAGAGTGGATCACCAGCATCTGTGGTGATTTTTTGATAATTTCCAGAATTATCAACCTATAAATGCCAAAGACAAACTAAAAGGTCAGCGTGGAACTCTTTTGGAACTGGAGGGGGATGGGGGAGTGCGGTCCAGCCCTGCCCCTCAGAGGAAGAAGCACTGTGGTTGTACAGCTGCCTCCATGTGACTGCTTCAGAGCCCTTGGACTGCAGACTGTAGGGGGACCAAGCAACCATTCAGAGGGTAATCACTCTTGATTTAACCTGCTTGGATCTGGATTGCAGTCTAGGGTGGAGGTCCTGGGGTGTGTGTCCAGCTTGCCGGAGCGTGTGGAGACCTCAGAGAGGGCACCCATCTAATACCTCTGGCAGCTGAGAAAACCCCAGCATTTGGGATGAAAGCTCCCCTATCTGGTGGCAGAGTCCTACTGTGGCAAAGAGCTCAAAAGTCAAGTGACTGAGGGGTGACATGACAAGGCAAAGGAAACAAAGCAGACAGAAGATTCCAACACTAGACTCCTATTTGGGGACAAAAAGGAGCAAAGCATGGAACAGGAGGAAGACAGTGAAGTCAGAACTCCTGCACCAAAAGCTTCAAAGGAAAACACAAGCTGGTTACAGGCCATAGAGGACCTTAAGAAGCAGATAAGAGAAGTGGAGGAAAAATTGGGAAGAGAAATGAGAACGATGCAAGAAAATTATGAAATGAGAGTCAACAGCCTGACTGAGGAAAATGACACCTTAAAAAATAGACTAACTCAAATGGCAAAAGAGGCTCAAAAAGACAATGAGAAGAATGCCTTAAGAAGCCAAATTAGCCAGATGGAAAAAGAATCTCAAAAGCTTACTGAGGAGAATCACTGCTTCAGAATTAGATTGGAGCAAATGGAAGCAAATGACTTTATGAGAAATCAAGATGCTGTTAAACAGATCCAAACAAATGAAAGAATAGAAGGCAATGTGAAATATCTCATGGGAAAAACCACTGACCTGGAAAATAGATCCAGGAGAGATAAAAAGATCCCAAAAAGAAAACTCCTAGTAATATTATAGCCAGGTTCCAGAATTCCCAGATTAAGGAGAGAATACTATAAGCAGCCAGGAAGAAACAATTTGAATATTGTGGAAACACAATCAGGATAACCCAGGATCTGGCAGCTTCTACACTGAGGGATCAAAGGGCTTGGAATATGATATTCCAGAGGGCAAAGGAGCTGGGATTAAAACCAAGAGTCACCTACCCAGCAAAACTGAGTATCATGTTTCAGGGGAAAATATGGTCATTCTATGAAACAGAGGACTTTCAAGCATTCTTGATGAAAAAACCAGAGTTGAATAGAAAATCTGACATTCAGATACAAGAAGCAAGAGAAGCATGAGAAGGCAAACAGGGAAAAGAAACCATAAGAAACTTACCAAAGTTGAACTATTAACATTCCTACATGGAAAAACAATAATTGTAACTTATGAAACTTTTCTCAGTAGTTGAAGGGAATAGAAATATCTATATATGAGGGTATATGGGCATATGAATACATATGTCAATGTGTGTATATATGTTTACAGGTATACATAGATAGAGGGCACAGGACCAATTTAACAGGAAGGGATGATACTTAAAAGGTGAAATTAAGAGGTGAGAGACGAATATAATGAGGAGATGGGGAGACAGAATGGGGTAAACTATCTCATATAGTTTATATATATATATAGGCAAGGGAAAATGGTTACAATGGAGGGGAAGAATAGGAAGGCAAAAAGGAATGGGTCAACCTTATTCCCATTGAATTTGGCTCAGGGAGGGAATGACATACACACTAAACAGGGTATCTCACCCTCCAGGAGAGTAGGGGGGAAGGGGATGAGAGGGGGGATATGGAAGGGAGAGTAGGCTGGGGGGGAGGGAAGTTGGAAGCACCCACTTTTGAAAAGGGACGGGATCAAAGTAGAGAATAGAACTAGTGGGAGGTGGGATAGGAGGGAGGGAAATATAGTCAGTCTTTTACAATATATCTACTGTGTTGTTGTTTTGCATTCGCTACACATGTACAACCTATCCTGAATTGCTTATCTTACCAGTAAGGATGGGAGACAAGGGAGGAAGGGAATGAATCTGGAATTCAAAGTTTTAAAATCAAATACATCAAATATATATATATATACACATATATATTATTAATACTATTTTACATGTAATTGGGAAATAAGATATACAAGTACTGGGGCATAGAGATCCACTGGAAAAGTCGAAAGGGGTATGGGAGAAAACATGGCAGAGAGCAGACTGGAGGAGGGAATAAAATAAATAAAATATATAAATATATTATAAATATTTATATATATAAATAAAATAAAATAAAAAACTCCTGTGGGAGTGCTATTTTGGGGTCGTAGGTGGGGAAAAATGGGGAGAAAATTTGTAACTCAAAATCTGGTGGAAATGAATGATGTAAATCAGAAGTTAATAAAGCATTTGAAAAAAATACATCAGGGGGCGGCCAGGTAGCACAGCGAGTAAGAGCACCGGCTCCAGTGTTGAGAAGACCTGGAGATCGAATCCCGGGCTCAGACACTTAGCACCCACCCAGAAACACCTGGCCGTGTAACCTTGAGCAAGTTACTTAACCCCTATTGCTTAAAAAAAAAAAATACATCAAAAAAATCATTTAAAAATGAAAAAAAAAATAATAAAAAAAAGAAAGAGACCAAAGCTGCTTTAAAAACCTTGAAATTCAAACACAGAAGTGGAAAGTTACATAAAAAGTTAAACAGGAATGAGTAATCACTGGGATTAAACAAGAATAGACTGTTTACTTTCAAATATGAGATGATAGGGGCGGCTAGGTGGTACAGGGAATAGAGCACCAGCCCTGGAGTCAGGAGGACCTGAGTTCAAATCTGGATGTAGACACTTAATACTTACTAGCTGTGTGACCTTGGGCACGTCATTTAACCCCAACTGCCAGCCTCCCTTCCTCCAAAAAAAAGCCCCAAAAAATGATACACGTGTCCCCTTCTCAACCAGAAAATCATCTGGGGTCAGAGAAGGAGTCTTAATTTCACAAGGCCTAGGAGTGATTGTCTGATGTCTTAATGATCTTAAGAGAAGAATGGAAAGGAGAGGAAAAGAAATACACCAGGGGGAAAGTAAGGGAAAATCATTTTATGCAATTGGAGTGCCCAAGTAGATACTTATACAAACAAGAACGGTGGCAAGGAGGGGCAGCACACTCCTTTAACTTCCCTCTCATCTGAACTTCCCTCTTCAAAGGGAAGAACATACACACACACACAGATGTGGACATAAACACATTTCACCTAAAAGGGAAATGGGAGGGGAAGGAGGCATTAGAAAGGGAGGATAGATTAATGGCTTAGTCCCAAGCAAAACAAACTCTAGGGATGTACAAAAAAATATTTACAATTCTTCTTGAGGTGGCAAAGAATGGAAATCAGAAGGGGCACCCATAAATTGGGGAATGGCTGAACAAGTTGTGGTGTATACATACATACATGCATATGTGTGTACATATACATAAACACATATGGGTGTATGTATGTGTGTGTATATATCTAATCTGTATGTATGAAGGGGATGGTTTCAGAGAAATCCATGAAGTCTTATATGAACTGATACAGTGTGAATAGGACTAGCAAAACAATTAATATAGTAAATACAACTTTGAAAGAATAAGGAACTCTGATCACCAACTGTGACCAACCACAATCGCAGAGGACTAATAATCAAGCTTGGTACCTATCTCCTGACAAAGAAGGACTCAGAGTGTAGAATAAGACATATTTTTGGACATGGCCAATACAGAAACATATTTTGCTTGACTACATATGTTTGTTAATAGGGTTTTTTTCCCTCTTTGTTCTCAACTGGGAGGGTTGGAAGGGTGAGAAGACAAATTTTTGCTGATTGAAAAAAATATATACACAAATTTTTAAAATGGAAGGGTGAGAGTTCAAATGGCAGAAAAAAATTATGAGAATTTACAAAATTGAAAAACAAAGAACACCCAACAACTTAAACCTACCCTTAGTTTATATAAATCCTGTAGTAAGAAGTCGGGGGGGGGGAGAGGGAGATGTAAAACTTTTTAAGATTAAGGTACAGATCCAACACTTTGCTATTTGGAATTCAAAATCTATAGGGGTTTAGACTCTTGAAATGTTAAGAGCTGAAAGTGACCTTAGAGGTCCTCCAATCCAACTCATTTAAAATTAATTAGCAAACTCTCATTTTGGTTTAGGAAGTCAACTATGGCTATGGTTGAAAGGACTCTAGATTTAGACCCAAGAGACTTGGGCTTAAATCCTGGTTCTGATACCATATGGTCTTGGACAAGTTCCTTCATTTATCTAAGCTTTGTTTGCCTCAAATAAAGAATGCCTGTAATATCAATCTTATTGGGCCACTGAGATGTTCAAAGATATAACAGATATCGTGAACCTTAAAATGCATGTCAACTGTGATTATCCTTCTGAACTTCAGTACTTCAGTGAGCCATGGGACTTCACCAACATGGGTATTCTTTCAGTAGTGGAGATTATCACCCATCTAGTTCTCTTAGATGATAATTTGTTATGCTATTTCTTGCAATAAGGCACTAATGATATATTCTACAGCCTACTTATGCCCACCATTCATCTCTCCACTGCTGTAGCTGAAATTTTGATTTTTTTAGAGAGAGTGTTCTATGGCATGATGACATATAGAAACACCAGAAGAATACCTTAAAAAGATGATTGGGAGTTTTTGGTTGTTATTTGTTTTCAGGGAAAAGCTTCAGTTTATTGAAAGCACTACATAATTTCTCAAATGTAATCCATATCTCCTCTCTTTTTCCTATTCCATTTTGGGTCCAGTTCACTATACATCTGCAGTGTCTGTGAAAAATATGACTGACAGCTCAACAGACTGTCCAACTATCAGTCTATCAAATGTAGACAGGAGGCATTCTTCACCCACTTGATTTTTCCAAACTTGAGTACATAGGCTGCATGTAATCTGCATGATAGTACCCACAAACATGAGGCACATACAGGTACCTTCATTTCCTTTTGGTCATCATGGTGGTAGCAAACACTTTTGGTGAGTTTAGCTTTTAATTTTTATGAGTATTTTTTGTTACAAAAACAAAAATCACCTTTATTTCTCAAAATATTACTTTCCCTCTCCTCTACCTATTGAGCCATCCCTTATTTTTAAAAATGAGAAACAAAGCAGTTTGGTAAAACTAATCAATACATCAACCAAATCTGACAGTATACACAACGTTCTATACCTGTAGTGCCCTGTATTTCAGTAAAGAAGGAAGATGTATTTTCTCATCTGTTCTTCAGAGCCAATCTTTGTTATTATAGGTACACAGGTGTGTGTGCATATATGTATGTGTATGTATGTGTGCAAATGCATTTTCCACGTACACTTTTGTAGTCACTGAACATACAGGTCTCTAGTTCTGTTTACATAGCTCTGTATCACTTGGTATAAATCTTCTCACACTTCTCCTGTATTCTTCATATTCATCATTTTTACATGGCAGTAATATTCCATTTTATTCTCCTACTATAATTTGTTTAGCCTCTCTGCAATTAATGGGCACCTATCCTTCTTTCTAAATTATTTGTTGCCACCAGAAGTGCTCATGTTCATATGTGGAAGTGTACAGATCCTTTCACTCTGTCTTTGACGTCCCTGAGGTATGTACATGCCTAGGAGCAGGATATCTAAGTCAAAGCTAAGAACACTTCAGTCACTTTTGCGCATAACCTGCTCGCACTGAACATATATATGGGACACAGACAGTGGTGGAGGGTGACATCCTTTAAGACTACATTTTACTCTCCCAAATCAAATGCTTTCATGTAATCACAAAACATAAACAGTCAGTTCCTACAGTGAACTGTGTAATTATAAAAATACTCTTTGCTAAGTGCTATCTATCGCTTGCAAAAGTCTGGCTATCCCAATCTCACATTTTATCAAAAATATCCCTTAATAAATATGTAGATTGCTAAAAGATTTTGTAAAGAAGAGAAAGTAGGTATATGGTTCAGTAGTTTTGGATGCTTCTACCTCCCAGCTTCCTTCAAAAGTCTCAGTTAAAAATCCCACCTTCTGCAAGAAGCCTTTTATAATATCCTCTAAAACACTAGTGCTCTCCTGAGATTATCTCGAATATTTCATATATGCACACATGTATAGGGGCATACATACACACATATATATATGGTTACATGTTACTTCATATTATCTATCACATATGTAATAATACTATAGATAAAGATAGTTTATACAGCTATTTGCATGTTGCTTCTCCCATTAGACTGTGAGCTCATCAAGGGCAAGGACTGTTTTCACCTTTCTTTAAATTCCTAGCACTTACTATAGTATCTGGCAAAAGCAAGCATTTAAAACACGCTTGCTGATTCCTCAAAACTGTGTCACATGCATCATGGACTTCTTCAGTGTATGCATGGTCTGGTCCTGCTGCTCTCCCCTCTTCCAAATGTCCCTACTACTTTTGAGGGTTCCACCATCCTCCCAGTCACCCAGATTTGCAACCCAGGTGCCATCTTCTGATTCCTCACTTTTTCTCACCTTCCAAATCTCACAGACATCTCTTTCTCCCATCATCTCATACTTGGACCACTTTAACAGCCTTCTGGATGGTCTCCCTGACTTAAGCCTCTGCTCCCTCCAATCCATCCTCCACCCAGTTGTCAAAATGATCTTCCTAAAGTACAGGTCTGACCATGTTACCCACCTGTAAACAATATACTCTAGTGGCTCCTTATTGTCTCCAGAATCAAATATAAAAGCCTCTTTGGCTTTTAAAGCCCTTTGTCACCTGCCTCCCTCTTACGCTTCCAGTCTTCTCATCCCTTACCCTGCCCTCCATCCCATCTGCCACATTCTGCAATCTAATGACACTGGCTTCTTTGCAGTTCCTCACACAAGATGCTCCGTCTCCTGAATCTGTGTTTTCTCTGCTTGACCCACATGTCTGGAGCTGTCTCCCTCCTCATCTCTGCCTCCTCGCTTCCTTTTCAAGCCTCAATTAAAATCCAACCTTCTGCTTTTCTTGATCCCCTTTAATGCTAGTACCTTCCCTCTGAACTTATGTCCAATTTATCCTGTTTAAGTTTCTTTGTACAGATTTGTTTACATGCTGTTTCCCCCATTTAGTCTATAAGTTACTTGAGGGACCAGCATCTGTTTCTGCCTCGCTTTGTATCTCCAATGCTTAGGGTTGTCCTTGGCACAAAAGGTGCTTAATAGAGGCTGCCTGACTTGTCTTTTCTACTTATGCCTGTGACACATTAAGAATTAAGATGTTAGAATTAAAATGTGGTGGTTCCACTATCATTGATGAAGAAAACAGATGTTACAGAACTGGTGATACTATTTTCCCCTTCACTCTTCATCTGCTGTGCTCCTTTCAGTTCCTTCTTGAAACACTCTCGGGGCGATCTGGATGCCGTGATGCCAAACCTTCTGCAAACTCATTTTTTGTCTCTACTACTCCCTCCTGTTTTATGAGGCAATATTGCTCATGATCTTCTACTTGACCCATCCAAGAGTCTTTACAAGTGAGCTTATACTCTAAAACTACATCGTGCTTGGCTGCTACGTCTCACTGCTTGAAAAGGAGATCAAGTACTTGCTGAATGGAATGATTTCTTTCCCTTTTTGGTCTACTTGCGGTAGCAACTGCTTTACATCGGTTGAATTTCTGTAGGAAATGGTGAAAATCTGCGTTATATCTGATCCTTTATTTATTTTCCATTTTTTAGAACATAATAACTTGTCAAAATAGGTCAGGATGGAACTGTTTTATTATACACTGTATATCTTCTCATGTTTATCCTTCAAATTTGGTGTAGAATTAGAACAGGCTGATATGTATACATATCAGGTGACTGTATACGATCAGGTAGTTAAAAAATGTCGGTCACATTAGTAATAGTTGTTTCCTATCTGTTAAAATAGAGTCAATTTTGTTAATTCTGATTCTCTTCTTAAATAGAGGAAGAAAAACAGAGCCAAAAGTGGTAGGACTCTGGGAAGGAGAGCAGCAGGCCCAGACCATGCACACACTAGAAGGGGACACAGAGAAAAAGCATTTTTTTTGCTTATTCGTTCTTTTAGTTGTGTCTTGTCAAAGGTTAAGGATATGAGACAAGATTTTTCATGTTTCTTTGATGGTTAAGTTCGTAATAAAAATATATTACTTCCATTGTCAGTTAAGTCCTTAATTTAAAAAAAGGTTTTAAAGTACTTATATGTAGGGACAAACCTTCCGCGTGGCCTCCAAGTGTCTGTCCTCCCCTGTGTCAGGCCTCCCCACCCACTTTTGCACTGAAGTCACCAAATATGAAAGTATAGGAAAGGTCACACAGGAAGATCTCTGTAGAATGTCTCTATGTCATCTTCTGCAGCACATGTTGGCAGAGAAGTTTCAATTCTGTTGCTAATGACCTTTTTGCTGATGCTCACTCAGGCAAGATGACCAAGCATCCCAGAAAATGGGATATCTTCACCGTCTTTCGATAAACAATGTACCCGACTCCAAGGAGAACCTATAAAGCCATCCTTCTGTAAAGCTTTTAGCCTTATTTGTAACAATAATGTCAATAGTGATATGAGTCAGTTTCTCCACTCTAATATTAGACAAAGATTAGAGGGCCAACAGTTAGAGTAATGTTTATAGACATTCTAAAACCTCTATGATTCTGAGTACCATCTGCTTCCCCCTTCCCCTTCAACTACTGCCACAGTCTTTGCAGAAGCATTAAGTGTACAGGAGTGAGGGCCACTTGGGATTTTTCTTGGTTTCATAGCAGCTGTAGCAAAAGAACTTATCAGTAAGTGGTCAGCCTACGAAGATGAAAGTCTCTGCTCTTAACTGGACCTCTAGTAAAAAAGACATAGTTGGGGCACTGGGTCCTTCCTATAGCCACCACTGGCATAGCCCTTCAAGAATGTGGGATAATTTCCATGCTACAACAGGGAAATATGAATAGGACTTTGTGGAAGGTTATTCTTTTAAGTGAAAAAAATTTAACGTATAGGTATGGAAGTGGACTTAACACCATGCCAAATTCCCTGGATAGCTTAGCCTACAATCTTTTCAGGGTCTAAGCTCTTATGATTTAATTTTTAAGAGACTGAGAAATTTCCCTACTAAGCCAGATTAAGTAAGCATTTTATTATTTCTCTGCTTCTACAGGTTCACATACTAATTCTTTAGTGGAACTAGTCAGTCAGTTCTGCTGTAACACTTGTTTTGAAAATCTGAATTTGTTCCAAAGCAACCGATATATTAAAGAACATTTTGAGCCTAACTTGAATTTCACTTTGTTGTGCATAATTTCTTTTTCAAAAAACAGGGAGAATGTAGGAAAGTGCACCACTTAACAATAACTAAAAAGCTGCAAACCTCCCAAGGTCCACTTCCAAAAGCAAACTTCAGATCTTTTTTAAGGTAATATGTCATATTTACTGGATATCTTCTGGTGCAATAGGAGCTGTGGGCATAAGAAAGCTGAGGGCTGGTCCAAACACCTCCTCACACACACATTCTGCCCAGACTCTGGCTATGAAGTACAGAGTTCTGGTGTTTTGGCTTATCCAAATTGCCCGAGACTTTGATAGTCTGAGGCCATCACTATTTATTACAGTATTTAAGTATTTTGTAATCATTTAACATGTATTTCTATGTTAGTGAAGTTTTTCAACTCTGTGCCCCTCGTCCCAGTTTTCCCATAAATCCTGGGTTTTTATTGCATGATTTTGCCCGGATTGGTGCTTTCTGGGAATACATGCTGAATTACCACAGAACTGACTGTAGTAAGATAAAGCTGAAAGGTATTTCCAAAGCCCGCCAGCAAGCCCAGTACTAGGTACCTTTCGGTTTCTTCTATGACTTTTTGGCATTTCTTCCACTATGCAGGAACCTTGTACCCACCTATTAAGGCTTCACCATTCAGTGCCCTACACAGAATTTCTCTTCCTTCTCTCATTCCGATCAAGCCAATGCACATTTGACTCCTGAAAAAAAGGTGCTCTAAGATATCTATCCTAGAAAGGCTATGACGTAATAATTCATACTAAGATATTAAAAGATGAGGTTTCTATATATTATCAGAAGGCCATATCTTTGCCTGTAAGGACAAATGTCTAATGGTGAAACTATCAAAAAAGGCTCTCTTTGAACTGAGAATGGGGACGTGAGGAATTCCCAGCACCCTCGTGCCACCTGCCCACTTTGTCTGCATTTATGGTCAGCCAATGGCAAAGGGTCTCGGAGCTGCTTCCTGGGAAGCTGGAGGCATTGGTACTCACCACAGTCACAGAGGAACTGCACGGCACTGTCATGCTGAACCATGCTGCCCACACCCTGGATCCAGCCGCTGCGCACTGAGGGATCCTCCCAGGCAGGCCGGCCGAGGGGCCCCGCTTCACTGAAAAGGCTGAGCAACACCTCCCCCTGCTGACTCAACAAAAGAGAAGCAGAAACGTGAGGACATGCCTGTCACCATTTCCTACATGTTAGCTGACATTTACGTAACATTTTAAGGTTTGCAAAATGTTTCCAACACAATGTCTCATTATGATTATTTTAACATCCTGCTGCTTTAAACCAATCTGAGAGCTTTATCTAGATATTGTGATTCAGATATTTTAATAAGGGTGCCTGCCACTGAGAAAATCACGCTAACTTTCCATATGTCTGAGGAAAATACATATTTATGTCCATTTGTTCCAGGCAGTAGTTTTTTCCTCCCATAAAGTCTTAGTAAAAGCAGCCACATTAATGTTCTCTTTAAGGGAGGAAGGCAAGTTTTTGGAGAAGAAGCACTTCAGATTACCATATCCACAAAGAAACTATTACCTAATTAACTTTCCTAAAGTATAACTGTAATGTCAAGGCCCTGACCCCAAACTTTCAATGGCTCTCCACTGCCTAAAGAACAAGTATAAACCCCTAATCGTGGAATTTAAAACCTTCCATAATCAGACCTGCCTTGACAGTCTCATCTCCTACGAAATTCTTACATAAGCCTTCCATTTCAACCAAACTCTACTCCTTTCCATTTCTCATACATGATCCGATGAAATACTGCCTATCTTTTATGCACTAGCTCAAAATGCTGATTATTTCATGAAGCCTTCACTGAAACACCCTAGATAGACTTCTCTCTTCCTCTCCTCAGCTAGTTATCTTCTGACTCACTGTGCTTGCTAACCTTCAACCTTCAGTCCTACATCCCAATTCGATACAACAAACATTTACTAATTACTTTTTTCACAAAGGTGAAAAAGGACAGTGTTTACTCTCAAAGAACTTATAAAAAAAAGTAGAGGGATGAGATATGTAAGTAATGACTAGAAGATGTTTTAAAATTGCTAAGTATATAGCAAAGCTCAAACAGAGTGACCTAAGAGACTTCAAGGTATGAGAACATTTCTAATTTGGGGGAAAGCCAGCAGGGAACACTCCACACAAAAGTGGCACCTAATCTGACCTCGAAGGCAGAGAAGGATGTCAATAAATGAAGATGGGGAACAGTAAGTATGCTGCAAAGAGGTAGGAGAGGGCAGGATGAAAAAGGGGAAGAGTGAGTTATCCAGCTTGGTTGAAGCCTAAGTGCATAAAAGGAACTACAGGAAAGAAAAATGAAGTGTTACATTGAAGGAGATGTGGAGGGCCCTGAGTGCCAGGCTGAGGAGTTTATACTTTACTTGGCAGGAGACAGTAAGAGCCCCCACCTCCCAGGGGTGTTGTGAGGATCAAAAGAGATAATCATAAAATGCTTAGCACACAGTAGGCACTATAGAATGCTAGTTATTACGACTACACCTACACCTCTTCCTCCTCCTTCCATTAGGAATTAAGAGATGATCAAAGAAGGAAAGAAGAGAAAGCCTAGGAATCAAAGAATAAAAGTCTAGAGTAGACAGAAAGGGAAAAGAAAGAATGAAGAGAATAAGGAAAAGAAATCCTTTTAAGAAAAAAAAAAAGCACTGAAAATGAAAAACGAAACAAGTTGAACTGAAGACTATGAAGGAGGATTTAACTTGACTTCTCAACTGAGAAGAATAAAAAAGTAGGAAAAAGTTAATTAATCCATTGGGTGCTTCTAAAAGACCAATAGTTGCAATTATGCTATCAGACAAAACAAGACAAAAATCTACAACATAAACAAGGAAACTACATTTATGCTGAAAAGCACCACAGGTAACAAACCAATGTCAATATTAAAGTTATAGAGCTCTTAACATCCTAGTCCCAAATTCTCTTTCCAGTCTTTTCTATTTCAGAGGCCTCCTTCATTAAATGTCCAGTCCAGCCCATCAGGGATCCTCTCTGGTCTGCCTCCATCATATCCATCTCCCATCTCTATGCCTTTGCACTAGCTATCTTCTGCCCTGGAGTATATTCTGTCCTCTTAGAGGCCCTAGTTCCCATCAAGATACAACTCAAACACAACCTCCTGAGCTCCCCACCTGCTAGTGCCTTCCCCCAAACCACTTTTGATCTCTTTTGTATATACCTATATATGTACATATTGCCCTCTGACAAAATGTAACCCCATGAGGGCAGGTTTTCACTTTTGTCCCCATACCCCTGGTGCCCAACACGATGGCTGGCATTTAGTAGATACTCAATAAATGCTTACTGACAGATTGAAGCCAGGAAGTCAAGTCAACAAATTTGTTAAATACTATATGCCAGGCACTGTGCACAGCAGATGCCAACAAGAATACAAAAGCAAAAACACTCCTTGCCCCTCAAGGAGCTCACAATCTAACGGGGAGATGACTATCTCCTCATTAGATTCAAACATGGCATTTATTCAACAAACAAATATGTAACAACTATACAACAAGATGTATTCAGGACTGAAGATCTGATCGGAGGGAAGACACAAACCTTGAGAACTAGGCTTCTTGAAGAAGGTAGGATCTGAGATGAGACTTGCAGGAGTCAGGGAAGCCAGGAGGCAAGAAGTGAGGAGGGACACAATTTCAGGGATGAGGGACATCCAACGAAAATGAATGGAGTCAGGATATGGAGTGTTTTGTACAAGGGACAGCAGGGAGGCTAGTGACACTGGATCACAGCATAATGCTAACAACAGCATTTATATGGCACTTCAAGGTTTGCAAAGCACTTTACATTACAAATTTTAACTTGTTTTATCCTCTCAATAATCCTGGGAGGTAGGTACTATTATTATACCCATTTTACAGAGGGCAAAAATTAGGAAGAGATTAAGTGACTTGCCCAAGATCACCTAGCTTACAATCACATTTGAACTCAAGTTTCTTTGACTTTACACCCAGAGCTCTATTCACTGAGCCACGTAGCTGCAGTACCCAGAGGGAGAAAGGTGTAAGAGGACTGGAAAAGTAAGAAGAGGTCAGGTTATGAAGGACTTTAATAGCCAAACAGAGGATTTAATATGGATGTCAAAGGCAGAAAAAAAGGGTCCAAGAAATGCCAAAATTCTTTGTGGTATCGAAGAATTAGAAACAAGGTAGTTACTCACTGATTGGTGAATGGTTAGAAAAACTGTGGCATATGGAATATTATTGTGTAATAAGAAATGTGAGGAACATGAGGAACTCTAAAAAACATGAGATGTGAACCAACAGAGTGAAATTAAGCAAAACAAACACGAAAACTCAATAGACTCAATGGCTAACAATGTAAATGGAAAGATCACTAAAAGGAAGCCAAATTCTGAGTAACTGGAACAACCAGCAAAGGTCCTGGAAAACAAATAATATCACCCTCATCACGGCAGAGAATGGTGTCCTAGGATGGGATGACTGGTCCAGGCAGAGTGTAAAGTGCCATGTCAAGTCACCCAGCTTTTGTTTAATTGTTCTATGCCCCAAGAGAGGTTTCACTCTGAAAGACAGGAAATCCTCCATGAGGAAACAGTGATTTCAAGGCAAAATGCATCAATAAATTATATTTATTTAAAAAACAAAACAAAACGATTATCAATAGCACCTCACCTTGTAGTAAAGCATGTTCAAAGACATTACTTTTCAAGGGCTAAATATTCTTTTTCAAGCTACTTTCATAATTGATAGAGTCTGAATGCAAATTGAAGCATACTATTTTTCACTTTAGTTTTTTGCTTTTTGGAGGGAAATTGGGGTTAAGTGACTTCCCCAGGGTCACACGGCTAGTTTTTGTGTTAAGTGTCTGAGGCCAGATTTGAACTCAGGTCCTCCTGACTCCAGGGCCGGCACTCTATTAAAAATAAATAGTAGTTTTGGGGTTTTTTTGCTTTTTGGAGGGCAATTGGGGTTAACTGACTTGCCCAAGGTCACACGGCTAGTTTTTGTGTTAAGTGTCTGAGGTTGGATTTGAACTCAGGTCCTCCTGATTGCAGGGCCGGTGCTCTATTTACTGGGCCACCTAGCCACCCCACTTTTAGCTTTTCATGGTTATTTTGCCTGTGTTTTCTTTCACAACATGGCTAATATGGAAACAAGTTTCACATGATTACACATGAATTACCTA
Source organism: Petaurus breviceps papuanus (assembly GCF_028583685.1). Lineage (NCBI taxonomy): Eukaryota > Metazoa > Chordata > Mammalia > Diprotodontia > Petauridae > Petaurus > Petaurus breviceps. The sequence goes on from NW_027185764.1 coordinate 13,428,758, forward strand.
TATCAAACTGCTTACCATTCATATCAGAGAGGAGTGAGGGGACGGATGTAGGGAGAGAATTTGGAACTCAAAATTTGTAAAAATGAATGTTAAAAATTGATTTCACATATAGTTGGGGAAAAATAATTTTTTTAAAAGCTACTTTCATAATCAGAAAGTCTTTTTTCAGATGAAACATAATGGTCCACATTTTCATTGTGTACTATAATTTCTATGAATGGCCACTAAATAACTTTGTAGGGTCTCTATGGCAATTACCTGTGGCAGGCACTCCCCCACTATCTACTCTATGAAGGTTTTTTTCTCTCTTCCTGTTTTTCTTGCTTTTGCACTCACTCTTTTGTTTCCTCTATCATATAAGTTTTAGGCATTCAAAGGCATTATTTGTTCCAGTTGTAGCCTTGAGGGCTAGAAAAATAACTGAGTCCTGTTTATGAGTTTGGGATTTTCCATTTTCATACTATTTTTAATTCCTACACAGAGTTACAAACGTGAATGGGAATGATGATGTATAGCTAGGTAAAGGTTTTCCAAGAGCAAAGGGCTCATTGAATCGGAACTGTGATTTCCTTGCTATAAAGGAACTCCACATGAGGAAATCCCCTCTACCAGTGCAGAACGGCACTTGTTCTCCAACATGTAGTTTTAAAAACTCAAGTCTGAGGCTTGAGGCACCACAGGTAAAATGACATACCAAGGGTCACAAGGCCAGTTTGTGTCAGAGGCAGGATGAGAAATAAGGTTTTCCTGACTCTAGAGCCAATGGTTCCCCGCTGATCACTTTCTCTCCCCCAGATACCCTCTCTTCTCTAGGTTTCTGTGACGAAGTCATCAGTCTACTCCTTGTCTCCTTGGCTTGTTGATCATCTCTAGCCCAGATCTAACTGAATGATATCCCAAGGTTTCCCTTGGGTTCTCTTCTCTCACATAAGTTCGTGTTTGCTTGTGTGCTTGCTCTCTCTCTCTCTCTGTGATTCATTAGCTTCCAAGGCTGTAATAACTGTAGAAGATGGACAGATCCAATCACAAGTTTTCTCCTGAATTCTAGGTCTGTACCACCAACAGTCTGGACATTTCAAACTCTCAAACAGAACTCCAATCCATCCCTCTACCAAACTTCCTTATTTCTGCTGAGGGAAATGCCTTATTTCACCAGTCTCTTATGTTTGTAATTTAAGCATTATCCTTGGATCTGTCCTTTATCCTTCACAGCCTATGAGTTACAAATATTACTGTTTCTACCTCTATCACATCTCTCCCGTCTGTGTCCTTCTCTCCACTCACACTACCACCACCTTTGTTCAGCTTCTCATCACCCTTCACTTAGACTCTTACAATAGCCTCCTAATTAGTCTCCCTGCCTCAATCTTCAATCCACTCTCCACAGATTCCAAAGTGATATTCCTTAAGCCCAGAGCTGACCACTACTACCCTACTCAATAAATTCCAGAGTTACCCATATGTACAAAAATATTTTATAGCAGCTCTTTTTGTGGTGGCAAAGAATTCAAAATCAAAGGGATGCCCATCAACTGGGGAATGGCTGAACAAGTTGTGGTATATGAATGTAATGGAATACTATTGTGTTACAAGAAATAAGGAGCATATGGACTTCATAATAACCGGATGCTGAGTGAGGAGAGCATAACCAGAATTTTGTACACAATTAGAGACACATTGTATCTGTGATGACTGACTTTGATAGACTGGGCTCATCTCAGCAATGCAAGGTTATAAGACAACTCCAAAGGACTCATGATGAAAAGGGCTGTCCACATCTAGAGAAAACTAGAGTCTGAAGCAAACTACTTGCTCTCACTTGTGTTTCATTTTGTTTTGTTCCTTCTTTCTCATTGTTTACTCCATTGGTTGTAATTCTTCTTTACAACTTGACTAATGTTTAATGCGAAGATATTTGTAGAACCTGTATCAGATCGCATGCCACCATGGGGTGAGAAGGGGAGAAAATCTGGAACTCAAGGGATTATGGAATTGAATGATGTTTACATCATTTACTAAAAGCAAATAAATTTAAAAAAATAAATTCCAGTGTTTCCTGTTACTACTACAATAAAATATAAACTCCTGTGTTTGACTTTTAAAGTCCTTAACAACCTGGCCCCGATTTTATCTTTCCAACTTTATTATACATCACTCTTCCTTCCTGCACTCCCTACAGTGCATTCAAATCGGCTATCAGTGCCTTGCAATCCCATCTCTCATAGTCTGCACTGACTGACCCACTTCTCTAGGACATACTTTTTCCTAACCTGTGCCTCCAAGAATCCCTCAAGATGAAGCTTCAGCACTACCATCCACACGAGCCTTTTCTGATCTTACCCAACTGCTAGTGCCCTCCCTAACAATATTGCAGTATTCTCACACACACACACACACACACACACACACACACACACACACACACAC
>NW_027185764.1:13431194-13453583 GCF_028583685.1 Petaurus breviceps papuanus
ACACACACACACACACACACACACACACACACACACACACACACACAGAGTCTTTCCCAAAAGAAAGGTAAGCTCTCTGAGAACAAGGCCTGTTTCATTTTCTATTTTTTTATCTCCAGCAACTAACAGTTTCTGGCACATAGTAACCACCTGATGATGACTGATACTCCTTTCTGCTATGATTTAAGACTTATAGCTTACATTTCTCTGGTACTTTTGAGTTTACAAAGCACCTTCTCCACAACAAACCTCTGAGATGGATAGGTCACTATCCCTATTCTATAAGGAAACAGGTTCAAACTGAATTTACTTGCCCAAAGTTCACATAAGTTAATAACTGGCAGGCCTAGGATTTATTAAAAAACAAAACAAAACCAAAACCTAAAGCCTTTATCCCTAAACCAGACTCCCTCCAGGGCCTAGCAGCCCTTCTGTGTCCATTCACAGAATCACAGCTTGGGAAGAGATTCAGAACCTATTTAATCCAGCCCATAGTTGAACAAGAGCTCCCTCTACATCAAAAACAACAAAGTGACATTCAGGTTTTGCTTAAAGATTTTTAGTGAAGGAGTATTCACACCACCTTCTAAAGCAGCCCATTCCACTTCTGGGTAACTCTAATTATAAAGAAGTTTTACCTTATCATCAAGTCTTTGAAGTATTCATCCTTTGCTTCTAGTTCTACCCTCTGGGACCATGAAGTCTAATCCCTCATCTATGTCAGTCCTTCAAATACTTAGAGATAGCTATCACATGTCCCCTAAACCTTCTCATCTCCAAATTAAACATCACTAGTCTCTTTAACTGATTTCCATGTGGCATATCTCAAAGCCCTTCACTGTCCTGGATGGTTCACTCTCATCAATCTCTAATTTGTAGGTGTCCTTCCTACAATGTGGCCCCCAGAACTTAAGACAATATTCCAGATGCGGTCTGACCAAAACAGAGTCCACTATCTCCCTGGCCCAGGATAATCTGCCTCTCAATACAGTCTAAGACCTTTACTCAATTCCTTAGCTGCCCAGATACCATTACTGATTTACACTGAGCTTGCAAACTACTAAACACCCTAAAAAATCTTTTCAAAAGAACTGTTATCTAACGTCACTTTTCAACCTTATACTGGTGAAAATGACTTTCTGAACATCGTGTAAGACTTTACCATGTATTCCTGTATTTCACCTCATCTGATATGATCCACTATTCTGGTCTGTTAAAATCTTTTTGAATCTTGACTCTGTTATCCACTATTAGCCATCTCTCTCTTCCCCAGAGAGAGATGTGCCATCTAAAACTGGATAAATAAATGCCATCTATGTTTTTATCTAATTCACTGGTAAGAATTTTAAATAGCACATGGGTTCCTAGGGCACTCCCCTGGAGAAATCTCTCCATGCTGATATGGAACCAATAATGACCACTCTTTGGATACAGCCATGTACCACCTACTGGTCTGTCCTACCATCTAGCTTCCTTCTCCCTATTGTTCCTAGGAAGGATTCTGTCAAATACTTTGATATAAAAATCTACATAGCTACAGTATTTCCCTGATCTACCATCAGTCTAAAAACTTAGTCATGTCTTTTTGTAAATTATTTATAAAGTATCTATGTAAAGCACTGGAAATCCTTCTCTTGTTCTTAAAATATTTTGTGGATGCCAATGCAGTTAAGCCAATCTTTAATTACCTCTCCATTGTTTAGAGATAGGAATAGGGACCAATTTATAATTTCATTGGAATAATGAATTCCCAAAGAGAAAACTCCCTCTACTAATGCAGGATGGCACCTCATCTGAGTTTAACTGACTTTCCCAGGGTCATAGCCTAAGTATGAGTCAAAGACAGGTAAGTTAGTTCCCCATGTCTTCCTGGCTTCAAAGACAGCCTTCTAGATACAATTTTATACAAATATTTTATGCAAAATAAATTTTTTACAAAATAAATCAATTTTATATAAAACTGTATAAATTTTATACAAAATAAAATCATTTTCCTCAAGAATGCAAATTTTAAGCCATACCTCTTCTGTGAGAAGAATGATTAGGGAAGCTAGAGGAGTTGGAGCTCCCATTATCAGCAACCCTCTTGGGAAGACTAGACTAGAATAAAGTAAGTTTATTTAACCCTAAAACAAATCAACAAAAACAACAACAAAAAAAAAAACCCATACCTCCAAGATAATTTATACTGAAATCTGCTAGGGGACTGAGTTTCACACAAAATCTCACTCTAATATAAAACATACATAAAAACAATTACAAATAAAGACTTCTTAGGACTGTGTACGTTTCTATGTGTATATGTGGGTGCACATACATATGTGTGTTGTGTGTATACACATATGCAGGGTGTCCCAAAAGTCTGGGTGCTGTTTTGAGCTATAAAACTACATTCTGCTTCTTTAGTCAAGTAAGAGATCAGAAAATATATGAAGGCATATATCTCAAGTCTACAGCCAGAACACTGCTTTAGTTGATATAAGAAATATAAAAACTGGAGGTGGGCCACCGGTAGTTTTAGTAGATCTCTACTGGAGAAATGACAAAAAAACAAAAAGACATAAACAATAATTACACAGAATGAAAAGACATAGATGGATTGAAATCTGTGTCAATGAAAGATGTACCCATACAAATGAGAGAATGGATTTATTAAAGTGTGTAGGTATATAATACAGATGTACATATATGAATGCATATTAATAAAACCCCAGATTAACTACAACTACTTATCAGTCAGGCTGAATTTTACAAGCTACCACAGCATCCAAGAGGTCACCACCAAACTCACCTGGAGATACTGAAAGCTGTTTTCATGGGCTGCAAATATTCCTGCAAGTCGTAGAGTAAAGGATAGAATATTGGAACTCACATCCTGCAGTTTCAGCACATGAAAGAGCAGCTCTGTCAGGCAAGGATTCTCCTGTAATATCAGCAGACTAGACTCTGTGGAATAAACAAGCATCAGAAAAGGATGATTCTTCCTTTACCTGTCATTTTAGAGAGGGAAATTATTTTGTATCCTCTTTCCGTATCAAGGTAGCCATTTCCCTCCAGAAGTTTTTGTCCTTGATCTTCTAAAAAGTCTATCCATATTCATGACAGTCATCTACCATAAACTAAAGACTCTCTTGAATCTTAATTAAAATTAGAATTTAAAATACAAACAACCCTAGTAATTCCCCCATAATCCAACTTGCCTTCTCTCCCTTAGAATCTGTTGTAAAGTATGGACAGCACATCCATTTATTTAGACATGTGGAGTACTGTTGAGTCATCATGTACCATGTCATAATTCTCTAAATACATCCATCAGCCTATAGGTAAACAGGGGGCAAACACTACAACAATTACCTGCTTCAGTTACTGTCTTAAACCAGTCTAGTAGTTTTTCCAAACAGGTATCATCAGCTACAGACTGCTTTGGGTCTACCAAAACTGCACAGACAGAAGGTAGGAGCCGTGAACATTCAATGTCCATAGTGAATCCAGTGGGTCCTGTTAATGAAATGTGAAAAAAAAACACTTTGACCCAATATTCAAGGCCAGGTACAGTCACAGCAGAAACCAAATGTTCTGGTAGTTCCCTTCAAGTTATAGGATTTGGTATACTTGGCTAGAATTACCTCATCTCTTATTTCTTCAAGTAATCTGTAAATGCAATGGCCAGATTGGGTAATGAGCCAGAGAGACATTAAGCAGAGTCCATGGCTACAGCCCTGTGATTACTTAGCTGTGGAAGTGGGTATCCTCTGCTCCTTTCCCTGGTAAAATAGCTGCTTGAAGATAAGGGCTGACTGGCTTTGGTATTTGTATCCTGTATGGCACATAGCAGACTCTTAAATATGTATTTGCTTGTTCAAACTCCTCAGGATCATACAAAACTTCGGTCCAACACTGAGATCAAGAGAATAAGATTATGGACCGGCCTGGTGGAGAGGGCATATAAGACCTCTGTAATTAGTTTCGTAAGGACTTTTGTCAGTCCTTCCTTTTACACCAGGTTTTTTTGGTTTTCATTTTTTGGGGGGGAGGAAGAGATGGAAGTATGGGGAGAAAAGAGTAAGCTGATTTCAAGCTGTATGTTTCCCCAGGTCATTGATCTCTAGCAGGGGTTGGAAGAAAACTCACATGCTCATGGGGTCCAGTCCCTTCATTTTAAAGACAGAGAAACTGAGGCTCAGGGACATTAAGTGAAGGTTAAAGTGAGGACCCCCAGACACCCACCCCACCCCCCGCGTTAAGCATCGGAAGCGGTTTCCTGGATGTCTGTATGTGTGCCCTTGTTTCAGGGGGATATCTGTGGGGTATGGGTCAGGGTCAAGTGTGCGAAAGGGCCAGGGGCACACTGCCAAGGGGGACGGATGGCCCGTTTGCCTCCAAGCACGAGACCCACTAAGATCTTAAAGGGAGGTCTCTGAATGCGGGGGGCCTAGGTCGGGGGAGAGGGAATGGAGGGCGGGGAGTCGGTCTCACAAGCTCGGGGAGCCTTTGCAGAGGAGTGGGAAAGCTCCCTGGGCCGAAGAGGAGAAGGCCACCCGAGATCGAGCTGTCCCCAATTAGGGCTCCTCCCGACGGCTGCCTCGCCTAGTTTGGGATTGGGAGACCCCCCCCCCCCCCCCGGTCCCAGGCAGGGATGAAGCCCCCCACAGGATTGCCCCCAGCCAGGCCCCCCCCATCCCCAGCGCTCCCGAGAAGATGAGGAGATAGAATGGGGTCGTGAAACGCAACCCTGCCCTCCGAGAGCGCAGCCCACCCCCGAGCCCCTCACCAGCTCGGCAACACTCCGCTCCGTCGGCGCCGCCTCGCCCCGCCCCTTCCCTCGCGCTCGGTCCTCCGGCTCAGACCACCTCAGAAAGCGGTGGGGAGAGAACGGAGCAGAGACAAACTTCGACCTTGAGCAAACGCATCAAGATTTTTTAAAGAAATATCTCGGGAAAAAATCTCTCTCATCTTTCTGGTAGAACTGATCCTGCTCAGGGCTTGGCAGGATGGCACACAAAAAGAGAGGCATTTCACTAGACTCCCCCATCTGCGCATTTAATAGTTGATGCCGAAGTCGAGGCTGCGCGCAGTAGGCGGGACTACGTCTTAGGAAGTGGGCGGGGTTACGTAAAACGGGGGGCGGGGCTTTATCTATCTAGGAAAGCCACTGAATCCTCAAATTGCGAAGGGGCCGAACCGGGCAAAGTTCAAGGGTCATAGGATTTAAAGCTGTAAGGGACCATAGAGGCGAGAGAATCTAACTCTATTAATAAAAATGAGCGCAGGAGTTGTTTTCGTGGTTTAGTGGGAAGAATGTTGGGCCTGCAGGCACAGATCTGCAGCGTTGTGAGAGTGGAGGCCATCTGGTCTGTCCTGTACAGGACAGATGTGTCCAGTATCACCACCTCCACATAAAGACCTCCTAGGATGGGGATGATCCCACGACCTGAGCGGTGGGGCAGGGGGAGGAGGGTGGAGAGGGGAATAGCCTATTCCACTTGCAGAAAGATCCAATTGTTCGGAAATTTCTTCTGACTCCCATCCATTCTGACATCTGGGGCCAAACAGAGCAAGTCTGATCTGTCACAAAAAGCATCACTTCTGCCCTTCACATAAGGCAGTCCTTCATATATTGAACAGTAGCTAGCATGTATGTCCCTCTTCCTCTTCTCCTACCCCTAGTCATTTCTTCTTCAGGGTAAATATCCCCAGGCCCTTCAACTGATCCTCATAACATCATAGATTTAGAGCCAGAAGGAATATGGAGCTTATAGACCATTTAATTCAACTCCTCCATTTTATAAATGAGGAAACTGAGGCCCCCCCAAAAGTTGACTTGCCCAAGGTCACACAACTAGTACATGACAGAGTAATGTCCTTCTCAGCTCTGAATGCAATACTGCAGAAAATGTTTGATTAGGGAAGAGATGATACAAATGCAACTGTCCCCTCCCTATTCCTAGAAACTATGCCCCTCTTAATGCTGTTTAAGACCCATATTAGCACATTGATGACCCATATTGAGCTTGGAATCCACTAAAACTCCCAGATCTTTTTCAGAACTGCTATGTAACCATGTCTTTTCCATCTTATTCTTGCAAAGCTGATTTTTTTTTTTTTGTACACAAGTGTAAGACTTTACACTTATCCCTAATGAATTTAATTTTTATTAGATTCAGCCTAATTCTCTAGTCTGGCAAAATCCTTTGGGATCCTGGCTTTGTGATCCAGTGTATTCGGTATCCCTCCTCATTTGATGTCAGCTGCAAGTTTGATGAGCATCCCATCTCTTCTATGCCTTTATTAAAGTCATTTGTAAAATTATTAAACAAGGCCAAGCACAGATGTCTTAGTCTTGCAGTTAGATCTGAATCAGAATCTAGACTGCATCATTTATGTGATCATAAGTAATCCACTTAACCTCCCTGAGCCTCAGTTTTCCCACCTGTAAAATAATCATATTTGCCTATCTTCCCTCACCTGGTTTATGAAGACAGTGATTTTATTCATAGCTTCACAGTTTGGTTCTTATGAAGTCTTTTTATTATATATTAGACTGTAACTGTGGAAATTTTCAGAAGTGTTCATTGAGACAATATTTATTTGGAAAAAAGAAATCTTTTCCGGAGAACCACCCAAAGTAGTTTTTCAGCCCAGGAGTTGAATGTGTTTAAGTTGGCTTGCACTGGCTGTGCCTTTATAACTTAATAGAAATAGTTACTTGTACTAAATAGGAGATCACTTTGAAATATGATTTGAGGAGACTTTTTCAATTGTGTCTGATTTTTCTTGACTCCATGAACCATAGCATGTCAGATTCTTCATCCTACACTATCTCCCTAAATCTGTCCAAGCTGATTCCATAACATTATCTCTCCATCTTGTCCTCTGCCAAGGATACTAGTATAGGGCCAAGAATTTCTATTAAGACCACATCTAATTTTCATAACTGTCTGCTTGTCTGTGGATCTTTGTATTTTAATGTGACATAATGATATACAAAGATACTTAGTCATCATAGTGATATTATTGTTTAGCTCTGGGGTGTGAATAGAAAAGCATTTTTAAAAATATTGTGTAAATCTTGAAAGGAGTAGGGATCAAAGCCGTTTTTTCACTGGTGTAGGGACTTACCAGGTGAGGAAAATCCTCCTACCAATACAGGTTAACATCTTTTCTGCAATTAAAAAGCAGGTACGGTGCTAATTTTGAAGGGACTGTGGAATTTTAAGTCCAAGAACCTGACTTCAGATGCTGAATCATGTGTAATCTGGGTGACCTTTGGTAAATTGATTAACTTTTCTGGGTCCTCGGTTTCCTCATGCAAAATGAGGGGTTAAACTAGATGATTTCTTTCCAACTCTAAATCAATACTCTGCTATGTCCTAAATAGAGTGAAAGCTTTTGGGGGGGCAGAGACTTCCTTATTTCTGTGCTTTCATATCCAACACCTATTGGAATGCCTTGTTTTCAGAAGGCACGTTTGCTGAATCGTTGAATTTAATAGCAGGTGTTCGATAAATTCAAGAGAAAAATCTGAAACTAAATTATTTTAAAATCATAGGAAATGGCCACTGGGTGGTGGTATTGCTACAATGTTAGAGTCACATAATTCTGTGTCCAAGGAGGAAAGGGCCTCAGGTTAACTAGCCCAATTCAATGCATTGGGTTTAGTGACCTCTCTACAATCTTTGATACTGTTGACCACATCCTCCTCCTGGGTACTCCACGCTCCTGGCGTTTTGGTGACCTTGCCTGATCACTTCTACTTGGCTTTCTTTGCTGTATAATAATGTTAGCTGACATTTACTTCATGCTGTTTAGTTTATAAGATACTTAGCACATCTGATCTGGAGAAGTGCTGCTTGGCTTACAGGAGCTTAGGATGCTGTGTTGCTTCCTGTTCTGTACTCAGGTATGTTGTTTGGATTCAGTTTAGTTCTGGAGGATCCTGCTTCTAATGAGAGAGGGTTAGACTCCATTGTCTCACAGTCATATACTTATAAAATCCCTCTATCCTGGCACCCCCAGTGATGATTTCCTTATATCTCAGGTTATGACTTGTATCTAGGTCTTGCCAAAAATAAGGAGTAAAAAGAGACACTTACTTTATATAACCTGGGTATGGGACAGGTCATTTATTCCTATACATGCAATAAATGATAAAAAAAATTAAAATATCACAAGCACATATTAACAGAACAGAATTCAGTAACTTAACTTTTAGATTAACTGGGAGGCTAATACTCAAATCTCATCAGAACATAAATCAGTCTTCAGGACAACTAACTAGTCAGTTAACATTTCTCCTTGGCACTGTCCAAATCATTTTTGCTATTTTTGCTGATAAAACATCCAAGGTTGTGTCAGTCCTCTTGTTAGGGACCATCCCCTCCAATGTATAAACTGTTCTTGCTACTAGTAATTTCTATCCCTATGAGACCCAGGAACTCCAGACCTGTGGAGCTCCAAAGGTCATCTCCAATCCTGGACACGTCCATCTTGAATTTGCTGCTCAATTCACTTATTCAAGGAAAGGAAACAAAAAAGGACAGCCTAAATGTAGTCTCTGCAAAGTCCCATGCTTTGACTGTAATGTGCTTGTGGCCCCACAGTAGCTGGGATGTAAGAATGGACTCCTTGCTCCCTGGGATCAGACACTCCAAAGCTGGAGAGGAAGGGAAAGGTGAGTGGGAAGGATGCTCCCCTTTATAACATCCACTGAGTCATGGTCAGCAATTCTGGCTACAGAGCATAACTGGACACAGTCTCCACCCCTACCCTTCACCCTCCAATCATTCCTCCTCCTCCTTTTTCATATGGTCATTCAGACTGAGGAATGACAACTGAACATATTCCATGAGGAGAGCTATAGATATTATTATCTTCATTTTACAGAGAAGGAAACGGGAGCTTTGGGTCACAGAGTTGGTACCAGAAGCAGAATTTGTTGTAGAGGGAAAAGAGTGCTGAACTTGGAGTCGGAGAGACTTGAGTTAGAATCCTGCACTCGACACATAACAACTGTATTATTTTTGGCAAGTCACTTAACAACCTCTCTGAGCCTCAGTTTCTCTCAACTGTAAAATGGGGATAGTAATAGTACCTATTCCTCAGGGTTGTTGTGAGGATCAAATGAAATATGAGGTTTAAAAGAGCTTTTGCAAAAGTCCTATATAAATATTAGCTATTGAATAGAGGTCTCCTGATACCAAATACAACAGTCTATCCACCACTCCATACTGCTTCTCAATTATCTTTTGTTTTTAGTATCATCTATACTTCCTGTGTATCTGCTCCTCCTTCTCCTCCCAGAGAGCCATATCTTAAAACAGAAAAAAAAAAAGTGACAAAACTAAGGTGGGGCATGATTTTTCTGTGTTTTCTACCCATAGCCCCCCACCTCTGCAAAGAAAGGGTGGGAGGTGCCTTCTCATAAATCTTCTCTGCAGCCAAACTTAGTTGTTGTAAGGTTGAAGTATTCAGTTTAAATGGTTTTAATGCTGTTGTTCTTTCCATTTTACATTGCTGTAGTCATGTATATTATTTTCCTGATTCTACATTTTTTCAGTTTGCGTTCATTTCTATGTCTTCCTATACTTTTCCATATTTATCATATAACAGCACATTTTTGTAAAGGTAAAGAGCTGCAAACAAAGTAGATACCTGTTGATGGAGGTACGGTTAAACAAATTATGAAATGTGAATACAATGAATTATTATCCCCTTTGCCCATCTTTATTCCTTTAACTTCTCAATTTGTCTTTTCTTGTTTTTATTGCAATTGCCAGCATTTCTAGATCTATATCCCATAATAGCAGGGAAAATTGGTATCCCTGATTTATTCCTGTATTAATCAGGAAAGCTTCTATTATTTCCCCTTTTAATATAATGCTTGCTTTAGTAAATAAAAATGCTTGGTTTTACATAGATACTTTTTATAAAATTAAATAAACTATGCTTATTCTGTGTAGAGTTTTTAGCATAAGTTATATTTTTGTCAAAGGCATTTTCTGCATCTATTAATATAATCACATGATTTTAGTTATTTTTGTTTTTTAATATGATTGTTATTTTCCTAATGTTGAATTATCCTTGGATTCCTAGTATAAATCTAACCTGATGATAGTGATGATTTTTTGATAAATTATTGTTACTCTTATTAGGATTTTATTTAAAATTTTTGAATTGATATTCATTAATGATATTGGTTTCTTAAGATATGGAGATTAGGAAACAAGCATGCCTTTCCCAACCAGGGAGGAAGGGAGGAATCCCCAGCCTTAAGTCTCTCCCTCTGGATGATCTCAGCAAGACAGGATCTACCCTTACAGGGTTCATGGCTCAGGTACTGTTGATGCTATCCCATTTTCACTTCCTTGGTGAGGATTCTGCTTTCCTAGTCTCCCAATTGAGCTTCCCAACTCCTCTCTTCCACCTTTTAGATGCTTTGAGTCTATGGTTTCTGCCCTTCAGGATAGGAAGTCTTATCTGTTCCTATTGAGTCCACATGAGTCCTAACCTCTTAAGGCCTGAGAGAAACACTATGGGGATTTATATCCTGCTTAGCAGACATTGATGCAGTTTGAAAGGTTCAGGGATCCCCCACAAAGACTGGAGTACTGGACAGGGTAGCCTGGGATGAATTCAGGAACTCAAGCAGTCTTTAAATCAAGGTGGCAAAGGTTTATTATAATGCCAATATGGTGGGCAGAACTCCTCAAGGAACTTGCAACTTAACAGGAACGATGCTAAAGCTTATATAGGAAAAGTAGTGGATTGTCTGGCAGATATGCTAATTAGGTGAGAATTTACAACCTTGGTCATTGGCATGATTCACTACTAGAAACCAGGAGAAGGGGTTTCTCAGGGGTATATTTTTGGTCTGTTACATCTGTAGCAAGATAAGTTTTGAGAGTTGATGTCTATAGCTTGACCTCTGGATTAAATATGCTAACTTTGGAAATCCATACATGATAATTCTGTGGTTACAAGATAGTCCTGTTTTTACAAGAGAATTTCTTCAGAAATCAGTTTGTTCTTGTGACAGGGAAAGATACTTTGTTTTACAGGGGTCTTACTCATGAGTTATTGCTAGGCATAGTGTCCTTGGGCTGGGGAGAAAACTGTCAGGGATAGTGTTTTGAAGTTAGGTAGAAATGTAATCTTGGAATTGAGGTCCAAGCACAAGTACCCAAGTACCCCATCATTCCCCCTTAAACAGACAGGACCTAAAATCTTTTGGGGTAAGAGGCGAAGGTCTCAGCTTCTGAAATCACTTCATGCCGATAATGAACATAAAGATGTCCCTATCTCATGGGGTCCTCCACTCAAGGGGTTGGGTCTTTAGTCAGTGTCCAGAACTTAACCAACGCCAGGTCCAGAGGGTGATGAGTCATGGTCTCAGATAGAAATTGGTACCCAGCCTGCATGGTCATCTGCAAGTGAAGGGCACTGAGCCTAGAAGAGACAAATCTGGCAAGCAAACTAAGCAGACAAGGGCCAAAAAGGAGGAGGAAAATGACCACAAACAGGGTGGGTATGGAAAAACTGTCAAACTTCCCTCTGAACATACTTAGTAACTATCAAGGGACAGGAGGGGCTTGGATGACCCCCGTTTGTCCCCAAGCCTTCTTATTTGTCTTCCATCTTTTCAATTATTCCTTTATTTATCTTTCCAAATCTTCTGAACCCATTACTCAGACTATTCAACTTTCCTTTATATTTCTACCACAGACAAGATGGCTCATAAGTTATTACTCTTCACTAACATGCTAATATAACATGTACTGCCTTAAACAAAAGAGGTTCCTGACTTGAACCTCACAAATGAATGGATACACATCCTTGTTTCACAAGCTTATTTATCCTTCTCTGATCATATTCACTCCAGAAGAAAGAGATACTTCAAAAATTGAATCTTTTACATATGATAAGTTCAAATACTAATTTAACTCTTGCTTAGGCCATAGAATGACTACAAATTTAGATCAAAACAGCAAGATCTCACATACTTATGTTGTGCTCATGTCTTTTTCTGACCACTTGCTCTGAACATAGAATTCTGCTATAGAAGGAAAAAAAGCAGGGACATGTGACATACCAAATATGACAGGATAAAACATCCTTAGCTCTGTTTAAATTCAGAAAAGAATCGCAGTTTCTCCAATCACGTAGCATCCGTTCCACCTCATAGCCAGTCTTAGGAATAGTCAGGTGAAAAACATTCCTTTTCAAAGGAACACAATGGAGAAACTGAGCCAGGAGGATCCCATTCTAGATTGAGGCTAAGATTTTGTCCTCACAGATTTTCCCAGATGCAGACCTCCATTTGTCAACAGTACAGGATCACATTCCTTCTGAGTAGCTTGTGGCATTTCTTTCAGATACTGATTTAATACAGACAACTATACCCAAATTCAAACTCAAAGTAAAATTAGTTGTGGCCCAAGAGCCTTTTACCTCAAACAGCAACTTTCACTAATCACAGCTTAGAGCCAAATACAGTTATTTTTACTCTAATGGAGTTGCAATAAGCAATAAAGATTTACCAGGACTCACATACAGAAGGGATTCCATTTAACATCTTTCCTTCTCAAATTTAAACTTGTCCTGGTGTAAAAGCCAACCATTAGAAATCCTTTCTATCTACATAAACTTGCAACTTCTTAGCAAGCCAAGTTCATTGTTTAAGAACTTCATAACTAAAACAAGTTATTTTCCTGGGGTTGATGACCTTACCCATAGGGGCCTTGGCAAGTTTACAAAATAAGGGTAATTGACATGGACGCTAGGGAGGGACTGATACTGGTGCCCCTGCTGATGACTCCCATACATACAGAAGGACTGCTTCTGAATGGGCAAAACCAATCTGGAAAAGGTTTTCACTCAATCCCCTCCTTTCCATACACAGTAATCAATTAACAATTTTAGGTTTTAGCATTAAAACAGTATTAGCAATCTTACAACTTTCATAATAATGATAAAAATAATGATATAAAATGATACAATAATGATGATAAAAAATCAATCTTACAACATATCATAATAATTATAGCCAAATTGTTTTAGCTGTAACCTCCTCTTTAACGACAGGCAGGGTTAGCAGGGCTAAAAAAGTAACATAATTAGTTTCACACAATTTTTCCACCATCTTAGTTTCAACAACATTCAGATTAAAAATTGTTTTGTCTAACACCATTTTTGGCTCACAATGGTCACCCATTTTTGCTATATAAGAGAATTATACTACAATTTATAAATCCAATAATAACACAAACAGTAAGCTTTAGATGACATTAATTGCATTTCCAAATCATCATATATAAAAATTATTGATTGGGACAGCTAGATGGTGCAGTGAATAGAGCACCATCCCTGGAGTCAGGAGGACCTGAGTTCAAATCTGGCCTCAGACACTTGACACACTTACTAGCTGTATGACCTTGGGCAAGTCACTTAACCCCAATTGCCCTCCAAAAAGCAGGAAAAAAATTATTGATCGAAGGTTGGGCTTACCAAATACAGAAGGTGGTTGGCTTCTGATCTCACATTGCCCTGGTCTATCCCCTTTTCTCGTCTCCCCTCTTCCCTGAGGAACTGATGTGTGGGATCAAGGACTTTGGGGTTTTGAGGAGAGAGGTTCATCTGCTTACCTAGAGGGGTGGGTTTCAGGGAGCCCAGGGGTCCAGGACTGTTGCGCTGGGGACCCTCAATATAGCTGTTATGCCTCTCCCCTCCTTCCATTTGCCAGATGGGAGAGGGTAACTCAAATTTCCTACCATTCTTTAGCACTCTCTTTCCTTAATCTGATCTGGATGAGAGGAGTTAACAGAATTTGCTAAAGTGTTTTTAGCTGTTCTAACTTTTCACTGCAGTTCTAGCTCTGTCAGAACCAGGACTACAGAGAGGAGAATCTTTAGAGCCTCCCTCCCCCCTTTTTTTGAAATTTTAAACTCAAGTAGACTTCACTTCTATGTCTACTCCTTAAAAACTTCTTTGAAATTGAGAGCTTTGAAACTGCCAGTCAAGGTGAGTGGGACTGGAGAAAATCCAGTGGTGCCTAGTTCCCCCTCCCACATTGTGGGGAGCTCAAAGTTTTGTCTCTGAGGTGTCTTTTTTTTTAGATCTTTGCATTTTCCCCAATAGTGCCAAATAGTATAATAAATTCTGACTTATCTTAAGCATCAAATTAGGAATGACACATTTCACTTAAAATATAACCAGAATGAATTCAATTACCTTTTGGTTGTGTTCTGGTACACACAAACTTTTCTCTTTTATGTAAGGCAGGAAAGGTTAAGTGCTAGTGAAACTGCCTCTCTGATTTAAGGGGAAAAGTTCCCCCTTTCTTTCTTGTCTCTCTCTTTAAATGATATGATTTGAGAGGTTTAGGGATCCCCCCCAAAGACTGGAATACTGGACAGGGTCATCTGGAATGAATTCAGGAACTCAAGCAGTCTTTAAGTCAAGGTGACAAAGGTTTATTATAATGCCAATATGGGGGGCAGAGCTCCTCAAGGAACTTGCAACTTAATGGGAATGATGCTAAAATTTATATAGTAAAAGTAGTGGATTATCTGGCAGATATGCTAATTAGGTGAGAATTTACAACCTTGGTCAATGGCACCACTCACTACTGGAAACCAGGGGAAAGGGTTTCTTAGAGGTGTAATTTTTGATCTGTTACATCTGTAGCAAGATAAGCTTTGAGAGTTGATGTCTATAGCTTGACCTCTGGATTAAATATGCTAACTTTGGGAATCCATATGTGATAATTCTGTGGTTACAAGATTGTCCTGTTTTTATAAGAGAATTTCTTCAGAATTCAACTTGTTCTTGTGATGGGTAAAGATAGTTTGTTTTACTGGGGCCCACTCATGAGTAATTGTGGGGAAAAGTACTCTGTCTTACTGCGGTCTACTCATGAGTTATTGCAAAGCATAGTGTTCTTGGGGTGGAGAAAAAAACTGTCAGGGATAGTGTTTTGAAGCTAGGGAGAAATGTAATCTTGGAATTGGGGTTAAAGCACAAGCTCCCAAGCACTCCATCATTATCACCATTGTACATATTTCCTCAGTACCTGAAATTACATTATGCCAGGAAAGAATGCCCTATTTGACAATAACTGCTGGGAAAAAAAGAAAGCAATCTAACAGAAATTAGGTCTAGACCAACACCTTATGTAAAATACTACAATAAACTCAAAATCAATACATAATCTAAATATTAAAGGCCTGTTCTTCCCACAGACCTTGTTTGTGTGTTCAAGAGAGAAGATGCCCCTAAATTTACGAGGACTGTTTTGTAATTATCATTCTTGTTTTTTTGTTCTCGGTAAAAATCCCTTTTATAATAGCTAACTGATGTCAGCTGGTTGATTTTAAATTGAGGGAAGCACATCAGATGGGGGATCATGAAAAAAATAATTTTAAAATATGATCAAGTAACTTTTAAAAATAGAGACAGAGGATGAACTCTTACACAAATAAAGGACAGAGGCAATGAAAATAGATAAAGCAGATATCAATTATATGAAATTGAAAAGTTTTGCACGAACAAAGTAGACATAACTTGGAAAAAATGGAAAGCAAGTGACTGGGAAAAATCTTTGTTATTAATTAACTTTTAATAAAGGAATGCTTTCCAAGATTTATAGGCAACTAACAAAAATACATAAGATTATGAAGTATTCCCCATTATTGTGATAGGATATGAACCAACCGTTGTAAACCAAATTGCAGATTATTAACAATTATATGAAAAAATGCTCCAAATCACTAGCATATAATGGAATGATTGACTGACAAGGCTGGCCAAATAGGGCCCAATCCCTGGAATTACTTGGAGCATATACAATCATATATAATATCTCCCTGCCTTGTTTCAACCCAACACATGGAACCTTGGTGAGCCACTCCCAGCTATGAGTGACTGAGAGGATAGTGCTTTGTGAAGTTTACTAATTAGCTTCAGAGTCTTAAAGACTGACAAGTCCAGAACTCAGTTCAACTCAGCTGGAGGGGGGTGAGGCAACAGGTTTTATCTCCCACCAGACCATAACGTGTCTATGAATGCACGGTGTCTGTGTTTCTTTTTGTGTTTACTCTTTCCTGGTCATAGGTGAATAAATATCTGGAAATAAAGTTGACTAGGTTCTGACCTTGGAAGTTTTAAAAGTCCAGAACAACTATCTGAAGTCTCAAACACAACTAGAGCTAGTAGCAAAAAGCACAGGAGCTGGGAGCAACAATGGTTGAGTTCAGTGAAGAGCCTGCCCTGAGAAGTAACCTGTTTGATCCAGTTAAACAGTGGATTGACAGAGATACTGAGCTACTAATCCTTCAAGGAACTAGCCCAGCTAAGCAAGTCTCAGTTCATTGGGAACTGGAATTAATACTGAGAAGTAAACTTGGTGGGGGCTCCAAGAAAAGTGCCAGGAGTTGTGAGGTACCCCATTGCCTCACATGTTCTCTACATGTGTTTCTCACTAACATGGTATTTTTTATTATTTACTAAATAATTATTAAATAAATTTATTTATGATTAAATAAATAATTTTTATTAAATGGAATATTGACAGAATACAGGTTACACTTTTCCTAAACTTATCTAATTTTCAAAAATAATTTTCCAATTACATGTAGAAACAAATTTTAACATTCATTTTTTTTAAATGTTGAGTTCAAATTCTTTTCCTCCTTCCCTCCTCTCTCCACTCATTGAGAAGGTAAGCAATCTGATGTAGATTATACATGTACAGTCATACAAAACATATTTCTACACTAGTAATACAGGGGTTTGTTTGTTTGTTTGTTTGTTTTGCTTTTTGGAGGGGGAAATGCAGGGCAATTGAGGTCAAGTGATTTGCCCAAGGTCACATGGCTAGTAAGTGTTAAGTGTCTGAGGTCAAATTTGAACTCAGGTCCTCCTGATTCCAGGGCCAGTGCTCTATTCATTGCGCCACCTAGCTGCCCCTACATTAGTCATATTGTGAAAGAAACATAGTACTTTTTAAAGCTTGCCTATTCTTTCCAGAGACCTTGTTTGTGTGTTCAAGGAGAGAAGGTGCCCCTAAGTTTACAAAGACTATTTTATAACTATCATTCTTATTGTATGTTTTCAGTAAAAATCCCTTTTATAATAGCTAACTTATGTCAGTTGGCTGATTCTAAATTGAGGGAAGCACACCAGATGGGGACTCATGAAAAAAAAAAGCATTAGAAGCTACAACCCCTCAAACTGAGCCTTAAAACCCTAAGGGTGGCTAGGTGGGAAGTGAATAGAGCACTGACCCTGGAGTCAGGAGGACCGGAGTTCAAATCTGGCCTCAGACACAACACAAAAACTAGCCGGGTGACCTTGGGCAAGTCACTTAACATCAACTGCCCTCCAAAAAGCAAAAACAAACAAACTAACTAACAAACCTTGAGGGGAGCAGTAGACATTACCTTCTGGCAACCCAATCTGTCAGTTCAAGTTGGGGTTATAAGAGTGAATCCAGAAGATCATGGCACTAACAATAACAGAAAGGCAAATCAAAATAATGAAGAATTTCATCTGATACCAAGCAAACTGGCAAAAATGACAACGATGGGAAGAGTCAATGTTTAGAGAAGTGGAAAGATAGCAACATTTTTAATGCCCTGTTGTTGGAGATGAAAACCAATACAATCATTCTGAGAGGAAAAAATTGTAATTATATGAAGTGACTAAAATGTCCAAAAGGGTATGTATTCTGACCCAGAGAGTCAATTGCTAGACTCATATCCTAAGGAAATCAGTGATAAAAAGAAAGGTCTCATTTGCACCAAAATATTTCCAGAAGCTCTTTTCTTTATATTTATAAAAAATTGAAACAAAGTAGATGCCTATCAATTTTGGGTTGACCTTAACATAACATCTCAACATAACATAACATCTAAACATGTTATGGTGTGGGAATACAATGGAATATTACTGTGCTGTGAGACATGATGAATATGATCAACACAGAGATGCATGGGAAGACATATGAACTGATGAAAAGCCAAGTCAGTGAAAGCAAGAATTACTACTTTCCAAATATCTATAGCACTATAAATGAAAAGAACAAAGCAAATGAAAATGAAGGCTGTGAAGTTACGAACACAAGCTTGTCCCCCAAAGAGATATAAAATCCTTCTCCATTTTTTTTTTTTTGCAGAGCTGGAGGACTATGAATATGGAATACAAAAAATAATATCAGACTTTTCTTTCTCTCAGTTAGTTTTGCCAAACTTTTTTTCCTCTTTTTTTTATTCTTGTAAGTGATAGCTTTCTAGAAGCCCTGTCTACCAAGAGGAAGTATTAGAAAAGGTAATACAAAAATAATCTATAAATAAAAATATATCTAGGGAAGGTTTCATTGAAGGAGATGGCAATTGAATAGGTAGAATTCAGTTTGGGGAGGGTTGTTTATCTCAGGCATAGGTCATAGTATTTACAAATAAATGAAGGCAATTAATGATGATTTTAGGTGGAACATAGGATAAATTAAGAGATGTAAGGAAAAGCAAAGCTGGAAAGTCAAATGGAGGCAGATTTCACCCGGCCTCAAATACCAGCCTGTATCTATCTGTATTCTATTCAGTAGGCATAGGGAGTTTCTAAGCAGGGGAGTGATAAAATACACTCAAATACCTTCATTTTACTTATTTTTAAAAGTTTTATTGCCATTTTAAAATATAACATTGCAATGTTCTCTGCCCCCTAACCTTTCTTAATAAAGAAATAGTTAACTAGAACCAAGGCAGCAACATATATCCATATGTTTTCCAGTCAGTATGTTCCTGCTCTGTCTGCTAACAGGAAGGAGTATTTCATGATGTGGTCTCTGGAATCAATATTCTTCTTTGCATTTAGGTGGAGTTAAGGCAGCTCATTTGGGTTGACTTCATTTATATAATCACTATCATTGTGTAGATAACATTATTTTAGTTGTGATTACTTCACTCTTCACACCTATCTATACCTAAGGGTTTCCAATCTGAATCTTGCTTTCTGACTTGATTTTGTTCATGCACAATCTTTTTTATGTAATAATAAAAATGCTTTTGTTTTTATGATTTGGTTAGGAAATCTCAACCTAGTCACAGATCTGAAGGGTACCGCTGTCAGTTATCTTATTATTGTGATGTTTCCTTTTATCTTATGGTCCTCATCCATTAGAAGCTTACTGTATATTATGGGACAAATTTTTGCTCAACCTATTTTCTGCCAAATTGCTTTACAGTTTTTCCAGTATTTCTTTTGGAACAAGTTCTTTCTCTAGTAGTTTGTGTGAGGTTGATTGAACATTGTGCCACTATTTTTATCTGCTTCTACATGTGGTTTAGCTAGCCTATTCACTGAACTATTTCTGTTTTAAACAGTTTCAAATTGTTTTGCTATTATTTTGCAGTATAATTCATTTTAGCATTTTTATTATTTCTATTATAATTAATCACTTGTTTTTGCCCAGTTCCATAAAGTAGTCCTTCGGTAGTAAGATTTATTGGATGAAATCTATAAATTAATTTAGGATGTCATGCATTTACATTAATTAGCTCAGCCTAGCCATGAACAATGAACCTCTTCATTTAAGTGTTCCTTTATTTCTGTAAAGAGTGCTTTGTAGTTGCTTTTGCATAAAACCTCTATGTATACTTTACTACCAGGTATTTGTGCATTTTGTAATTATTTTACATAGATTTTCAAAAATATCCCTCTAGGCTTTTAGTATTTATGTATATATATTTTTATATAAAGATATATAAAAAGAGCTGATGATTTTCTTGATTTATTTTTTATTCTGCTTCTTTACTGAAGTTGTTTTGACCTCGTTGTTGAATCTCTTGGGCTCTTTAAATAAATCAAGCAATTGGTAAACATTGATTAAGTGCCTACTAGGTGCTAGGGGTTGTGCTATGTATGCTAAGTAAGCCACCATACTATCAACAAAAATACTAATGCTTCTTCTGTTTAAAGTCTTGAATTCTTAAAATATGTACAAATGTTATATTGAGCATATATTAAATATTCAAAATACATATGTTAATATTCTAGTTATATGTTACACATATTACATATGCTATTTTTGTTGTTCAGTCGTTTCTGATTCTCTATGACCCCCATTTGGGGTTTTCTTGGCAAAGACAATGGAGTGGTTTGCTGTTTCCTTCTCCAGCTAATTCTACAGCTGAGGAAACTGAGTCAAACAGGGTAAAGTGACTTGCCCAGGGTCACACAGCTGGAGTCTCGCGCTGAATTTGAAGTCATGTTAGTGAGGAACACATGTAGAAAATGTGTGAGGCAGTGGGGTACTTCATGACTACTGGCACTGGAAGCTGTATTCAGTACACCACCTAGCTGCCCATACATGCTATGCACCAGAGTCATCCATTGCTTTCCAGGCCCACTCCAGTCATCGCTGACTTCCGTCCTGCCACTGGCCCTCGACATCACTGGTTCTCTTAGAAAAGGAAGGACCAAGAACCACACTATCTAGATATACGGGGTTTCCCTAAAGTCTGGACACATAGGACATCTCATTATGCATATTTTCAAGAAATGAAATGAATGAAATTTTTATCATTTTATTAGCACAAATTTTCACCATGACAATTTCACATGGAATAAAAGCTTTCATTAGCTATTGGGAACTATTTTCCATATTAATGAGATTAATTTAATTAATTAACGAGATTTCCTATGTCTCCTATGAAATCTCATTTATGCTAATTAAATAAAACGTTGTTTAAAATTTCATCCATTTCATTTTCTGAAAACATGCATGAGATTTCCTGTGTCCAGCCTTGAGGGTCACCCTGTCTATCAGAAGGACATATGCTCTCTCTCTATTTCTATCTCCGTGCGTCCAGACCTGTCTAGTCTAGCACACATGCACACCCACTATGCCCACAGTCCCTTTCCTCCTCTCCCTTCCCCATCCTCCCAAGCCCGTCACTGGCCGCGGCTAAGCACGCCGACGGGGGCATTTCTTCCAGGGCTCATTTCCTCTTCCAGTTCCAGGCCGCTAGCTCCGGGAGCGCCCTCAGCAGGCCCAGCCCCACCAGCCACGCCTCCAGCCCGCTCCTTTTTCCCAGAGCGCCCCGCGGCTACGCTCCTGGAAGTCGCCTCTGCTTCCGGCGCTGGAGGCGGCCTGGCCGGGCTCGGCGGCGCCGGGGGGGGGGGGGGGGGGGGGGGTCGCGATGCTGTTGCCATGGAGACCATCACCCGGAAGTGGGGCCGGTCCGGGGCGCAGCCTCCACGGCGGGCGGCGGCGGTGGCGGGTGGGGGGCTTGGCCACCGGGCGTGAGGCGCAGGGGCCCACCGAGTCCGTGACTAGCTGCGCCTCCTAGCGGGGAAGTCGCCGTTCCCGGCTCCCCAGGGCCCCCCACCCGGCCGCCGCTATGTTACAGGAGATCAGTGAGCTGGGCTCGGAAGCGGTAAGGGACGGGAGCGGGCCCAGCCCGAGGGTCCTCCCCCTCACGCTCAACGGCCACCCTCCGCCTGCGGTATGCGACGTGTGTGTGGATCGTGAGGGGCGCGGGTGCGCGGCGGGGCCGCCCGAGGACCTGGCTTCAAATCCTGCCTCCGATAGTTACGCTTCTGGTTCACTCGGCCTCCCTGGGCCTCAGTTTCTCCCTCTGCACAGTGAAGGGGAGGGAGCTGGGTGGCGTCCCCAAAGTCTTAGCGTAGTCGTAAGCTCTTAAAGCTCCAAAGTAGCCTGGAAAGGCACTGAGTCTTTTGGGACAGCTTCTGTTTTTGCAAAAGAAAATTAGCATTTTATCTGTTATTTCGTTTGGACCTGGCGAAGGTAGTGGCTGTTTCATTTCATCTGTTCTTCCTTTGAAGTAATGAAAAAAAAAAAAGGATTTGGAGCTGGAAGGGGCCGGTCATGGAGACCAGTCTTTATTTTACAGATGAGGAAACTGGGGAGGGAGGGAGGGAAGTGACTTCCCCAAGGAAATCAATGGCAGCTCTGGGATTCAGACTCAGGGCCTTGCATTCTTTCAGCTCCTGCGCTTTCCGCGGCTTTCCGTAGGTAGAGTCACAGAATTTTAGAACTGGAAGTGGACTGAGAGAGCTGGTGACCAGGTCTAGTCCAGCCCCTTTATTTTGCAGAGGTGGCAGCTGGAACCATGAGAGGTTAAGTAACTTGCCTAAGGTCACACAGCTAAAAAAAAAAAAACCAAAACTGGCGGAGCCTAAAATTTTAACCAAGGTCTTTGAGGTCCAAGTCCAGGTTCTCACAGTATCAGACTGCCTCTTACTGCTTATCCCATTTAATACTGCATTATATTGTCCTCTTTACGTTTGTTTCCCAATTAGGGCTTATTCTCCTTGAATAGTCTTTAAAGGCCCCACATGTAAAGGTTTCTTTTGAGCTGGCCTTTAAAGACT
>NW_027185764.1:13453593-13502913 GCF_028583685.1 Petaurus breviceps papuanus
AAAGGCCCCACATGTAAAGGTTTCTTTTGAGCTGGCCTTTAAAGACTCAGTAGGAATTCAATAGGAAAAGATAGCTCAAAGGGACATTGTATAGAAGAAGGGGGGAGACAGAGAAATTCAGATTGTCCCCAGTGTAGGGTACCTAGAGAGGATCAAGATAAGGTAAGATTGTAAAGGCAGTTCAAGACTCTGGAGGATTTTGAATGCTTGATAAGTTTGTTTGAACTTTATTCAGTATACAGCAGGGAATCACTTAAGATTTTTGACATGAGTAGTGACAAGACCTGGTCTTTGCAGAAGGAAGATTAATCTGGTAGAGGCAGATAGATGGATGGTTTGGAGGAATTAGAATGAAAGCTGGCAGTCTGTCAGGAGGCTTTTGTGGTAATCCTTGCAGATGGTCATGACATCCCTTTACTAGGGTTGAAATTGTTGGAATTGAGAGGATACTTGTGAGATTTGGAGGTAGAAGCAAGGATCATACAATCTTCTGAGTGGATATGAGATGTGAGAGAGACGGAAGAGCCGAGAGCAATACTCAGGTTTCACATATAGAGGCCAGCTGAGTGACGATGCCCTGAAAATGAGAGCAAAGTCAAGAATGGCAATAAAGTTGACTCTGGACATGTTAAGCTTGAGGTTGAAAATTAAGGTGAAAATGTCCTTTTGCCATTTGGAGAAGCCGGGAGGAGTCTGGAGCACAGAAGATCGATCAAGGCTAGAGGTCAGATCAGTTGAGATTCATCTTCATGGAGGGCATCATTGAAACTGTAGGACTACAAGAAAATAGAAAGAGAAAAAATGAAGAGGGTCAAAGATACACTTTGTGGAAACACTAACCTTAAGGAATGAGGAGGAGGAGATTTTAAAAAGATACAAAGAAGAAGTGAGGTAGGAGAAACAGATGAATTTGGTAACTTTGAATCCAAGGGAGAAGTCAGTAACCAAAAGGAATGGCATAGAAAGAGAAGATCTAAAAAAAGGTCATGTTATCCATCAGGAGCTCATTGATGGCTTTTAAGAGAGACTAGTTTTAGGAAGAGTGATGTGGACACAAACCAAATAGTAGATGGTGAGGAAGTGAAGGTTGGGGATAATCTATTTCCAGAAGTTTGTAGATGAAGGGAAGAAGAGATAGGGAATTGAGTTTAATTCAACTCACATTGAAGTGCCATCTGCGTGTGAGGCACTATATTTGTTTCCAGAAATAGACAAAGAAAGAAATCATACTTATCCTCATTGAGCTTACATTTTAGTATCGAGGTGAGCTTAAGATGTAAGCTCTTTTGGGGTGGCCAGGTAGCACAGCAAGTAAGAGCACCGGCTCCAGTGTCGGGATGACCTGGGGATCGAATCTGGGCTCAGACGCTTAGCACCCACCCAGAAATAACTGGCCGTGTAACCTTGAGCAAGTTACTTAACCCTGATTGCTTTAAAAAAAAAAAAAAAAGATGTAAGCTCTTTGAGGGCTGAAGTGGTTTCATTTTCGTCTTTTTATCCTCAGTGCCTGGCACATAGTGGGCACTTAATAAATGTTTATTGATAGATTGAATATGCACATAGATGGAGAATGAGGAATACTTTCTATAGGCACTTATGTGAATCCTACCATTCAATGGCTTCTGAGCTGAGACTTGATTGAAAACTACAATGCAGCCAGATTATTCCTTTACAGCCAAAGGGAGATCCAGCACAGCCGGGCCATGAGACTGTATAGTGGCACAGTACCATCCTAACCCCACTCCTATCATCAAGACAATTGTGATAGAAAAAGTCCTATTTCTTTATGGCTAACAAACTTCCATACTCTTACTCTCCCAATCAGTAAACCACCTTTAGCAACCTTACTTTTTTCTCGTTCTCCACCTGAACCCTATCTCTCCAGTGACATACTGCATCTCTGCCTCCTCTTTCTACTGTGCCCTCTGGAACTCCTATTCCATAATTAATGAGCTTACCTTCATTTTGGACTTCTTTTTCTCTTCTTTCTGCCTTCTGGAATTCTCAGAGAGTTGGCTTTACTGAAATACTCCATCTCTGGCCATTCTTTCCATTACTGGTTGCACTATCTACTAACACACTGTTCTTTGAGGAGAAATTGAAATGCTGTTTTATCCCCATTGCCACTTCCATACTTTCCCTCTGCTCCTATGATTAACAACTTCTCTTTGGAAATCCATTCTATCCAAATTTATTACCCAGTATAGAATCTAGTGGCTTTTTTTAAACCAGCCCCCATATCGTTCTTCTCAAGAAATTCAGTACCTGGGTCATCGACTTTCTCACTATCTCAACTCCTTCTCTTATACAGGGTGACTTAACTTGATATTCAAACACCTCTTCTTCCCAATTGCTCAATCTCTTTGACTCCCATGACCTGCTCTTCCTCTTCTTCCCCTCCCTGAATCCCCTGGGCAACAGACAGGGAAGATTGTACCCTTTATCTCACTGTCACCTACAGGTGTTCTACTTCAGTGATAAAGAACTCTGAAATTCCTTTTTTTTTTTAGTTATAAACACCTGTTATTTCCTTTGCCTTCACTCCTAAAACTATTCTTTCCTTCATTGTGAAAGTAAGCATTTTACCCCTCAGTCTATCACCCATGTTCTTGCTTTAATTTCTTTCTTTCACGATCTTGACTCTTCAGGTAGTTTAACTCTCTACTATCCTCCCCTTCCTAGACCTTTGCTTTTTATGTCTTAATAACTCTCACACTATATCAAATCCCAACCCTAAATTATGTCCACCATCTTCCTCCTCAGTACATGCTGCTCTTCCTAAAGTACAGATGATGCTGAGAAACTATGAAATACGGAGGAGGGGAGTTATGGGACCTTCTGTTGGATGGCCCTAATCTTTTCAGTCAAATAAGATGTTATAATTTGCTGTAAGTATTAAGGATAGAGATGCAGTTCATAGGATCATAGATTAGAGCTGGAAAGGACCTTGGATTTTACCAAGTTGAAATTTTCTGGGGAGCTGAATTGTAGCTCAAGAGACTTGTCAAGAAAGTGTGAGAGTTAAACTGTTTTGATTTATCCAGATCTGTGATTTCATCAATATAGAAACTCCCTCTACTAACACAGATCAATAACTGATAAGTAATACTTGTATATTGCCTGAAAAGCATTAAAAGAAGTGACTTGCCTATGGCCATATAGCTAGCACATGTTAGAGGCAGGATTTGAGTCCAGGTCTTCCTTACTGCAAGGCTGGCTCAACCTGTGCCAACTAAACCACCCTTTTGCTCAAACTGCCTTATATACCCATAAATTTATAGTGGATAAAATCAGTTCAATTTAGTGGTAATGATATGAAAGCTCAAGGGAGAAAGGAAGGGATAAGATGTGCCTGAATCATAGGATCATAGATCTAGAGCTGGAAGAGGCCTTAGAGACCATTGAGTTAAACCCCTGCGTAATGTTACAGATGATGAAATAGGCTGAGGGGTAAAGTGAAAGAGCACATCACCTTCATATAGGTAACTCTCAAGCCTGCTAGGAGTTGCAGCACTAGGTTGAAATCCAGTAGTAGACCTATTTAACGCTCTATTAACTTTGAACAGATTATATGATTTGTGGATTGTCTGCATCCTCCACCCAACCCATGCTGTCCAGTTATGTTACAGTTATGTTAGAAGAATTAAGAGGGGTCAGAGTTTACAATAGACTTGTATAAGGGTATATTCACAGAGTCTCATATGTCTCACTAAATATCTAATTATTGTTATATATTTTGTCACTTTTTTTTATCCAATAGTTTAGATCATAAAGGGTGTATTAGAGTAGTTGTTAGGAAGTTATCCCTAGGTTAGTTTGCAAAATAATATGACATTCTGCACAGTAATGGGTTTGAGCCATGTAATTTGATCAGCAGCCAGAGTGAAGAGGGCCTGCTTTACTGATGTCAAATTTTTTTACTCATCTTTTCTGCAAAGCTGTAAAAAAAAAGTTTGTAGGAATTGAAAGCAAGGGTGTAGAAATACTGTAGCAGTACACAAATGCCCTGATTTTTTTGTCCTCCTCCTGTGAAACAAGCCATCATGTCCCTATTTAGGCGTTGTGCATAGTGTTATCATAGCAGCGAGCAGAATGATTAATTGAAGAGAGGTAGTAGTATGTTAATAAAGGAGAGCCGAGTAATAACATGACAGGTATGCTACAAGGAATTCTTCCTTTGGGAAATGAAACACTGTAGGTGGTACTTGTCCCTCCTCCGTCTGAAATTGTGTCAGTAAATGATGTTGTTCATTCTCCCCTTTTATCCCTTGCCTGGTAACATTTCCTTTCTTCATCAGGTTCTCATTTTCATTCCTTCAAAAAAACAACAACCCATCCTTCCAATCAAATAAATTCACTCTAGGATAGAGATGATGACCAGAAAGGACCATGAAAAGACCAGAAGCACCTACATTGACAATATAAGTAATAAGGATAATATCTTTTATTTAAGGTGTTGGAATTAGCCAACAAGATATTTATTAAGTACCTACTAAGTACAGGATCTGTGCTAGGTGCTGGATCTAATGGCAAAGATTAGACAGTCTCTGCCCTCAAGGGACTTACAGTCTCCTGGAAGAACTTAAATATGGGATGGAGGAATCCTCTCAACCCATTGCAATTGCTTACATCTGAATAATTTGCAGTGTAGTGCATCTGGAGTCAGAAGAACTAGATTCACAATTTCCACTTCTTATTGCTTCAGTGTGATTAATGAGCAAATACCTTCACCTTCCAGGCCTTGGTTTCTTCAGCTGTATAATGAAGGAGATGAACTAGAATATTTCAGAGGTCCTTTCTAGCGCTAAATCTTATGATTTGAAACCATAAAGGAAGAGGGTGGAACTATTGCACTATTATAGTACTGTGAAACATACGGTGCCAAGCCAACACTATTGATATTTGGTGACTATTAATTGAATTTTGAACAAAAACATGTTTTCAGGAATTACTGGGCAGATAGAAGAAGATAGCCTAGGACTGACTTACCATAATGTGCTTTACCTCAAAATAACCCATGTCCTTATCATATGTGAATACTTTAATATTGCTCCGTTTCAGACAACTAAATGATCATCATTTGTTCCTTTGTTGACATAAGTGGCCACTATGAGATCCTCTCTTTTTAGGGTTTATTAACTAGGATGTAGAATTTTTAGGGAGACTAGACCAAAGGTTAGAAGCAGATGGATGCCCCTTGTGGATATTATAATTACTTTATATTCTTTCCTTTGTTGAAATGTTTATGCATAATCTTGTAATCAGACATTTGTTTTGGCATAAGTGAAACATTTTGATCTTGTTTAAGGTAAAGCATCTAGTGCTGAAGATCAGATTTTACAGTACCTGTTTTTACTATCTGGAGATTATCCAAATCCAGGTAATAATACCTTATTATAATAGAATCAGATATGTATAGCATCCATTACATAGATGGGCTATAACAATTGCCATACACATCTGAATAAATTTTGTAGGACCAACAAAATTATTGTACCATAAAGTACCAATAGTTAACCTAGTAAATGACTTTTTGAACAGCCCCCATGCAATTTGAAATGCCATAGGACTCTAACAGCATGTTGTTACCTGGACTTGAATACATAAGACAAATCATGTCTCTAGAAATATAAATACCTACAGTAAAATCTGAATGTCACATTGTTAGTCTTACAATATAGATGTTAGTCCTAATCTTCAGCACTTGGTGATAAAGGTATCTATTATATTCAAAAGGAATTGAAAGCTTCCATCTTTTCTGTTTCTGAGAAACTGAATCTAGATTACTAGTAAGTAAATTGACATATTCTTCCATAGGAGAAACCTTTTTTTTTTTTCACTTGGCAGCCCAATCTTGACAACATAATCCGTTAGCTAATACCTAACCTCTAGACTGGCAGTGGGAAAGTACCTTCATAAACAAGTCTTTTGCTTTCCAGTGTGGTAATGTTGTTGGATTTTTAAGACAGAATTTTTGACAAGCATGTAACAGAAGAGGTTCGTCTGTGGCCTTTCTTATCAAGTGCATTGATTGAAGAAGAAAGTAAGAGCAACTCTTCTTTAAAAGGAAACATTTTTACTGAGAAGTATTTAGAAATCAGATCAGGGTTTCTGTAGAGAGCAGTTTGTTTTATTGTCATTGAATCTTCAAGCTGTTTTCTTTCTGCCTATATGATTTGATAACAAGCTTGAATAAGCTAGCAACTATCCAGTCTAGGAGATTTTCTTCTTTTTGGACCAGAGTCCTGAGAGTCAGGATGAGATAGTAGAAAAAGAGAGCCAGCTTAAGAATCAGGAAGACCTGAGTTCAAGTCCTTACCTCTGACATATATGGGCTCTGTAACTCAGGGTAAGTTAATTAACACAGGGCCCTGGGGGTCTTTCTTTGTCTTTATGGTACAGATCTGCATTGAATGAATGAAAAGGCATTTGTTGAGGTTTTTTGTGGAGGATCCAGATATTGAAATAGATCATCATGCTTTCAAGAAGCTTATAGTTTGTTGTCCCCGAACTCTTTGGGGTTTTCTTGACAAAAATACTTGGGTAGTTTGCCATTTCCTTCTCCACTTCATTTTATAAATTTTTACAAAAACTGAGGCAAAGAGGCTTAAGTGACCTGTCCAGGGTCCCATAGCTAGTAAATGTCTGAGGCCTGATTTGAACTCAGGATGAGGAGTCTTCCTAACACCATGCTCAAAACTCTCCCACTGTGCCACCTAGCAGACCAACTTATATTCTAATTATTAGAATTATTATATATATAATATTCTAATTGTTAGAATTATATATATAATCAAATTATGAGAATTATTATATGTATATAGTATTCTAATTGTTATAATCTAATAGATTCCAATTGGATTAATAGCCAGGAAAGGGAGTTTTGACCTTGGGAGACAGAGATCAGTGAGTATCATTTCATTTCCATATCATTTTTAGTAGCAGTGGTAGTACTGATTTTCTTGTTGTTCCCAGAGCAATATGTGGAAAAAGGAAGGGAAGCAGACTACCTGTCCAAAGGAGGGCAGATATCCAGATGCCTAGGGTGGAAAGCTCAGTGGGGTGTGAAGCATGACCTGGGGCTGGCTAGATATATTGGGGTACAGGAGTTTGTATACCCTCCCTATTTGCCATTCAGGATCAGCCCCAGGGTGGGAATTCCAAAAGGGAGTGGATTAACTCTTTTTGGGAAGAAAGGGGAGAAAGGGTGTTTGATTGACCATTTTGGAGTATGCTGTTCCAGGTGGGATAGGGGTGAGGAGTGGCAGGGCATGTAGCAGGATTTTCTAGGTATGGATGGATGGATAACTTTGGAAGAAGGAGTTTCCTTGTTGAGAGTTCCCCAGACCAGTATGTGTATTCACAGGTCTGGTTCCTTCTCTTAGCATAGTTAAATTATTTCTAGCTTAGAGATTTTATGACATGAATGCAGCAGGAGCCAAGCCAGATTCATAAAATCATGGTATACACATCTCTTTTTTCTAGGGAGATGACAGTCTATCTGCGATTACCTACGAATCAGACTTAGAGATGGTAAGTGAACACTTTTCAATCAGCTGCTTTAGTACCCTGGCAAATTCACTCTTGCAAACATCCTAGATATAGGTCCCATTTTTAATAGGTCAGGTTCTGAAGTAGAAATTTAAAATATTACTTAGGGTTTGGAGAAAACAGGTTTGAGATGCTCAAAGAAGTAATTTTTTTACAAATTAAATAAAATGCAAACATTTCATCTATAAGGAAGAAAACTGTTCAATGGCAGAGTTCAAATAAATGATAAAGGTTATTATATCTACTAGAAAATAAGGCCATCTAAATTCCACCCAAGAAAGTTCTTGTAGTTCTTGTAATGTCTTAATTTCTATAGAAATATAGCAGACCATTCTATTTTGTTGAAAACAATGTTTCAGAGAGAGTATTTTTTTTTTTTGCGTTGGTTGCCTCTTCATTAACAAGACTTACACTTGATTATAGTGGTGGTAGCAGTAGAAGAAGCTACCGACTATAACGATTTAGTTACTGTAGACAGGGAGTTATGGCATTGTTGATCCTTTTATGGGTAGCATCCTAATCTGGCTTAATTCTTTTTAAGTTGTCATGCTTTCTATATTTCCTTTGTATTATTAAGTATGTGTCTTTGAATCCCCACAAAGTCTTAGGTTTAGGTCAGAGAGCTAAATCTGATGTCATTTTGATGAATCATTGTGTTATAAGCCTTCTCCTTTGCTCAGTCTTCTTTAGGTCAGATAAATTAATTGCCCATAGTTTTGCTATGAAACCTCTTCTGACATATTACTGGAAGTTATTCTGAACACTTACAGGTCACATGTTAAGTGTTTCTGTAGTGGTACTGTTTTTGTAACAGAAAGATACAACATATTTTTACATCATTTCTTCTGCCTTTCAGAAATCAAAAAAGAAAACTTTTTACAAATATCCACCAAGATCACCAAGTAAGTATGATGCAGTTCTTTTCCCCCAATCTTGCATGTATAGACACACACATAAAGTATTTTACATTGGAAGTGTTATATACATCTCTTTTTCATTAAGCTGTCCTTCACTAGTGACCTAGGAAGTAGGCCAAAATAATTTCTTTCTACAGATGGGTAAAATCAGACAGCCCAATTTGCTGGCATATGTTTATAGTGGACTCTGGGGTAGGACTTTGTTTCTTTGAATTGTATCATTTTAGAATTGGAAGCAGTGGCAAAAGTCTTCTAGTCTAACTTCTCTGGAAATCCATCTGATTTTCCTTACTGGCTGTTAGCACCTAATTCATGCCCTTATCACTTCTTCCCTAAATGACTTTAATAGCCTCCTAATTGTCCTCCTTTCCCTGTTCTCTCCCATTTTTCAGTCCATCCCTTCCATAGCTTTCACAAAGATCTTCCTGCCTAAAGTGATGGGTTAGTCATGGCGCTCCTCTGTTCAGAAACTTCAATGGTTACTTCTTGACTCTAGAATAAAATAGAAACTCTTCAGCCTGGCAATTAGGGTTCTCTGTGGTCTGGCTCCAGTCAACCTTTCAGATTTTATTTCATGTTACTCTCCTCTTACCTCATAGCTAATATATTTGTGGTAGGTTTCTGAGAGGGAAATGTTTTGTAACTACTGTTTCTGCGAGTACAGCTTAGTAAATGCTGTCACTAAGAGCTAATTATGTCTACTGACTGCCTATTAATGGGCAACACTTGAGTGTCAGGGGCTGTGGTTTTAGGGTACTGTAGAACCTGTGGGAATAGTAACTGTTCTCTAGGGACCTAAATTATGAATGTGATTGCAAATTGGGGGAGTAACCAAAGGGCTTGCTACACGTATTTGAATTTATATACACGTCCATGTTTTCTGCACCTGTGGCAGTTCCTTGAGGGGGGGGGGGGGGGGAAAAGGGAGAGGGCTATTTTGTTTGCCTGTGTGTTCCCTGGTCTTTCGGGGACAATCCCAAAACAGTTCACCACTTGGTGACTAGATGACCTGTCTAACCTTAAATAGACTTGTTTTCAGGTGACTTTTACTTGCCTCTGATCCTTGCTCAACCCTTTTTGTAGCATTTGCTAGAGATTGTGCCTTGCTGGCATAACTTTTGAGAATCACTGTATCATGATGCAGCACCAGAATGAGACTTTAGAGTAGGATTTCCTATCACTGACAAATTTTAAAAAACAAAAATATTGCCATGGTGACTTTTTCTCTTGATGTTTTAATATTTTATTATTTTCCCCAATTACATGTAAAAATGATTTTTAACATTTATTTTTTAAAATTTTCACTTCCAAATTCTCTCCCTCCCTCCCCTGAGAAGGCAGTCGATTTGATACAGGTTATACGTGTGCAGTCACGCAAAATATTGTTATATTAATTATGTTGTGAAAGAAAACCACAGACCAAAAAAAAAACTACATAAGAAAAACTAAAAAAGTTTTTAAAAGTATGCTTTAATCTGCATTCAGATTCCATCAGTTCTTTCTCTGGAGGTGGTGTTAGCATTTTTTATCATAAGTCCTTCGTGATTGTTTTGGATTATTATATTGCTGAAAATAGCCAACTCATTTACAGTTGATCCTCATACAGTATTGCTGTCACTGTGTGCAGTGTTCTCCTGGTTCGGTTCATTTCCTTTTGCATTATTAGTTCATGTAAGTCTTTCCAAGTTTTTTTGAGAGCATCCTGCTCATCATTTCTTATAACACAGTAGTATTCCATTACAATCATATACCACAACTTGTCCAACCATTCCCCAATTGATGGACATTCCTTCAATTTCCAATTCTTTACCACCATGAAAAGAGCTGCCACAAATATTTCTGTACATATAGGTCCCTTTCCTTTTTTGTTATTTATCTCTTTGTGATATAGACCTACAGTGGCTTTGCTAGGTCAAAGGGTATGGTTTTATAGCTTTTTGGGTATAGTTCCAAATTGCTCTTCAGAATGGTTGAACTAGTTCACAACTCCACCAGCAATACATTAGTCTCTCAGTTTTTCCACATCCCCTCCAACATTTGTCATTTTCCTTTTCTGTCATATCAGCAAATCTGATAGGTGATGGCACCTCTGAGTTGTTTTAATTTGCATTTCTTCAATCAGTAGTGATTTAGAGCATTTTTTCATATGATTGTACATAGCTTTGATTACTTCATCTGAATACTGCTATCCTTTGACCATTTATAAACTGGGTTATGACTTGTTTTCTTATAAATATGATTCAGTTCTCTACATATTTAATAAGTGAGGCCGTTATCAGTGAAACTTGCTGTAAAATTTTTTTTCACAGTTATGGTTACTAACTGTATATTTCCCTCCATCCTGTTTTCCCCTCGCCTTATCCTACTCTCTCTTCTTTCACCCTTTCCATCCTTAAAGTGTTTTACTTCTGACTACCACTTCTCCAAATCACCCTCCCTTCTGTCAGGTTCCCCTTCCTCCCCTGGTCCTTATCAGTTTTCCTTCCTACTTTCCTATAGGGTAAGATAGATTGATGTACCCCACTGAGTATGTATATTATTTCCTCTTTGAACCAAATCTGATGAGAGTAAGGTTCAAGTGCTCTGCTCTGCCCTCTACCCCCAGATTGCCCTTCTGCCCTTTCACTGTAAAAATTTTTTGTGCCTCTTTTAGGTGAGATGATTTACCTCATTCTACCTCTCCCTTCCTCTTTTTCCCAATGCATTCCTCTTTCCCATCCCTTAATATTTATTTAGATATCCCATCATATTCAACTCATAGACATGCCCTTCTTCTGGCTGCCCTAATAATGAAAAAGTTCTTAGGAATTACAAGTATCATCTTCCCACATAGGAATATAATTAGTTTAACCTTTCTGAATCCCTTATTTCTCTTTTCCATTTACCTTTTTATGATTTTCTTAAGTCTTGTATTTAAAAGTCAAATTTTCTATTCAGCTCTGGTCTTTTCATCAGGAATGCTTGGAAGTCCTCTATTTCATTAAATGTCCATTTCTTCCCCTATAGTATTATATACAGTTTTACTGGGTAGGAGATTCTTGATTGTAATCCTAGTTCCTTTGCCCTCCAGATTATCAGAGTCCAAGCCCTCCAGTCTTTGAATGTAGAAGATGCTGAAACTTGGATTATCATGACCATGACTCTACAGTATTTGAATGTTTTTTTATTTTTTCTAACTGGTTGAAATATTTTCTCCTTGATCCAGGAGCTCTGGAATTTGGCTGTGATATTCCTGGGAGTTTTCATTTTGGCATCTCTTTCAAGAGATGATTGGTGGATTCTTTCCATTTCTATTCTACCCTCTGGTTCTAGAATATTAGGAAGGTTTTCCTAGATAATTTCTTGAAAGATGAGGTCTAGATTCTTTTTTTTTTTTTTTGTGGCTTTCAGATAGTCTGATAATTCTTAAAATTATGTCTCCTGGAACATTATGCATAATAATAGCAACATTGTGCAATGATCAACTATGATAGACTTATCTCTTCTCAGCAATACAGTGATCTAAGATAATTCTAAAAGATTCATGCTGGAAAATGCTCCACATCCAAAGAAAGAACTATGGAGTCAGAATGCAGATTGAAACAGTATTTTCACAGTGTTTGGGGTTTTTTTCCTTGTGTTTTTTCCTTTTCGTTCTGTTTCACAACATGACTAAAGTGGAAATATATTTAACATAATTGCACATATATAACCTATATCAGATTGTTTGCTATCTTGGGGAAGAAAAGAGGAAGTAAGGGAAAAAAACTGGAACTTAAAATCTTATAAAAATGAATGTTGAAAACTATCTTTGCAATATTAATGGGGAGAAATAAAATACTATTTCCAAAAAAAAATTATCTTTCCTGTACCTATTTTCTGGGTCATTTTCTCCCCCAATGAGATTTCACATTTTTTTTTCATTCTTTTGACTTTATTTTATTGTCTCTTGAAGTCTCATGGAATCATTAGCAGAAATTCCACTTGCCTAATTCTAATTTTATTTAAGGAATCATTTTCTTCATTGAGCTTTTGTACCTGCTTTTCCCTTTGGCCAATTCTACTTTTTAAGGAGTTCTTCAGTTAGTTCTTGTACATCTGTTTTCCACTTGGCCAATTATGCTTTCTCTTCCATGGATTTTTTTGTGTATCTTTTTTTTCATTTGACAAGTTCTGCTTTTTAAGGAGTATTTCTCTTCAGTGGATTTTTGTGCCTGTTTGAACATTTGGCTATTCTGTTTTTTAAGGTGTTATTTTCTTCATTATATTTTTGTGATCCTTCACCAAACTATTGACTTTTTCATGATTTTCTTGCATCACTCTCATTTCTTTTCCAACTTTTTCCTCTACCTCTCTTATTTGATTTTTAAATTCCTTTTTGAGTTCTTCCAGAAATTCTTTTTAGGCCTAAGATAAATTCATATTTTTCTTTGGGTGGGTGGGGAGGGCCTTTTGGATATGGCAGTTTTGACTTTGTTGTTTTCTGAGTTTGTGTTTGATCTTTCCTGTCACCATTTTATTTTATTTTTATTTTTTGCTCTTTGGAGGGGGTAAGGCAGGGCAGTTGGGGGTAAGTGACTTGTCCAAGGTCACACAGCTAGTAAGTGTTAAGTGTTTGAGACCATATTTGAACTCAGGTCTTCCTCATTCCAGGGCCAGTGCTCTATTCACTGTGCCACCTAGCCACCCCCATAGTAACTTTCTGTGCTTGGGTTCTTTTTTTGTTATATGCTCATTTTTCCAGCTCATTTCTTGTCTTTTAACTTTATGATAAAGTTAAGCTCTGCTCCCAGAGTGGAAGGGACACTGTCCCAAGCTTCAGGGATTTTGTGCAGCAGTTTTCAGTGTAAGTTTTTCGTTTTTCCAAGGTGGTATGATCTAAGGAGAGATGTGTTTACTATTCTTCTGGTCTGTGAGTGACCACAAGCATTCTTTTCTGCTCTGGAACTATGACCAGAGTCCCCCCAGCCCCTGTGGCTGCTAGCTCTCATGTTACTGCTTCTCCTTGTCCTGGTACTGTGACCTCGGGATTGAGACCTGGAACTTTATATGGGCAATGAAACATGGTCCTGTACTCTGTGCTAGGAAAAGAATTATCCCTGTGATCTCCTTCTGCCAATTGTCTGACCCCTTCACTATCTTTGGGCTGAGAGTTCTGGTAAAATTCAAGAACTGAGAAGAGACAGCGGACTAACAGCTCAGTGGGTGGCAGGGGAATCAGGGCAGGCTTCTTGGAAAAGTCTATACTGAGTCTTGAAAGAAGGCAAGGATTCTCAGGGATAGACATCAAGAGGAGCACATTATAGGCAGTATAGAGTATATAAAGAGTAGTGTGGATAAGGTGGGAAGGTAGGTAGGATCCAGATGGCAGAGGGCCTGAAATGCCAGGAATTTATATTTTGGCTCCCTAATTGCCCTATGCCTCCGGTTCTTTATGAGGGGGATTAGATTAAATGGCCTCTAAGTTCCTTTATAGCTCCAAATCTGTGATCTGTGACTGTAACTCCAGTTACTTTTAATTTATCTCGACTGTCACCATTTTGCTGTTTCACCAATATAATCATCTTTCCTCCTGAGTTTCCTGTTTTGGTTAAGGGTCCCACCATTCTCACAGTCACCCACATAAAGTCTTGTAGTAATCCTTGAATGTTCCTTCTTCTTCACCCCTTATATCAGATTAGCTGCCAAAGTCATCTGTGTTCTTTCACATTCAGGCCTCATTTCCATTTTTATGCCACCACCTTAAGCGGGCCCTTCTTAACTCTTAAGCTGTTCTTCACTAGCAGCCTCCTGAATAACCATTCTGCCTGCCTCTAGTCTCTCCCCTCACTATCATTCACAGCTACCTGAGTAATCTTCCTAATGTAATGAGTAATCATCCTAATGATTCTGTCATTTTTCTCTCACTTTAAAACTTTGTATAGAGCTTTTCTACTGTCACATGAGTTGAAAGCAAAAATTTAGACTGGTTTTCAAGACTTTCCATAATTTAGCTCTAGTCTGCCTTTCTACCTATATTTCACAATACTTCCCTTCAAGTATTACTTTCTATACTCCAGCTGTACTGGGCAATTGGCACTTCCATATTGTCATCCTACCTTCTCCCACCTCCATGCATTTTTTTCCCCATTTCTGGAGCAGACACTCATACCTTACATCTCCACACTTTGAAATCTTCCTTTTCAAGGCCTATTTCAGGTCCTGTCTCCATGAGGTTTCTCCTGATTCCTTTAGCTAGAAATGTATTCTCTCTTGAATTTTGCAGAATCTCAAAATCGAAAGGGATCTCAGAGCCTCCTCATCCAACTATCTCTGAAAAGGATCTTTTCTACAATGTAACTGACTAGTGGTTATCTAATGTCTGCTTGAAGTCTTCCCTTCTGGAGGAACCTACTAACTCTGGCAGCCCATTCCACTTTTAGATAACTAATTGTTAGAATTTTTTACCTTACCTCAAGTCTAAATTTTCCTCCTTCCAACTTATGTCCATCACAGTACTCTGCCCTCTCCTATTCATTTAATCATACTTTGCCTTTTATCATAGTTACTTGTATGCATATCTCTTCACTTGCCTTTAGATGGTAAGATTCCTTGAGGGGTAAGGACAGTATTATTCTTCATTTTTTTATCCCCAGCAGCTAAAAGAGTGTTTTAGCAATTAGTATAGACTTCATAAATATATTGTGAATTGATGACTTGACCCTCTTTGTAGGCCTCAACTGTTTTCTCCCTTCCCCTCCCCTAGTGGATCAACCCTAAGAAGAAGAGGCTTCCAATTCTTTTTGTAACTTTTAATAGATATTCTATTCTTTAACACCTAGTTCTCTGATTTATAGTTTATTTTCACATATAAACAGCATATTTTTTCATATATACATGTTGTGAATAATGTTATTAATTGCCTTAAAGCACAGCTAATCAGAGAAATTATTAATTAAAATTGAGTAGTAGTTTCTTTAGCCTCCTTGGTCATAGCCTTTATACCATAACTGAAGGGCTCGATATGCCAGAACTGCCATTTGTATATAAGCAAAAGAGATGTTTTTATAATCAAACTTAGAATAACATTTGTGGATACATATGGCATATGTATTTTCTGTTTTGCATTTAATATTACTGTAATATGCATACCACCAATTCTCAGTCATCTGTTTATGAATCATTTACTTGGAGTTATCTATATCATAATTTAAATTATAGATTGACTTCCCTTTATGTCATGACAAATTCTGTCTGGTGTGTACTTGGGGAATACAAATTCATTTTCATATTAGCCTAAGCCAGACTTAATTAGAAAGGTAAACTACTCCCCAAAAGCATATGTTACATTTTAGAGACAATTTTATTTTCTAATGCTTTGCATTTTATTATTATTACTAAGCATCAATAATAAAATTGAGCTTTTGCTATAATATTAAATAAAAAGATCCTAAGTGGGTTTAAAATGCAGATATTCACGTTTTTAAACTTTCTCATTTTTGAATTATCACTCTGAATATCTTTTAGCTGCAATGATCATTTTCTCATTATTATCCCAGAAAGGCAAGCATTTGAGGGTGTTATGAATATTCAAGCTGGATTAGTCTAGCTTTATTTGATTAAACATTAATTTGGGCTTTTGTAAATTTTGTTTTTATAAACATCCCAATACAGTTTTTCAAATGGTTTGGGTTTGGCATATTTATAGTTATCTCATCAGGGATATAAAGTATGTCTTGTATATAACCTGGTCTGATCATTGAATTATGAATATATAACTTGATAATTTAGAAATTTGACATGTAGAATATGAAGGAAAAAATATTCAAAATTTTTTCTTGTCTTTTTAAGGGAAAAATTGTTCTTCTGAATTTTTCTTGGCTTATACATTTATAGTTCTAATTGTGTATAACTATTTTAAGCAGGATAATTTTGCCTGGAGTTATTACCCTTAAAAAAATTTTGTTTTGTGTAAAATTTTTGTTTCATAGCAAATTTATTGAGGGAAAGATGGCATTTTGTCACTCTCGCATCACTTGTTTTCTTTTTTTAGAGTCTCCCTATCACACTAAGCCAAAACAGATCGCATCTTGGAGATATTTAAAGGCAACAGGGTCAATGCCTCTCAGTGGCCGAATGGCTTTAACCCCACAGAAACTATGGCTTGGACCTGCAAAACAAGGTAAGTGACTGCTTCAAACCATTGCTTCCTTGCTCGGAAATTTTCCCAGGGGAATTTCTGAAAATTTGGAAGATGGCTTAGAATGCAACTTATTATTAGAATGCAACTCATCTTAATGATTTGAGTTAGGTAACTTTTATTTACTTCTAAAGCATTTAGCATTTCTGTCATGCCTTGACTTGTAGATTGTGATGCTCTCTCAAATTAGATGACTGTACATTTTATTTTGGGGTAATATGAATTTATTTTTTTTAATTTTTTAATTTTTTGCTTTTTGGAGGCCAATTGGGGCACGTAATATGAATTTAGGAGTACTGATGTTCTAGGCTTCCCTTAGCCTAGAAACATCAGTTGATTATTATAGGGTAAAGCTTGACCTGTGTTGAGCTGATAGCATCACATTAAAATCATGCTTTTCTTCTCAGAAAGTTTGACTCAGCTTATGAAATCAGACCTGGACTTAGGGACTATATGGACTACTGCTTCTAGTGACATTCCAGAATATTTGAAGGACACACTAGGAATTAAAAGGCAAAAGCACAAATATTCTTTTTTTCCCCAATTTTTTATATTATTTTTAGTTTTCAACATTCACTTTATAAGTTTTAAATTTTCTTCCCCTCCCTCCCCATTAAACATTTTTTTAAATTTGATTATCCTCATTGAGCTTTTGAGATTCTTTTTCCATCTGGCAAATTTGGCTTTTTAAGGCTTTTGCCATTTGAGTTAGTCTATTTTTTAAGGTGTTATTTTCCTCAGTCAGGCTGTTGACTCTCATTCATAATTTTCTTGCATCGTTCTCATTTCTCTTCCCAATTTTTCCTCCACTTCTCTTACCTGCTTCTTAAGGTCCTCTATGACCTGTAACCAGCTCATATTTTCCTTTGAAGCTTTTGGTGCAGGAGTTCTGATTTCACTGTCTTCCTTCTGTTCCATGCTTTGTTCCTTTTTGTCCCCAAAATAGGAGTGTAATGTTGGAATCTTCCGTGTGCTTTGTTTCCTTTGCCTGGTCATTTCGCCCCTTAGTCACTTGACCCCTGGGCTTTTTGCCACAGTAGGACTCTGCCACCAGACAGGGGAGCTTTTGTCCCAAACGCTGGGGTTTTCTCAGCTGCTGGAGGTATTCGATGGGTGCCCTCTCTGAGGTCTCCACACGCTTTGGCAAGCTGGACACATACCCCAGAACTTCTACCTAGACTGCAATCCAGATCCAAGAAGGTTGAAGCAAGAG
This sequence comes from Petaurus breviceps papuanus, assembly GCF_028583685.1. Classification (NCBI taxonomy): domain Eukaryota; kingdom Metazoa; phylum Chordata; class Mammalia; order Diprotodontia; family Petauridae; genus Petaurus; species Petaurus breviceps. Next base: position 13,471,433 of record NW_027185764.1, read on the forward strand.
CTCAGACTAGTGCTTGGTCCCCCTACACTCTGTAGGCCAGGAGATGAAGCTGCCACATGGAGCTAGCTGGCTGAGCTGGCTGGCTGTGCTGGTGTCTCAGTGCACTCCCACTTACTGGGTCCCAAAGTACAGACTGCACTGACATCTCACTTTGTCCTTAGCATCTATGTGTTGATAAATCTGGAAACGGCCACAGCTGCTGCTGATCTGGAGTCCCTCTGGCCGGCAGCTGGTCAGGCCCGCCCTGAGGCTAAAGCCTTGGCGTGGGCCTGGGCTAAGCTCCTAGAGCGCTGCGCTGGCCAATTCCTGCCGGCCTGCCGGGCTGTCCTCAGCGGGAGCTTAGTTTCTCTGTGTCATTTTGTGGGTTCTGCAGCTCCAAAGTTTGTTCAGAGTCCCCTTTTTACATGGATTGGGGAAGGTGGAAGCCAGAGCAGTGGGGAGGTCCTGCTTCTACTCTGCCATCTTGACTCCACCCCCCCTAAACATTTCTATTAAACACATTTTCACATTAGTCATGTTGCATAGAAAGAATTATAATGAATGGGAAAAACCATGAGAAAGAAAAAAAAATAAAACAAAACAAAAAAGAAAATGGTCTTCTTCATTCTGCATTCCGACTTCATAGTTCTTTCTCTGGATGTGGCTGGCATTTTCCATTATGTGTCCTTAGGAATTGTTTTAGGTCCTTGAGTTGTTGAGAATGGCTAACTAAGTCTATCAAATCAGTCCTTGCACACTGTGGCCGTACCATGGGATGTACAATATTCTCCTGGTTCTGCTCCTCTCACTCAGCATCAGTTCATATGATTCCAGGTTTCTCTGAAGTCTTCCAGTTCATCATTTCTTATAGTACAGTAGTATTCTATTACATTATATATACCACACCTTGTTTACCCATTTCCCAGTTGATGAGCATTGCTTCGATTTCCAGTTCTTGGCCACCACAAAAAGAGCTGCTATAAATATTTTTGTACATGTGGGTCCTTTTCCCATTTTTATGATCTCTTTGGGATACAACCCTAGAAGTGGTATTGCTGGGTCAAAGGGTACGCACGCACATTTTTATAGCCCTTGGGGCATAGTTCCAAATTGCCCTCCAGAAAGACTGGTTCAGCTCACTGCGCCACCAACAGTAAATTAGTGTTCCAACATTCCTACATCCTCTCCAACATTCATCATTTTCCTGTTTTGCCATGTTAGCCAATCTGATAGGTGTGATGTGGTACTTCAGAGTTGTTTTGATTTGCATTTCTGTAATAATAGTAATTTAGAGCATTTTTTCATATGACTATAGTTATTTTTAATTTCTTCCTCTGAAAACTGCCTGTTTATATCCTTTGACCATTTATCAATTGGGGAATGACTTATATTCTTGTAAATTTGACTCAGTTCTCTATATATTTTAGCAATGAGGCCTTTATCAAAGACACTGGTTGTAAAAATTCCTTCCCAGTTTTCTGCTTCCCTCCTAATCTTGGTTGCACTGGCTTTGTTTGAAGCACATATATTCTTTAGCAATGTTAAGCATATCACTATAGATAAAATTGCTTTTCATGAATTAAAACAACAGAACTTTTGGGCTTATTATGACCTTTGGCAAGGTGAGATTTTGGCAGGTAAAGGAGGATGCATACAAAAGCATGACATCTCTCTATAAGAATGCCAAAACTCAGAATAAACAGAGACAAGTGGTGAATGTTAAGGATAACATAAAGAACTTTTTTAGCTTTTATTGGGGGGGAGGGAGATTAAGGAAAGGTTAGTACCACTGCTCTGGTAGATAGGAAAATAATAACACAATAGAGAGAAGATAGAATTATCCAAATTTCTATTTTGCTCTTGTTTTCTCTGCCAAGGAATAAGATCTTTGGATTTGAAAATTAAAAATATTTAATTTGTCCAGTCATTTTCAGCCATTTCTGATTCTTTGCAAACCCATTTGGGGTTTCCTTGGCAGATATACTGGAATGATTTGCCATTTTCTTTCCAACTAACTTTACAGATGAGGAACTGGGACAAACAGGGTTAAGTTAAGTGACTTTCCCAGGGTTACACAGCTACTAAGTGTCTGAGGTCAGATTTGAACTCAGGAAGAGTTCTTCCTGATTCCAAGTCCAGCACTTTGTACACTATGCTGCCTAGCTGCCCCCATATATATATATATATATATATATGTACATATATGCATACACACAACATATACAAGTATATGCATAAGTGTATGTGTGTGTGTGTGTGTTTAAATAGGGAATTGAAACACAAGATAAGTAAAAAGGTAATGGTCCTTGATGAGTTCAAATTACCAGCTGCAGAAAAAAACCACCTCCCTTTAGGGTACTGAAAGAACTAGCTTTCAAAAAAGAGAAAAGAATAGAGTCTATAGAACTTAGAACTGTGAGTGACAACTTCTGACAAATTCTAGAATGCATTATTAAAGGAATGGTTTGTGAACATCTACAAAAGGAAACAGTATTCACAAAGAGGCAGCATGAACTTGGTCAAAGGTCATGCCAAATTAAGCTCATTTTCTTTTTTGACAGGGTTACTAGACTGGTAGGAAATTCTGTAAAATAATTACAAGAACAATAATAATAGATAATTTATATAGCACTTTGAATTTTGCAAAATACTTTATATACACTATTTAATTTGATCCTGACAATAACTCTATGAGATACATACTACACCCATTATTATCCCCATTTTACAAATGAGGAAACTGAGACTCAGAGAGACTAAATTTCCTGTAAGTTACATGGCTAGCAGATGTCAGAGCAAAGATTGGACAACAACTTTTATGACTCCAAATTGAGCATTCTAATTACTGATAAAACCCAAAAAGTAACCATTAATAAAGTCAGGGAGGAGGGAAGCCCTTAGTAGAAAAGAGGGATCTCTGTCCTGATCTCTACTTCTGTTCAAGATTTTTTTTTTATATATTTATCTCATTTATTTTTTTTAAACATTTGATTCCAAAACTTTGAATTCCAGATTCCCTTCCTTCCTCCCTCGACACCCATCCTATATTTCCCTCCGTCCTATCCCACCACCCCACTTTTTCTAATATCTACTTTGACCCTGTCCCTTTTCAAAAAGGGGTGCTTCTAACTTCTCTCCCCACCAACCTGCCCTCCCCTCCATCATCCCCCTCTCAGCTCCCTCCCCACTACTCTCCTGTAGGGTGAGATACCCTATTTAGTGTGTATGTCATTCCCTCCCTAAGCCAAATTCAATGAGAATAAGGTTGACTCATTCCCTTTTGCCTTCCTGTTCTTCCCCTCCAGTTTTCCTTTCCCTCTTCTATATGAGATAATTTACCCCATTCTGTCTCTCCCTATCTCCTCTCATTGTATTCCTCTCTCACCTCTTAATTTCACCTTTAAGTATCATCCCTTCCTATTCAGTTGGTCCTGTGCCCTCTGTCTATGTATACCTATACACATACATACACACACTCACATATGTATTCATATGCCCATATACCCTCCTATATAAACATATATATGTATGTATACATATACATATACACATATATATGTATTTCTATTCCCTTCAACTATTCTCATGCTGAGAAAAGTTTCATAAATTACAATTATCATTTTTCCATGTAGGAATGTAAACAGTTCAACTTTGATAAGTGGCTTATGATTTCTTTTCCCTGTTTGCCTTCTCATGCTTCTCTTGCTTCTTGTATCTGAATGTCAGATTTTCTATTCAACTCTGTTTTTTTCATCAAGAATGCTTGAAAGTCCTCTGTTTCATTGAATGACCATATTATCCCTTGAAACATGATTCTCAGTTTTGCTGGGTAGGTGACTCTTGGTTTTAATCCCAGCTCCTTTGACCTCTGGAATATCATATTCCAAGCCTTTCGATCCCTCAGTGTAGAAGCTGCCAGACCCTGTGTTATCCTGATTGTGTTTTCACAATATTCAAATTGTTTTTTCTTGGCTGCCTGTAATATTTTCTCCTTTATCTGGGAACTCCAGAACCTGGCTATAATATTCCTAGGGGTTTTCTTTTGGGGATCTTTTTCAGGAGGCGATTGATGGATTCTTTCAACCTCTAGTTTACACTCTGGTTCTAAAACATCAGGGCAATTTTCCTTGAGAATTTCTTGAAGGATGACTTCTAGGTTCTAGGATTGTGGATTTCAGGTGGTCCAATAATGTTCAAATTATCTCTCCTGGATCTATTTTTCAGGTCAGTGGTTTTCCCAATGAAATATTTAACATTGCCGTCTATTTTTTCATTTGTTTGTATCTGTTTAATAGTATCTTGATTTCTTATAAAGTCATTAGCTTCCATTTGCTCCAATCTGATTCTGAAGCAATAATTCTCCTCATTGAGCTTTTGAGATTCTTTTTCCATCTGGCAAATTCGGCTTTTTAAGGCATTCTTTTCCTCATTGCTTTTTTGAGCCTCTTTTGCCATTTCAGTTAGTCTATTTTTTAAGGTGTTATTTTCTTCTGTTAGGTTGTTGACTCTCTTTTCATGATTTTCTTGCATCATTCTCATTTCTCTTCCCAGTTTTTCCTCCACTTCTCTTATTTGGTTTTCAAAATCCTTCTTAAGCTCCTCTCTCGCCTGTAACCAATTCATATTTTTCTTGGAAGCTTTTGGTATAGGAGTTCTGACTTCGTTGTCTTCCTCCTGTTCCATGCTTTGATCCTTTTTGTCCCCAAAAAGTATCCTCCTGTTCCATGCTTTGATCCTTTTTGTCCCCAAAAAAGTAATCTAGAGTCAGGTTGCTTTGTTTGCTTTGCTTCCTTTGCTTGTTCATGTTGCCACTCAATTACTTGACTTTTGAACTTTTTGCCACAGTAGAACTCTGCTTCCAAAGAGGAGAGCTTTGTCCTAAATGGCTGGGTTTTTTGCAGCTGCCAGAGCTATTAGTTGGGTGCCCTCTCTGAAGCCTCCACTGGCTCTGGCACCTGGTCACATAACCCAAGACCTCCACCCAGGACAGGGATCCAGATCCAAGCAGGTTAAGGCAAGAGTGATTACCCCTCAGGATAGTTGCTTGGTCGCCGTACAATCTGCAGGCCAGGAGCTCTGAAGCAGCCACACTACCTCAGCCGCTTCTCCCTCCAGGGGCAGAGACCGGACCTCACTCCCAGATTCCCTGTTTTGACAAAGTCCACACTGTCCTCTCACTTTATCTTTGGCGTTTATGGGTTGATAATTCTGGAAACTGCCACAGCTGCTGGTGCTCCACTCTCCCAAAGTCCCTCTAGCCAGGGCTGGTCAGGGTGCCCTGGGGCTAAAACCCTGGGCTCATGTGGGGCTGGGTGCTGTTCCCAGCGTGCTGCAATGACCCTTCCTGTCAGCCTTCCAGGCTGCCTTCAGCAGGAGATTTGTTTCTGTCACTTTGTATGTTCTGTATCCCTAAAGTTTGTTTAGAATAATTTTTTATAGGTATTTGAGGTGGTTATGGGGGGAGCACAGAGTTTTCCTGCTTCTATGTTGCCATCTTGGCTCTGCCCCCCAGTTCAAGATATTTACCACTGAATTGGATATAGGCACACTTATCAAATTTGCAGATGACACATGAAGCTTAGACACATTTGTTGAGAGTAAGGATGACATAATATTTCAGCAGGTGGGAATCATAGGCTGAATCTAATAAAGACAAAACATTTATTTAACAAAGTAAGTGAAAAATCTTGTTTAGTTTGAAAAAATAAATTTCCCAAGTACAGGATTGGGGAAGCATGGAAACTCAAGATGAGTTCACAGTTCAGCATAGAAGTTAGAAACTCTAATGAGGTCTTAGGCTGCATTTAGAGGCTCAGTATCTATGACATGGAAGATGGTAATCCTGCTGTACTATGGACAGACCACAAATGCAGTGTGTTGCTCAGTTCTGGGCACTGTAGTAACAAGGTAGAGGGCATCCAGAGAAGCATTCAGGATGCCAGATGAAGATTGGTTGAAGAAACTGAGATGGATGGTTAGCTTTAGAAGAGGAGACTAAGGAAGGAAGGAAACAACCATTAGGCATATGCTATCTGCCAGGCGCTGTCTTCGGTGCTTTACAAATGTCATCTCATTTGAGAGAAATGAGATGACATTTGACCTCACAACAACCCTGGGAGCTAGGTACTATTATTATCCTCATTTTACAGTTGAAAAAACTTAGGCAAATGGAGTTTAAATAACTTGTCCAGGGTCACACAAGGAGTAAGTTTCTAAATTATGCATTACATCTTTATATATTGAGTATAATGACCAATTATGTATCCTGAACTCAAGTCTTCCTGACTTTAGGCCCAGTTTTCTATCCATTGTACCACCTCCCTTCATGGATATATGATAGATGTCTTCAGGTCATTGAAGGTATGACATGCAGAAAAAAAATTGGACTTATTCTTTTTGGCCCCAGAGAACAGAACTAGGAGCAATGGGTAGAAGTTGTTAGGAGGGGAATTTAGTTTTGACACAAGGAAGAACTTTATGGCAGTTAATAGTATATAATAATAGAATGGGCTGCCACCATAAGGTAGTAGATTCTCCTTAACTAGAGATCTTCTAGCAAAGATTAGATGACACTACTTGTTGGCAATGTTGTAGAAAGCATCCTTTTTTAGGGACAGGTTGGACAAGATGAGCTTTCAGGGCCCTTACAACTGTGACACTGAGATTTTTTTACTTCAGGTATCCACATTATTCTACAGCCGATTAAGAAGTAAGATATGGAATAGAATCATTTCTCACTTAGAAATTAGAGCGATCCCTGCACAGTAGAAGCTAAGCTAACTATACGATCTTCTTAGATTTAATGGGAAAAGACTTTCAGTATAGTCAATGAAATCTTTACTGAGCTTGCATTTGCCTGTTTCCCAAAACTTTTTAACTATTTTACTTATTTTTTTCTTTTAATCCTCAACAGGTTAATGACTTCAGTTTTAAAACCTTACTTAAATTCTAATTCCTTTATATTGTGTCCCATACATGATTTGCTTACTCTTTTTGGTTGTTGGCCACTATATTTTAAGCTTAAATATTTATTGAACATCAACATGTTAATTGTCCTTTAGAAATAAGGATTTAGGCAGTTAGGTGGCATAATGGATAAAGTGCCAAGTCTGAAATCAGGAAGACTCATCTTCCCAATGTAAAATCTGGCCTCAGACACTTAATAGCTATATGATTCTGGCTAAGTAACTTAAAACCTCAGTTTCCACATTTGTAAAATGAACTGGAAAAGGAAGTGGAAAATCACTCCGGTATCTTTGCCAAGAAAACCCCAAATGGGGCCATGAAGGGTTGGACATGACTGAAACGACTAAGCAACAAAGAAATAAGGGTTAACAATCTTTGTTTTGGGAGCCTTAAATCTGAACAGTTTAAACTTAAATGGTTAAACAAAGTCTAAATGTTTCACTCCTATTACAGATTTTGTTTTATCCTACCTTGACTATAAATTATGTGTTTACATTCTTATTTTTCTTGAATTTCATTTTTTCTTTTCTGTCTCTGGAAAATTTCTGTAATTGGTTGTATGTTACAATATAAATTGTTTATAAAATCCTATCAAGTGCTTAGTATTATTTGAGAAAAAATGTTCTGTTTTGTTGCTGGAGCATTGTGATCTTTGAAATGCTGGTTATAGTAAAGCTAAGGTTTGTTGTTCCCTTCCAAATAATCTTAAAAGCGATTTGCTTTGTGTCTTTCTCTAGGTCACAGTCCTGGGACCCCTGTTTATAGAGAGAAGGAAGATATGTATGATGAGATTATTGAATTGAAGAAGGTAATATTTCTTTTTGCTCTCTCCTGTGTTTAAACAGTAAAAGTTTCTGGCAATGGATAAAAAAAATTAATTCTTAACAGGGCTCCCTATTAATACAATGAGCAAATGTAAATTCATTTTCCATTTAAAGCTCTTAACCAGTTAGCCCCTTCTTATACATTACTCCCCTCCATGCATTCTCCAGTTTGCCCACAGTAGTCTATTTCCTGTTCCTCACACATGACATTCCATAGTCTATGTGCCTTTGCATTGGCTGTCCCTCTATACTTCAAATACTCTCCCACCTCCCTTCAGCCTCTTAGAATCTCTGACTTTCTTCAAGACTTTAACTCCTACTAGGTAGGAATCAGTATAAGTTCTTTGGTAACTAAGGATTCTATATCCTACTTTTTAACCTGCTGTAGCACAGTGTACCCACATCTTCTGCTTGGGCTTTTCATTTTCCCCAGCCGTTAGTGTTTTCCTGTTTGAGGTTACCTTCCATCTTCTCTGTCTGTATTCCCTAGGTACCTTTTTACATACAAGTTTTCTCTCCCATCAGAAGGGAATCTAGGGGTGGCTAGGTGGCACAGTGAGTAAAGCACCAGCCCCAGAGTCAGGAGGACCCGAGTTCAGTTCTGGCCTCAGACACTTAACACCCACACACAAAAAAAACTAGTCGTGTAACCTTGGGCAAGTTACTTAACCCCAACTGCCTTCCAAAAAGCAAAAAAAAAAAAAAAAAGAAGAAGGGAATCTACATTGTAATCTACAGGGAAAGGACTGTTTTTTGCTTTGTCTTTGTATCTCCACCGCATAGCACATTCCCTGGCACAGAGTAATGTTTAATAAGTGCTTGTTGATTGATTTAAAATACAAAGTGTACACTGACCCAGGAACATACCAAAACTTTCAGCTCATAGTTACTGTTAGCCACCTGAGCTCATTCAATTAAGGTATATATTCACTGAGATTTAGTACCAATAAATTTATTTGATATATAATTTGATTAACATTGAACATATTATTGATAAATATATTCTTATAGAGTAGCTAGGTTGTGCAATGGATAGAGTGACAGGTGAAAGTTAGAAAGACTCATTCTCCTAAGTTCAGGGCAGCTAGGTGGCACAATGGATAGAGCTGGACCTGGAGTCAGGGAGACCTGAGTTCAAATCCAACCTCAGACACTTACTAGCTGTGTTACCCCGGGAAAGTCATTTTAACCCTGTTTACCTCAGCTCCTCCTGGGAAATGATGAAATGATCCAGAGGCGAAAATGGCAAATCACTCTAGTATCTTTGCTAAGAAAACCCCAAATGGGGTCACAAAGAGTTGGACACAGCTGAAACAGCTGAACAACAAATTTTTGTATTTTTGGTTTAGTCTCAAAGGAAGAGTAGTGGTAGTCCTTCTTACCAATATTTACCCTTTTATCCCCTCCGCTCCCACCTCTAGTCATTTGCTCCATCAATCATTCCCTTTATCTTTTTAATTTTCAGTCATTTTTTATGCACTAATTCTTCCCTGATACCTGCCAACAAGTCCATATCTCCTCATCCTTCGTTGACCCTGCTCTGCCCTCAAGCTGTTGTCCCATAATTCTCTCTTTTTACAGTCAAATGCCTATATAAAGTTGTCTGAATTTGTTACCTCTGCCTCGAACAAGTAGGATCATAGATTGTTTTTTTGATCAGGCAATTGGGGTTAAATGACTTGCCCAAGGTCACACAGCTAGTAAGTGTAAAGTGTCTGAGGCTGGATTTGAATTCAAATCTTCCTGACTCCAGGGCCAGTGCTCTATTCACTGTGCCACCTAGACACCCCAGGATCATAGATTAAAAGCTGGAAGGGAGATTAGAGATAATATAGTCCAAGACCCTCATTTTACAGATAAGGAAACTGTGGTCCAGAAAAGTCAGATGACTTGCTCAAGATAGTATGTGGCAAAGTGAGAACTCAAACTAAGATCTTCTGACTTGAGATCTACTCTTACTGCTACTGTATCACACCATCTCCTTTTCTTATCCCACTTCTTAATCCCTTGTATTCCTAGCTTTTGACCCTGCCACTCAGTTGAAACTACACTCTCCAAGATGACCAAAAAACTCTTAATTACCAGATTAAAAGATTTTTACTCAATTCTCATCCTTCTTGAATCTCCCTGAGGCACATGCATTGTTCATCATCCCTCCTCATTAATGCTGTCTCTCCATTACTTTTCCCTCTCATTTTCTGGATCATTATCTATGCCTTGTCTACTGTGCATATTGGGTTTGCCCCCGGGGACTGTCCTGGGCCCTCTTCTCTCCCTACACTTTTCTCCATTGGTGGTGCAACTCATATCTTTTTCCTGAGCTCTAATCCCCTATCACCAATGACCTGTTCCACTTAGATGTACAATCAAGCATCTCAAACACAACATTTCTTTAAAAAAAAATTCAATATCTTCCCTCTCTGAACTTGTCAAGATTCACTGGTCCATAGCAAACACTCTTTTTCAACAACCCAGAAGGTGATTCTATACATGGATATCACCATATGATCAATATCAAAAAATAGATTGATTATATAATTTTCAACCAAAGGTGAAGAAGCTCTATACAGTCAGTTAAAACAAGACCTGGAACTTTCTGTGGCTCAAAATATGAACTTATCACAGAATTCAGACAAATTGAAGAAAGAGCTATGAATAGAGGTTCACAATATTGTACAGGAAGCGGCAGCAGCGGCGACAACAAAATATCCAAAAGAAGAGCAAGAAATCAAAATGAATGATGAGGCTTTCCAAACAGCTGAGGAAAGTAAAAGGGAAAGGGGGAAAGGAAAAATATGCAACTGAACGCAGACTTCCAAACAGTCACAGGAAGAGATGAGGCTTTTTTTAAGTGAACAATGCAGAAGAAATAAAAGAAAACAATAGACTGGGAAAAACAAGGTCTCTTCAAGAAAATTAGAGATACCAAGGGAATGTTTCATGCAAAAAATGGGCATTCTGAAAGACAAAAATAGGAGGGACTTAACAAAGTAAAAGAGATTAAGAATATACAAAAGTATGCCAGAAAGATTTCAACATCACCAATAACCACGATGGTATGGTTACTGATCAAGAGTCATACGTCCTAGAAAATGAAGTCAAGTGGGTTTTAGGAAGCACTGCTAACGAGAAAGGCTAGTGGAGGTGATAGAATTCCAGTTGAGCTATTTAAAATCCTAAAAGATGATGTTAAAGTGCTGTAATCAGTATGCTAGCAAATTTGGAAAACTCAGCAGTGGCCACTAGACTGGAAAAGATCCGTTTACGTCCCAGTCCTAAAGAAGGGCAATGTCAAAAAATGTTCAAATTACTGAACAATTGCACTCATTTCAGTCATCAGCAAGGTTGTACTTAAGATTCTGCAAGCTAGGTTTCAGCAGTATGTGAACCAAGAATTACCAGAAGTGCAGATTGGATTTTGAAGAGGCGCAGGAACTAGAAACCAAATTGCCCACATTCACTGGATCATGAAGAAAGCAAGGGAGTTCCAGAAAAACATCTACTTCATTAACTACACTAAAACCTTTGACTATGTGACTCACAACAAAATGTGGTAAATACTTAAAGAGAAAGGAGTACCAGACCACCTTACTTGTTTCCTGAGGAACTTGTATGCAAATCAAGAAACAACAGAATCAAATATGGAACAGCTGATTGGTTTGAGATTGGGAAAGGAGTACAACAAGGCTGCATATTACCTTATTTATTTTAACTTATATGCAGAGTGCATCATATGCAATGCCAGACTGAATGGATGAAAAGCTGGAATTAAGGTTGCAGGGAGAAATATCAACACTCTCAGATATGTATACAATACCACTCTGATGGCAGAAAGTAAAGAATTAAGAAGCCTCTTGATGAGGGGGAAAGAGGAGATTATGAAAGTTGGCTTGAAGCTTACCATTAAAAAACTAAGGTCATGGTGACTGGTCTTATCACTTCTTGGCAAATAGAGGGAGAAGAAATGAAAACAGTAGCAGCTTTTTATATTCTTGAACTCAAAGATCGCTGCAGACATCAATTGCAGTCATGAAATTAAAAGACACTTCCTCTTTTGGAAGAAAAGCTGTGGAAAATCTGGACAGCATAAAAAAGAGGAAAGACATTGTTATGCTGACAAAGGTCTATATAAAGCTTTGAATTTTCTCTTTTTTTAAATTATTTTTTAGTTTACATCATTCATTTCCATAAGATTTTGAGTTACAAATTTTCTCCCCATTTTCCCCCTACCCATCACCCCAAAATAGTGATCCCACTGAATATCCCTCCCCAAATCTGCTCTCCCCCCCCCATATTTTCTTCCATTTCCCCTCTGACTTTCCAGTAGGGCACAGTGTATCTCTATGCCCCAGTGCCTGTATATCTTATTTCCCAGTTGCATGTAAAGTAATAATAATAATAGTATATATATATATATTTTTTTTTAATTTGATTTTAAGACATAGAATTCCAGATTCTTTCCCTTCCTCCCTTGTCACCCATCCGTACTGGAAAGATAAGCAATTCATTATAGGTTGTACATGTGTAGCTAAATAAAACATTTCCATAGTGCATATATTGTGAAAGACGACTATATTTCCCTCCATCCTATCCCACCCCCCACTTGTTCTATTCTCTGCTTTGATCCTGTCCCTTTTCAAAAGTGGGTGCTTCCAACTTTCCTCTTCCCCCCCCCCAGTCTGTCCTCCCTTCCATTATCCCCTCTCTCATCCCCTTTTCTCTACTCTCCTGTAGGGTGAGATACCCTATTTAGTGTGTATGTCATTCTCTCCCTAAGCCAAATTCAATGAGAATAAGGTTGACTCATTCCCTTTTGCCTTCCTGTTCTTCCCCTCCATTGTAACAGTTTTCCTTTCCCTCTTCTATATGAGATAATTTACCTCATTCTGTCTCTCCCCATCTCCTCTCATTATATTCCTCTCTCACCTCTTAATTTCACCTTTTAAGTATCATCCCTTCCTATTCAATTGGTCCTTTGCCCTCTGTCTGTGTATACCTGTACACATATATACACACACTCACATATGTATTCATATACCCATATACCTTCCTATATAGACATATATACATTTCTATTCCCGTCAACTATTCTCATACTGAGAAAAGTTTCATAAGTTACAATTATAATTTTTCCATGTAGGAATATAAATAGTTCAACTTTGGTAAGTTCCTTATGGTTTCTTTTCCCTGTTTACCTTCTCATGCTTCTCTTGCTTCTTGTATCTGAATGTCAAATTTTCTATTCAACTCTGGTTTTTTCATCAAGAATGCTTGAAAGTCCTCTGTTTCATAGAATGACCATATTTTCCCCTGAAACATGATACTCAGTTTTTCTGGGTAGGTGATTCTTGGTCTTAATCCCAGCTCCTTTGACCTCCGGAATATCATATTCTAAGCCCTTTGATCCCTCAATGTAGAAGCTGCCAGATTCTGGGTTATCCTGATTGTGTTTCCACAATATTCAAATTGTTTCTTCTTGGCTACCTATAATATTTTCTCCTTTATCTGGGAACTCCAGAACCTGGCTATAATATTCCTAGGAGTTTTCTTTTTGGAATCCTTTTCAGGAGGTGATCGATGGATTCTTTCAACCCCTCTTTTGCCTTCTGGATCTGAAATATCAGGGCAATTTTCTTTGAGAATTTCTTGAAGGATGATTTCTAGGTTCTTTTTTTGATTATGACTTTCAGGTAGTCCATAATTTTTAAATTATCTCTACTGGATCTATTTTCCAGGTCAGTGGTTTTCCCAATGAAATATTTCACATTGCCTTTTTTTTATGTATTTGGATCTATTTAGTAGTACCTTGATTTCTCATAAAGTCACTACCTTCCATTTGCTCCAATCTAATTCTGAAGGAATGATTCTCTTTAGTGAGCTTTTGAGATTATTTTTTCCATCTGGCAAATTCAGCTTTTTAAGTCATTCTTCTTCTCATTGGCTTTTTGAGCCTCTTTTGCCATCTGAGTTAGTCTATTTTTTAAGGTGTTATTTTCTTCAGTCAGGTTGTTGACTCTCATTTTATAATTTTTCTTTCATCGTTCTCATTTCTCTTCTCAATTTTTCCTCCACTTCTCTTATTTGGTTTTCAAAATCCTTCTTAAGCTCCTCTCTGGCCTATAACCAGTTCATATTTTTCTTGGAAGCTTTTGGTGTAGGAGTTCTGACTTCATTGTCTTCCTCCTGTTCCATAATTTGATCCTTTTTGTCCCCAAAAAAGGAATCTAGAGTCGGGTTGCTTTGTTTGCTTTGCTTCCTTTGCTTGGTCATGTTGCCACTCAATTACTTGACTTTTGAGCCTTTTGCCACAATAGAACTCTGCTGCCAGAATGGTGAGCTTTGTCCCAAATGGCTGGGGTTTTCGCAGCTACCAGAGCTATTAGTTGGGTGCCCTCTCTGAAGCCTCAACATGCTCTGGCAAACTGGTCACGCACCCCAGGACCTCCACGCTGGACAGCGATCCAGATCCACGCAGGTTAGAGCAAGAGCTATTACCCCTCAGGCTCCTGGCTTGGTCCCCCTACAATCTGCAGGCCAGGAGCTCTGAAGCAGTGGCCACAGAGCCTCAGTAGCTTCTCACCCTGGGAGCAAAGGCCGGATCACACTCCTGAACTCCCTATTCCTGCAAAGTCTGCACTGACCTCTCACTTTGTCTTTGGTATCTGTGGGTTGATAATTCTGGAAACTTCCACAGCTGCTGGTGATCTGTAACTGGTCAGGCCGCCCTGAGACTAAAACTTCCAGCTCACGCAGGGCTGGGCTTAGCTCACAGCACGCTGCTCTGGTCCTTTCCTGCCAGCATGCTGGGCTGCCTTCAGTGGGAGGTTAGCTTCTCTGTGTCATTTTGTGTGTTCTGTAGCTCCAAAGTTTGTCTAGTCATTTTTTTTTATGTGAATTGGAGGATGTGGAAGCCGGAGGGACGCGGAAGTCCTGTTTCTACTCCGCCATCTTGACTCTGACCCCCAGTCCTTTGAATTTTCTGGTAGTAGTATATGGCTATGAGAGTTGGACTATAAGGAAAGCTGAGCACTACAGAATCTATATTTTTGAATTGCGGTGCTAGAGTAGACTCTTGAGAGACTGTTGGACAGCAAGGAGATCAAATCAGTAAGTACTTAAAGAAATTAATTTAGACTACTCATTGCAAGGATAAATACTGAAGCTGAGGCTTAAATACTTTGGCTACATAGTGAGAAGACAGAACTGAAGGCAAAAGGAGAAGATAGCCGAGAATGAGGTAGATAGTGTCATGGAAGCAACAAATTTGAACTTTGGGCAGACTTTAGGTGATGGTGGAGAATAGGAGGATCTTGTGTGCTATGGTCTGTGGGGTCACAATGGGTCAGACACAATTGAACAAATGAACAAAATTAGTATGTTCAAAATAAATGTAAGATCCTTTTGAGAGGAAGTGTATTGGTGTCTGTGGAGATAAGAAAGGTTTCACGTATGGGTTGGTGCTGTTGAACTCAGGATGTGAGGATTCTACTATATAACATGGGATACTGTTTTACTAAGTACTGGGTACCACATTTTAGGAAGGAGATTGACCAACTGGAATGCATCCAAAGAAAAACTACCAATATAGCGAGGAACCTCAAAACCAGGCCATACAAGAACAGTTTGAGGAAAAGAGAAGCATTTATCCTAGAAAAGAGATTGAAGAGAGATGGGATAACTGGCTTCAAGTATTTAAAAGACTGTCATGGATAAAAGAGTTTATACTCGTCCTTTTTGGCTCAGAGGGCAGAATTAGGAGCAACAGGAAAAATAAAATTCCCACAGACATCTGATTTTAGACAAAAGAGAATTTTTGTTCAGATGTTTTTGACTGAATGTTAGAGCATCAATGCAGAAGTTTTACTGTTTGAACATTTTTTTTTCTTTTTAAACAGTCATTTTTGAGTCATTTATATCAGTGCTATCAGACTCAAATGGAAGCAGATTGGGGCTACATACTGGCTTTGAAAACCACAAATTAACATTATCTATATTGTGTTATATTTTTATTCATTTTATTAAACATTTCTCAATTATATTTTCATGTGGTTCAGGTATCTATGGGCAGCTAGTTTGACATCTCTGATTTACATCCATCTCTACAATTATTTGCATTTAATCATACTATCTTATCCTCTCTAGCATTCTGCTTAAGCAATGAAGAAGATGCTTCTAGCCCAGTGTCCGTAGGACACGCTTCTCAATTGTATTTCCATTGGCTGTGATGAGTTGTATTGAACCATCCACAACTTATTATTCAGCCTCTTTTTGTCACACTATATGCATTTACAGGCTAATTTGATCACTAAACAGAAATTTTCTGTTTTAAGGTAATAATTAACTTATATGTGGGTGATTCTAATTCATTCCCTCATTGTCTCTCCTCTATACTATTGAATAGCCTCCTGATTGATCTCTCTGCCTTGAGTCTCTCCCCTTTCCAATTCATTCTTGGCACCTCTGCCACAGTGATATACCTGAAGGATAGGTTTGATTGTGTTACTCTTCTGATTAGTAAACACCAGGGGTTCCTTATCACTTGCGGGATCAAATTCAGACTCCTCTTTTTGCTATTGAGAGTCCTTTGCAACCTGGACCCAGGAGTGTACTGGAGCTAGTTCATACTGATTCATGAGAACTGATTGTTAAATTTTCAGTGTGAGTATTTACATCTCAGAAATTGGCAAATGATACAAATCAAGGATTGTTTGTTGTTGGTGGTGACTGCCTGAATTTAAGAACGTGGAGAAAATGTTTTAATAATACAAATTAAATGTTAAAGTGTTTCTTGCATACGTTTTTTTAGAGAGCTGGTTGTTAAACATTTACCAGCACTCCCCTACCTAGATCTAACTTATCTTTCAGGTTTATCATAGAAGAATGCTCTGCACAAATTCTGCCATCTAACCAAACTGTCCATCTTCCACTTTCTCACACAAGACATTCCCTCTCCTTACACTTTTGCTGACACTGTCCCCCTATATGTTGAAAATGCCCTCCCTTCTTATTTCAGCTTTATGAACAATTCATATGCTAAGATGAGGCCTTTCCTTATTCTCCCAGCTACTAACACCAAATTATTTAAATTTCTTATACATATCTTGTGTGTGTGCGTATATAAAATGTGTGTGTTTATATGTGTACATATTATTTTGCCCAGTA
Source organism: Petaurus breviceps papuanus (assembly GCF_028583685.1). NCBI lineage: Eukaryota > Metazoa > Chordata > Mammalia > Diprotodontia > Petauridae > Petaurus > Petaurus breviceps. Next base: position 13,488,364 of record NW_027185764.1, read on the forward strand.
GAATGTAAGCTCCTTGAGGATAGTGACTTTCATTTTTGTCTTTATCTCACATACTGGGCAGTTAGTAAATGCTTAATGAATTGGATCAAATCGAAATTTGACTTCCCGAGCACTAGGGAATTGAACTGTCCAACCCAAACCTAGGACTATGGATAAGGCTGAAAAACAATATATCTTTGTATTTGACTGTGAGGTATATTAAAAAAAAAAACCTGTAGATTTTTTTCCTTTTAGTCATTACACTCTCAAAAAGGTGATGTGGATTTTATGAAAACAAAGCTTCGACGATTAGAAGAAGAAAACAGTAGAAAGGATCGGCAGATTGAACACCTCCTGGATCCTAATCGAGTAAGTTGTGTAGTCCTTATTGTTGTAATTCGAGGAGCATTCAGAGCCATTAATCACACAGATTAAAACTTGAGAGTATTCAGATGCATAGCTCAGGACTAGGTTAGGTTAGGACTTAGATGACTACTGTCATTGAAAGGCCTAAACAAACTCATTTGTATGGATGTGCTGGGCAGATTTCCATTTGTAGTCCTCTGATCTATAGCCTGCCCATTCTGCCAGTCATCATGAGTCCAGCACTCATCCTCTTAGCCACGTACCCCATACCAGGATTGCTGTGGCCTGAGCAGATGACTGCCCATGTCCTCCTGGAATTTTTGGAATGATGCTGCATTCATTTAGGGGAGAGTCAATAGAAAAGCTATAGAACCTGCCACTTGGAACTATGGTGTCCTTCACAATACCCTATCTTTAACTTCTGATAAGGGATGGTCATTAGGAAGTTTCCTTTGAGCATCTTCTTACTCTTCACAGTAGCTATTGACCATGGGCAGGCAAGGAAAACAGGATATGTGGTATGAGAGTGTGAGTGAAGGAAAGTACCAGAAATGAAATGAAACCAGTAGATGGTGCAGAAGAATGTGTTCTGAGTGGCAGCATGCATAGAATCGTTGGGCACAACAGTGTTCTAGATGTGTGGTGGATTATTACTCTAGGTTACAATTTATTCATTCGGTTTAAGAAATAGCTACATAGTGGAATGATGTACTTTTACTCAGAGGACTGTCCAGAAGAGTGTTGCCCAGATGTGTGACAAACTGAAGCTCATGGCCTACTGCATGTGAGAAGGTGATCTAAGTAAAAGATTTCCTGAAAGAGTAGGTACGCGGTCTTTGTTGCAGTGGAGATCCAACATAGTGGATAAAGTGTGCCGTAATGATAGTTGTAGCAAAAGATCATAGATTTGGAACTGAAAGGGACCTTAGAGGCTCTTGATTCCAGTACCTTCATTTTACAGATGTGAAATCTGAGAACATGTGGCTGTCTAAGGTTGCATAGCTACTAAGTGTTTGAGGCAGGATTGGAACCCAAATTTTTCTGGACTTGAATCCAACACTTATCCATTACCCAGTGCTACTTGTAGAGTGTCTACTACCACCACAATGAAGACCTGGGCTTGGGACAGGGGAAAATCCATGATGAAAGCCAGAGACACTCTCAGTCATGATTGGGGAGATATAAGAAGTGGCTTCATTTGGACCCCATTGTGAGGTTTGTCAGTTGAATTGAGGTTTGACCACCAAAAGGCTTGGATAGCCAGATGAAAAATCTTCCATATGTTTAATCATGGTTTACCATGTTTAACCAGCCCATTGTGGCAGAACCATACAGAACATACTGACATAAGTGAATATTAGAGGGATAGATCCCCTCTCTGGATGCTAGAGGGGCTCTAGAGTAAAGTAGCCAAATATTCCTGGGCATCCACAAGGACTTGTTTAGATTGCTTTGTCCGGGCAGCTCTGTTCTATTTGAGATCTTGGTTTACATCCTGAAGGCTGTCCCCACCAAATCCCATTCTTGTTAGAGCTATTAGATCTATTGGTTTGCAACCTTAGGCCACAGTGGGCCCTCAAAGAGCTCTGTGGAATCTTTGTCATACAACCATTGAACCTCTTTAAGTAAGTCACTGATTCCCATCAAGAATGCCAGGCAGCATGATCAGTAAACACAGGATAGGAATCAGACTAATGCTTGGTTGGTGGGAAAGTCCTGTGATCTCACCTACAAGTTCTTCAACCTACCTTTTGGATTTCCCCAGGGACTTACTTAACTGGTTAGGTACTGTGGATGCCTTCAGTGTTTCCCTTTTAGTATTTCCATCTTACCTTGCAAACTGGAATTTTCAAATTTTATTTCATCCAATTATACCTAAAAGCATTGGCCCTTTCTTTTGGAGCCACCACTTTAGCTAATTCAGATCTAAATCTATGATCCTTGGAAATGGTGTGCCAACAGTCCTTAGTGACTTGGCTTTCTGCATTGTTATCCTGGAATCAGGGGAAAGAGAGATGATTATGGGATGAGCAGATAAAATGGCATTCTTGATTGGTAGAAGTGCCAAAAGTTCATAATCATGTAAATAAACTGAATGGTTTATCCAGTGGAATAAGCTGTGGATCAGGGCGGCTAGAGGGTAATACACAGAATTAGATCAATTAAAGAGCTAGGTTGAGCCTGCAATGGAAATGGGATAATCTATAGTTATAACCAAGTACAAAAAGTCAGCAGATAGTTGCTGTCCTGTAGGACTGGTAGTATGGAGACATGGGTTATGAAAGCCCAGACTGGTTCTTGTACACCCCTGTGCATCTACCAATACTGTAGGACTTGCCCAGGGGCAACAGTAACTGGGCTCATTTACTTAACTCACGGTTCAGTTCTTCACTGATGTGTAAACCCCTAAGATGGAGGGAACCATAAATTTCTATTCCTCGGATTAGGTGAAATTTTAAAAAATCAATAAAATTTGAATTGCACAGACTATTTTTAAAAAATATATTATTTTTTTGCTACAGGGCTGTGAATTTGCCCGGAGTATGGTTGACAAAAGGCCTGGTACTGGCTGGGTAAGTGTGATCTCCAGGAAGGCAAATAACTTTCCTATTGAAACCTTATTAAAATGCCAATTCAGATGAGAGCTATTCCTTCCTTAAAGAGATTACAATGATAGATGTGGAGGAAAGCACTGAGGTACTCATTCAAAATATATGTGAATAGTCTTTGCCCAAGAAAACCTTTTCTTTCAATAACATATGGAGAGAATTAATTTCACAGTCCCATGGGTTCTGGACCCTAGGGACAAAAGAACAACCCCTGCTGTTTCCTTCTGTGCTGTGAGCTTCTTATTCCTCAACCACTACCTAGGAGTTGGCTATAGAATGGTCAGAAGCTCCAGGAAAATTTGTGGTAAATGCAGGAGGTAGCACTCTTAACCTTGGAAGTGATGTTTTCCACTCCTCCTACATTATTTTGAGAATAATTATGCCAGAATACTTTGAAATTGTTATAGGCCTTAACTCTTGTCACAGGAGAAGGATTTTAGGCCTGACAGTTAATGATACTTGAATATCTGAAGTACAGTCAGAACCCTGAGGAAAGACTCTTAGATGGAAAGTTGTCATAGGGAGACATTCCTTCCATGGTCTTTCTGTAGGTATCTATTCTTTGTTGTAAAGTTGATTCCTCTGAGGTACTTATCATGACAGACTAGTCAGTGCCCTCCTAATATGGGTGAGAGGCTATTGAAAGGATATTGTTTAAGGAAAAAGTAGTTGTTATTTCCAAAATTGATACTAATAACACAGCGCATGGCATTCACATAGTTGCAAGTTGTGTTTTTAATATTTAAGGCAAATGAGGAGAGAGGTGGGGTTCTATTGGAGTGGAGTATTCATATGCTATCAGACACAGTTACTGTGCCTGTTGGGTTTTTTTGGCTGTTTTTCTTTGTAACAAAAGAAGGGCTTATTTGGTGGTGGTGGTGTTGGTGGTGATGAGGCGTATTCAGGAATGATTGTGATTTAAAAATCAGAGGCATCAGTAATGCTTACTTTTAAAATATTTAAGACAACTGGACTTTACCCAGCACCCTTTCAGGGAATACTTTTCAGGTAAACTAATAGCCATTATGTTTTCTCTTCCAAATCTGAAAATGGTGAAAAGAAAAATCATTAAGAGTTGTTCCTTTTATTTGGCAGCTACAAGCAGGATGGTCTAATAAATAATCTCCAAAAACTGTAGCTACCTTAAATTTTTTTTAATCAATTATCCTGTTTCCATATATTCTCTTAGTAATAATGATAAACACATTTAGGATTTCATTTCTGTTTTGGTGGCTGTCTGCAGTATCTTTGCTTAAATGTTACACTATAAAGAGAGAATAAAAAAGACCAAATTTCAGGAGAAGACTGATGGAATAGGAATATCGGAAACCTCTGGGCTTGATGTGTTTATATTCTTTTGGCAGGTCATTAATGGACTAAAACAGAGGATTATCAAGTTGGAACAGCAGTGCAAGGAAAAGGACAATACTATCACGTATGGAGAGTTTTGCATTGGGCTCTTTTGGGGCTGGGAGGAATTTTGAGAATCATCTATACCATTAGAAGGGGCTATATTTAGCTCACATTGTTATCGAAATTATCTTTCATGAAGTTTTCTCAGCCTCCAGCTTGATTTTCCACCCTAAGAATCTCTCTGACCCTGTTCCCAATTCTATCTTTACCCTCATCTCACTTCCTAACCAGAAAGGTTGTGTACTTATCAATTCTTAATGTCAGAGTATCTCTCTTGACCTGAACACCTGGATACAATTTGGGAGAAGGTGCCTTTCACAAAGCATTTTCTGCCTCCTGTCTCCCCAAGAAAAACCTAGCGAACTTCAGTATGTAATTTATTTCTGATATCTCCCTAGCTTGTGATCCTACCCAGGGAAACCATGGGGATTTCACTATCTGGCTCTTTCTAGTCTTTCATCAGTGCCCTGACCCACCCTGCAAGCCTTTAGGCTAACAAGACAAAAATGGAAGAGGCTTTTATTTAATCTGACCAAAATTACCCCAACAAAACAAAACACAAGCATATTCTCTTTGGGTACAACATGGATGCATTGATCCTCACCATAGCGTGTAGCGTGGTGTCCCTGTGTGGCATTCTTCTCCTTAGTTCTCATGGGTCCTTTTAGAAGTAGTCCCTCTTATGCAAGTACCCTGAGAGTCCCTATCACACAAGAGTAAATGAGGTTCCACCTACTCCTTATGCTACTTGCCTGCTACCTTGAATATTCCAGTTGAAGGAAAGGGAGGGAAGGGAGTAAGCATTCTTATAGAGCCTACTATGTGCCAGGCACTAAGTGCTTTACAGAGATCTCATTTGATCTTCACAGCAACTGTGCAAGGTAGATGCAATTATTATCCCCATTTTACAGTTGAAAAAACTGAGGCAAACAAGGGACTTGCACAGGGTCACAAAGCAGGAGTGACTGAGGTCAGATTTGAACTCCTGTCTTTCTGACTCTAGGCCTAGCACTCTATCTGCTATGCTACTTACTTAGCATCCTGAAAATGTGTAATCCCTTCCCATAACATCCAATACCTGTCCCATTTACAGATAAGACTCTGTAGGTCATATACAGTAGAGTTACATGTAATTATTGAGGTATAGAGGTCATGAGACATCTAATATTATACACAGTCCTTGAGTTACACATAGTACATTTACTTATAACAGACTCCATATTCCTTCTTTTTTCTGTGTGCTCTCCTCCATCTAATCCAGTATACTGACCCGTATATACTCTACAATTGCAGTAATATACTGTCTGGCCCTTTTGAGTTCTAAATTTAAGTACCAGTCCCCAGGTCAGCATCCTTGAGCAGTGGACTTGGGGCTACCAGATTTACAGGGAAGAATAATACCAAACAATGGTCTGACAGATAGCATGTTTAGCTTGGGCTTCATTGGTGAGCTTTGTCCAGTCTTGTTCAACCACTGTTTTGGTTTTGGCATGGCCTCTGCTTGAGTGAATCACTCAGGGACCTGCAGGGCCAGTTATTGTATCCTCTACTACTCTCTATCTTTACACTCCACCTTTATCCACCCGCCTCATTAACTGGATCAGTTTCAAGTCACTTGGAAGCTGTTGCCAGAATAACAGTTCATCACGTATCTCTGGCACTTGGGGTCAACCTTGTGTGGTTTATGTGTTTCATAATCAGTGCACCTTTGGTCACTATGGTTTGAAGTAGTCTAAAAGGAAGGAACGAAGAAAGGAAGGAACAGGGAAGACTCTTGAGCAAGGGAGTGATATGGTCAGATTATTTTGGCATTCGTGTAGAAGCTGAATTGAGAGGGGGGATATTAGAATTTTAGAGGCTAGTTAGGATGTAGTTGTAAGATTTCAGATGAGGGACTGGACTAGGGTGGTGACCTTATGAGTAGAGAGTAGGGGAGAGATGCAAGAGATCAATCAAGTATTTGGTAAGTGTAGTCTGTTAGGTGCCAGGCACTACACAAGGTGAAGAGGATATAAAAACAGACATTAATCACTGCCCTCAAGACACTTACATTCTATTGGGAGAAACAGCATATACATATGTAAGTATGAACCCAAAATAGACAACGTGAGTACAGAATTAACAAGACTTGATAAGTGATTGGATATGGATAGTGAGGGAATAATAGAGAACTCCAAGATTGCAAACCTGGGTATCTAGAATTATGTGTTAGTAGCCTTAATAGAAATAGGGAAGTTTGGAGAAGGGATGGCTTTTTAGGGAAAGTAGTGAGTTTGTTTTTTGATGAGTTCCATGTTGAGTCTGAGATGTCTGTAGGACATTCAGGTGGAGAGGTCCAGAGGCAGTTAACAGTATAGGGCTGAAAAATTCAGGAGAGAGATTAACACTTGATGTCTAGAATGATTACTGAATCTGTGTGAGCTGAAGAGGTCATTGAGAGAGGATGTAGGGAGAGAAGAGACCAAGACAGAACCCCATCAGGGTTAGGAGGCAGGATATGAATGTTGAGCCAGAAAAGAAGACTGACAGTGGTTAAACAAATAGGAGAACCAAGAAAAAGCATTTTCACAAAATCCAAAAGAAAAGAGAATATATAGGAGGAGGGCTGATCAACCCAGGTTAAAAGCTATGGCAGGGTCAACAAAGGATGACTGAGAAAAGGCCATTAGCTTTAGCATTTAAGAGAGCAATCATAATATTGAAGAGAACACTTTCAGTGAAATAGTGGTGATGGAAGCCACATTGCAGAAGTGAGAAGTGAGAAGTGAGTGGGAAGTAAAGAAATGAAGGTAAAAAGAATAGGTGGCTTAAAAAAAAAAAGTTTTAGTGTTTCATTTTGTTTTTATGCCATATCCCACCTTCACCTCTATATGGAACCCTCCCTTGTAGAAAAGAAAAACACTAAAACGAAACCAATAAACATAGCCACTGAGACTGATAGGTATACAACATTCTATAATCTTCTACCAGTCTTCTGAGAGGAGGGAGATGTGTTTCATCATTAGTTTTCCAAACCTGAAGAGAAGTCATTACAATTAATCAAACTTTGGCTGCTTGTTCATTTATATTATTATAATCATTGTTGTATATTCTTTTCCCAGGACAGGTCTTTTCATGTTTTTCTGAATTTTTCATATTCAGTTTCTTGTGGCACAATAATAATCCATTATGTTCATATTGATACATTGTTTCCTGTTGCACTCTCTCTTTTTGCTATCGCATGATTTGCATAGTCATTCCCTAATTATGGAGCATCTGCCTGTTATGTTTCCAGTTTTGTTTGTTTTGGGGTTTTTTGTGCTGAAAGTGTTGCTATAAATATTGTGATGTATGAGACCTTTCCCAATGCCTTTGTTCTCCTTGAGTTAAATACCTAGTAGCCGGATTGAGTAGACAGCTCTCTCTAACTTGGCTTTGAAAAGGAAATGAGATCTAACATAATAGCTTGAGAAGATGGCAGAGTCCAGTGAAAGATTTTATAAATAGGGGAAGTTGGTCCCTGACCAATCCCCAACCCAAGATAGAATCCCAGAAAGAATTAGATAATGAGGTGAACTAAGCAAAAAGACATAATGCCCTTTCGTCTCTTTACAAAATGGGAAAAAGCTCTGATTGGCTTTGAAGGGGAGCCTAGCCATTAGTTGAAAAAGGTTGGCTCCACTCTCTGGTGGCTTTTAAAATGCCATCTTACAAGCTTTCTAAGTGAACTCAGGCTAGGAGCAGGTTTGTGACTGCACTTGTGTCCTTTTTTGGGGGGTAGGGAGGCATAGGTGAGGAGAGAAAATAAATGCTTGTTAATTTTAAAATGTAGTTTCTGTAAGAATTTTTTATATTAAGAAATTAAAAAGAAAAGAAAAGACAGAAAAGCAAAGCCCTTGTAATAAACTCACATAAGCAAGCAAAACAAACGGCCATATTGACCATATCCATAAATGTGTCTCATTCTGTGTATGGAACCCATAACTTCTCTGTTAAGAGGTAGGTAGCAGACTTAATCATTTGACCTCTGGAATAATGGTTGATCATTATGTTCATTAGAAGAAGTCCTTAAATCTTTTGAAATTGTTTGTTTTTACAATGTTATTTTAGTATAATTTGTTCTTCTGGTTCTGCTCACTTTACTCTGCATCAGTTCATAAAAGTCTTTTCATGTTTCTTAGAGAACCATCCTTTTTGTTATTTATTAATGTGTAATAATATTCCATTCTATTCACATATCAAAATTTGTTCAACCATTCCTCAGTTGATGGTCACTTTGTTTATGATTCTTTGCTACTACAAAACGTTGCTTTAAATATTTTTGTGCTTAGAGGTTATTCTTGTCCTCCTTTTATATCTCTGCAGTATAAACCTAGTAGTGATTATCATTTTCCCCACCCTTTGAAGGTAAAAGTTCTTTTTTCCCCCACATACTGATATTTGTCTTCAAAATTGCTTCAGGTATCTTAGGGATACCAATATTTTCAACTTCTTACTTAATTCTTTTAAAAATAATATTACTTTATTTTTTTTCCCCAATTGCATGTAAAAACAATTTTTGACATTCATTCTTTAAGATTTTGAGTTCCAAATTCTCTCCTTCCCTCCTTCCTCTTCTCTCTCCCTGAGGCAGTTACCATTTTGATATAGGTGATACATGTGCAATCATGCAAAACATAGTTCCATATTTGTCATGTTGTAAAAGAAAACACACACACAAATAAAGAAAGTGAAAAATAGTATGCTTCACTCTGCATTCAGACTCTATCAGTTCTTTCTCTGGAGGTGGATAGCATTTTTCATCGTAAGTCCTTTGAAATTGTCTTGGATCATTGTATTACTGAGAACAGCTAAGTCATTCACTCTTCATTATTCAATATCTCTGTTACTGTGTAGAGGGTTCTCCTGGTTCTGCTCATTTTACTCTGTATCAGTTCATGTAAATCTCAGGTTTTTTGGAAAGCATCCTTCTTATAATTTCTTATAACACAATAGTATTCTACTACTATCATATACCACAACAGATCCCGTCAATTTCCAGTTCTTTTCCACCACTAAAAGAACTGCTATAAGTATTTTGGTATTTTTTCCCTCTTTTGAAAAATCTTTTTGGGATACAGACCTATTTTTGCTGGATCAAAGGGTATGCACAGTTTTATAGCCCTTTAGGCATCGATTCAAATTGCTCTACAGAATGGTTAGATGGTTTACTTACCCTTAATACTCAGCATAATTATTCTTAATACTTAACAAAACACAATATCCTCCCAACATCCCAATTTCCAGTCACAAGAGAAGGAAGCTGAGTCTTTTGCCCCTGATCATAAAGCTAAACCATGACAAAGCTGGGAGCCAAACTCAGCTCGTTTTCCCAGTCCTGTTCTTTTAAGATGTAGTGAGACCATCAGCAGATTGGGCTGATCTTTGCAATGCCAGGACCTCCGTGCTAACTTTTTGTTTGGATTTTCAGTAAACTTCAGACAGATATAAAGATGACTAATTTGGAAGAAATGAGGATCGCCATGGAGACTTATTATGAGGAGGTATTAAGCTTTTTTCCTAATGTATTATCAAGGGAGAGGGAAATTATAGAACATGGACAGAAAGCAATATTTTAATTACAATAAATAAAACTGAAGGGATTTTATAAGCTAGAGTCTTGCTGTTGAGGTCAGTATTGCCAGGACTGTGTGCTCTTACTTTGTCACGACTTTTAGGTGAAAACATAATGTCACACTTTGGTTCATCTTGGTCCTCAGCAATGCTCAGAATTCTAGTGGAGGTGTCCTCAAAGGAGGCTCTTTTCCATGCTAGTGATGTGCTTTTAAAAATGCATTCTAACTTTGGTATTTTACAGATCCATCGTCTCCAGGTTCTCTTGGCAAATACTGAAACTGCAGGAAAGAAGTATGTTAGTCTCCTTGGGGGCACATATTTTGTATACTGATTCACATTATTTAAACTGTTATAACAAAGAAACTGATCACCTAGGAACTTTGCATGTCCCTTTCTTTGAAGCACCTTGAAACACCTTTCCTTTAAAAAAAAAATAAAAGAATAGTTAGAGTTAGGCCTCTCACATCTAGGCATCTGAGCTTCTTAGATCTCAGAGATGATTCTCATAATTAGTTTGTTAATTGTTGATAGTATGTTTAGCCAGCTCTGCATTATAGATGCTAATTTTTAAACTATACCTGTCTTGTTATTAACAATACTTTCATTTAATGCACTAAGGTTCGCAAAGAACTTTTCTTTCAGTAGCTCTGTGAGTTAAGCGTATCATGTCTTCATTGCATAAATGAGGAGACTCGAGTGTCAGAGAGGTTAAGTGGCTTGGCTGTGGTCACACAGCTAAGTGTTAGAGCTGGGACTAAAACCTAGATCTGAATGCAAGTCCAGTGCTTTTCCCGCTACATCACCTAAGCTGCCATCTCAGTGCAGTTTTATTCTTCCACTTTAACTTCTCTCAATTTACTTTATCCAGAAGAACATCAGACATGCTGTTCATTCATCCAACAAGTATGTATTAAGTGCTTGTTACATGCCAGGCATTGTACTAGATCCTGGGAACATAAAGATGGAACAGTTACTGCCTTCAAAAGGTTTCCATTTGTGGGAGATAGGCGAACAGTAGGAATACCAATAGGTGCGTACAGAATGTTCACTAGCAGCTGGGAGGCTGTGGATAGACCTCTAGTCGGATGTGGCACCCGAGATGAACCTTGACGGAAGCTAGGGATCAATTGTACAAGTTGCAGATGACAAGGAAGTGTATTCCAGGTAGGGGCAGATTGCTTGTAACATAAGAGTAGATGGCATAGAGTCCTGGGCACTAAGCCTGGAAAGATAAGCTGGAACCAGACTGGGAAGGACTTAAAATGCCAGGCAGAAGCCCTCTCTCATGGTCCAGTGGATGAGATATTAGTTATCAAAGGTTCTGTCTTACAGATTTCTTCTACTTTATTGCTGTGATTGTCACATTTTTGGATCATTGATTTGATTTCAGCTTCTCCCTCCTTGCCACCATTTGGAGCACTGTTTCCATGTTATCTGGTTCCACCTTATATTGAGATTAGATTTTTAGAACTTCAGGATTCTTAATATTAACTATAGTAAAAACAGGCAAATCAGAAAGTTTCAAAGAAAGGTAGAACTTTAAGAGGAACACTGTGGCGTTGGGGGCAGTGAAGTGGCACAGTGGAGAGAGTGCTGGGCCTGAAGTCAAGGAGACTCCTCTTCATGAGTTCAAATCTGGCCTCAGACCGTGTGACCCTAGGCAAGTCAGTTAACCCTGTTTGCCTCAGTTCCTCATCTGTAAAATGCACTGGAGAAGGAAATGACAAACCACTTCAGTATCTTTGCCAAGAAAATCCCAAATGGGATCACGAAGAGTTGGACCCAACTAAAAAATGACTGAACAGCATAGCTTTGGACTCACCAAAGTGTTTTCAAACATGGCGTTTCTCTCCCTACCACTTTCCTAGCTCCCTGTATTTTAGCATTAACAAGATTTCTCTTTGAATATGGAGCAAGAGAGTTACTTATCTTTGATTTTTTAAAAAAGTATCCTATACTTTAAAAAGGTTTATCATTGAAAGGAATATCTAATTGGTTAATTTTAGTTTGAATGGTTTGTGAAGAGAAAGATATAATCTCTTCTCCTGATTTATGACCTTTATTGTATCTGTTCAGAAATCATTTGTTTATCATTGAACTATTTCACTTTTTGATCTGTTTTGCATATAGGTCCCCAACCGACAAGAAGTCAACTCAGAAGAGGCAAAAGAAATTGAGTGCTACTGTCCTACACTTGTCCAGGAATGTTCAGGAACTTCAGGAGGAGAACCAAAGCTTGAAAGAAGATCTGGACCGGGTGCTAAGCAATTCCCCTATTTCTAACAAAGCAAAAGGTATCCTCCGCAAATACCATCTACAAGAGCGTTTACCAAGAAAGGGAGATTTAACTTCAGCTTTTCCACGAGGGGCAAGGAGGCCACGGGAGTTCCAGCCCCCGCTCTTCCTGGCCACACGGCTTAGGTGGCATGTCACTAGCATGTGAAACATGGCTGCAAAGCTACGGGGAGATCCTTTGAAAAGTCAAAGTATGCGATTAATATGAGTCTGCCTACTTACCATTAGGCAAATCAACCTTGACGTAACTTGAAAAATACCCTCTGAATTTTAGCATGGTCTAGGAGTGGTAATTCAGGGTTTCAGTGTTATAGAGGTCACTGGTGCCACTGGACCTGGAGTCAAGGAGACTGGAGTTCAAATCCAGCTTCAGATATTTACTGACTTGTGTGATCTTGGACAAATCATTTAACCTTTGTTTGCCTCAGTTTCCTCAACTGCAAAATGGGGATAATAATATCACCTACCTCCTAGGGTTGTTGTGAGGATCCAGTGAGATAATATTCGCAGAACTCTTAGCATAGCTCCTGGCACATAGTAAGTGTACATAAATGCTTATTTCCTTCCCCCTTATCCCACCTTCTATATCAACTTCTGAAAGTTTGTTGTATTTCGCCCCTTTATATGGGTGGTTCTGTTTGTTATTCCTTTCTTCATCCCACGTCCCATCTCTGTGTCATTGTTCTGACTGTGACCCATACCTGTAATGTGCTGTACCTTTTAGCATCCTGGGTTTCATTCAGAACTCTGCTTCTTCACCGTCTTCAATATGAAGCCTCTCTTGATGGCCCTTTTGGTGCCGCTCCTTTCCTTTCCCCGCTCAGACCTCCTATTTATTTTGTATACGCTTATTGATGTATGTGCTGCCCTCCCTGGAAGGACTGGCAGTTTTGACTTTATATGCTTACTATCTGACACAATGCCTGGTATATAGTATATGTTTAATAAATGCTGATTTATTGTCTATTAAAGGCATTGTCGTTCCCTTTAGGTTATAGTGAATGGAGTAAACAAAGGCTAATGAGACGAATCTCAGAGTTGGAAAAGGTGAGTGACATAATTATTTTTAAAATAGTTTAAAAAGTTTATTTTGTATTTGTATATTTATATTTAATTTTTGCTTCAATTTAAACTGTTTAAAAATTTTAAAGTGACATGACCATATTTTTAAAATTATTTTTTAAAAACTAGCCAACGAATGAGATATTAGCCTTCTTAACAAATTGTTTTTTTTTTTTTATGTGATCCAGACCATTGATTTAATTAGTGCAGGGAACTCTCAGTGAGGAAGCTTTAGTAATTGGAGATCAACCACTGTTCTGCAGCATAGAGAGTTACTAGGAACAGGACAGCCCGGTGGCTCAGTGGACAGAACACTGGATCTGGATTCAGGAGGACCTGAGTTCAAATCCAGCCTCAGACACTTAACTAGCTATGTGAATCCGGGCAAGTCACTTAACCACAGTTACCTCCAGAAAAAAAGAGAGAGAGAGAGAGAGTTAGTCACCAGGAACACTGAGTGGATTAAGTGACTTACAGGGAGTCACACAGAAACCTTGTCTTGAGTAGTAGGACTTGAACCTAGCTCTTCCTGCTTCCAAGGCTGCCACTCTAGCACATTATTAACAATAATTTATTTACTCTGTGGCCTCTCATCTCTCTTTTTAAACATTTTCATTTAATTTTTAAGATCTTGAAACTAACAAATGCCAAATAAAATGAGCATTTCCACATATATTATTAGAACAGAAAAAGATTGTACATGAAATTGCAAAACTCTATTGTGTAAAGTTTTAAAAAATAACAAATTTAATACTTAGCTTTCAAAGCTATCCTGTTTATCTATGATTCCTTTTGGTCTTTCTTGTGTTCTGTTCTCTGTTTTGGGGTGGTAGAAGAAGGAAAATCCAGGGCTTAGCTTCCCCTTCTCATTCTTCTAGTTTCTTTTTAATCAATAAATAGGCATTTCTTAAATACCTACTACATGCCAGGCATTGATGCACTTCTTAAGTTGCGTAGTTTTTGTTTTCATATAGTTATAGTGTGTAATGTTATTTTAATTATGTTTTCTTTACTTTATATCCCTTTCTATATACCTATATTTCTTGGTATTAATAGTCCACATTTGCATAACCGTTTCACATATATAAAGTGTTTTCCTAACAATAGCCCCTGTGAAAAGATAACACAAATATTACCTTCATTTTAAGATGAAGAAATAATTAAGACTCAGGAAAGTTAAGTGATTTACTATAGTCACGGAGCCAGGATTCAAACCTAGATTTCTTAAATT
>NW_027185764.1:13503313-13512647 GCF_028583685.1 Petaurus breviceps papuanus
AAGGGGAGGGCTTATTTTCGGGATAGGTCTTATTATCGGGGAAACACAGTATGTGATTTTTATATTACAATGATATTTTATTATATTGATTTACTACATTTTATTTAACTATTTCCAACTTGGGTATATTGGGGCGTTTTTTCCCCTATATTTTCCCTACTCCAAACAAAGCAGCAATAGCTGTTTTAATAATATCTCTAGCATGTGTCTCTAATAGTGAGATCACTGGATCAGAGTTTTATAATTTTTGTTAAATACTTCTAGAGGGCTATCCAAAATATTATATACAAAATTCATTTCTACCAAAAATGACCGCCACCATTTTACCCGCATCCCCCCCACCCTCACCCCCCAGCCTTGTAACATTGAACTTTATTGTTTTTAATTTCTTGCCAATTTGATGGATATAAGGTGGTACCTCAGAGTTGTTTTAATTTGCACTTTTATTATTGTTTAGAGTTTGAACACATTTTCAAGTGATCATTAACAGTTTGTGTTTTTTCTTTCAGAAATTTTCTTTTCATACCTTTGGATTGTTCATATATTAGGGAATAGGTTTTACTATTATGTTGTGTCAGTCCCCTGTGGATTCTAGAAAACAGATTTTGTTTTGCTTGCTATATTTACATTTGAGTTGCTAAGGATTTTCCCGTTTCTTTTTATTTTGAATACATTGCTTTTTGTCGTATAATGTTTTTTATCTTAATCAAACAAACTTTGTCTCTAGTAATTTCTCCTATATGTTTAAAAGATAAACATTTTTTTCTTTCAAAATTGAGATAAGTTTTCTTTTAGAATTCCTTTCCCTAATGGTTTTTATAATATTGAGTTTGTAAAATGTGAATCCTGCATTTGGTTCTATTTCCTTATTCTCTCTTTTGTATTATTGATAATGATTTTCTATTTTATTAAAGTATTTGACGCTCTTGATTAGTTTCTCCTCCTGTGTATACTCTCCTTTCTGGACTTTCATGACACAGCTCTCTTCTGGTTCTCCTGCTACTAATTTGATTGTTTCTTTTCAATCTGCTTTATTGCATCTTCATATCATGCTTACTAAATGGGGGAAAACTCAAGACTTGTCTTGGGCTTTCTCTTTTTTCTCTGTACTATCTTATTTGGAAACCATGGGTGCAATTATCATTTCTTCTGGCCACTGTGTGGATTCTTTTTTGCTTGACTATACTTATTTGTTGCAGGGTTTTTTCCCTCTTTCTTTCTCTTGGTTTTAATTGGGAGAGGGGGTTCGTAATAGTAATGCCAAAAAAGACCATCTTTTTTTTTTTTATGCACGAAGGAGAAAATAAAGTTCAGAAGGAAGTACAAACAGGACAGTAATGTGTAGAATTTATAATATGCTATTTAAAAAAAAAAACCAAGTGGTGGGAGATGGAGAACCAGGTTTCATATAGAATCCCCTTTTTATATTTACTCTTTTGATGTAAGTTTAGAATGAAAAAAAATTTTTAAAGAAAGACAATCGAATCTTTGAGACATTAAGCAGACTGTCCCAGAATACACATTGGTGCAGTAAAAGTGCTTTTTTCTCTTCTATTTATATATGCAGGATATAATATTATATAGCACGTTACCAGCTGGAAAGTATATAAAGAAACTTGCATTTCTAAATCCTTAATACAAATCTTTAATATAGTAATCCAACTAATTCCTTTGAAGTTTAATAGAGTATCAGCATACCTTAAAGGAAAATTTTAAATCTTTTCCTCAAATTTCTCACAGGTACAAATTAGATGTTTAAGAGAAATGGCAAATATCTCAAAAATAAATTGTTGAAGTTTAAGGAGCTTAAAAGTGGTTATAAATTTTTTTTTTGGCATATCTGGAAAATATCTTTAAAGTAAGTGGTTTTGGAGAAGAAGCGATAGAAGTAGAGAACTGAAGTGTTCTTGGTTCACATAACTAGCAGAACCAAGCTCATTTTCTTAAATCAAAAATTCAGTTTTTATAGAATATAAGAAGGATCCAGAGAATGAAAAATAACAAGTGACTGCATCAGAAACCCTAAAATGTGTTGACCTACCAACCTATAGCTCATTTTCATTCATAGCAGTCTTTAGCTTCTTCATGATCCTAAGACTCTAAGTCTGAGCTCAAAACTCTCCTCCACTAGAAGCTGGGTAGTAGAATGGAAAAAGGACTGGCCTTAGATTAGAAGACCCAAATTCAGATCCTGGTTCCATTCTTACTAACTGTGTATGGCTTTGTACAAGTTCCCTAACCTTTCTGAGCCTCAGTCTCCTCTCTGCAAAAGGAAGATAATAATACTACACTATCTCACAGTGCTGTTATTTCTAAACTGTAAAATGTTTGAAAATTTTAACTTTTGATTTGCATTTCTGTTGCTACCTTTTTGAGTCTGCTTATTCTCACAAGAACTTTGCTCTTTTCCCCAAATCATGCATGCATTATACCAGATGGAATTACTAAAGCTTTAGAATTTTTAATTAATTGCAATTTCTATTCTTCTAGCATACCATATGACAGGCAAAGTTCCCTGTTTCTTAAGCCTAATTTCCTTTTGGTTTCTTGTACTTACCCTGGACTTAATCAGATAATTGTAATATTGTACAACACTTGGGTTTAGAGTCAGAAGATTTAGGTTTTCCAGGAAGGACTGAAACAGAATTAAATTGTTTAATAGGTGTTTCTCCAGGCAGCAATGTGTGTCAGTAAGAAGACATCATTGTGCAAGCCATCACTGTACAAGCTGTTGGGTAGAAGTCACACTAGACTGTATTATGGGAATGCTAAAAAAGTATTTTAAGCATTGCTGCTTAATGTGGGACCTTGGGCAAGCTCTGTCACCTCTTGAGGCCTCTGAATGAGGCCTATAAAGATCACTTCCAGCTGTAAAACCTATGAAACCTAAGAATAAGAAAAATAATAGCTAAGTATTTGTGTTTGTTTTCAGAAAGTGGGTGAGCTCGAGAACACAGGATCTCGTTCTCCAGAACAGGTCAGATTGGTTCCCTTGATTCAGTCAGCGCCAAACACAGCGCAGCAGGATCTGCTGAGACCTGAGCACTCTGAGGAGTGTGAGCGACTTCGAGGGATAGTGAGAAAGCTGAAGGGGGACCGGAGCACCCTGCAAGCTCAGCTGTCTGATAAAGAGTACGTCTCTTTGCAACACAGCTATCCTCCTTCCACCATGTGAAAAAGTTCTTGCTTCTTCGTGTTAAACAATTTTGCACCTGAAGTAATCTAGCTTTGTTTGGGGGAAATCCATCTTTATGCTAGGCCCCAAACTGGCAGTGTTCAATAAAGAATTGTTTACTATACTGAAATTTCTTAGACTTTGGCTTCAAATTCTGCTTTAGTGGTAATAAAACATTTGCATATAAATTACAGTATATCAAAAATGGGTTAATCACAGTATTAGGAAAATTACTTAAAAATGAAAATCCAGGTCACATCCCATTGCAGTGACTTCCAAAGGAGTTTCCAATTCTTTTTATAGTGAAATCTTATCATATGTTGCTTGAAATAAACAGGCCATTGGCTGAATTGGTTTTTTGTTTGTTTGTTTTTTTACCATTATAACAGTATTTGATCCAATTTTATATCATTTTCATTTTTGTTGTGAGAATTTGATAAAGCAAAAAAAAATGTTGACTTTTTTTCCTATTCAGTTTTCCTCCTCTGGTACTTTTTTTGGGGTGCCTCTTCTTGTGGCATAGCTGTTTTTTTTCTACTCTGTCTAGTCACAAATCTGGTCAGGTTAAGATAAATCTAACTTTTAGAAATTGAGTTTATCCGTATAATTTCTGAGTACATGCTGTTTGGTTGGCAATTTACTTTGCTCCTGGTGATTTAGCCGGCTAAGTTCTGTCTTTTTAGAGTGAAGTCACACAGAAGCCAAACCCTGTGATTCCTATTATCCTTCTGTTTATAATTAAAATGCTATATTTTGTGTGAACAAAGAAACACTTTAATTCCAAATTTGAAAATTTCACATTTAAATAGGTGGTATTTAAGGTAATTGTTTTGAATAGCAAATAATTTCTGTAATCATTTGATTAAGCTAAATAATGATAAGTAAGAACATGTTAAATGAACACTGAAATTTCCCTCTGGTCCTGTATATTCAGTTTGGAAATGAAGCAGTTACTACAGGCAAAAGCTACTTTGGAGAAGGAGCTGAAAAAAATGGAGGATACAGAGAAAGACAGAAAAGAGAAAGAAGATACCATGAGGTAAATGCATTGAAGTGTCCTGAATTTGTAAAGAGAATACAAAATGCATGCTAGTGTATTTTGAATGGGGTCAAAAAGTGCAAAAATTTGAAGATCTAATCTGAAAGTATTGATGAGCTAAAAGCAGAAGCTGAACAGAAGTATTTGCACTGAG
Organism: Petaurus breviceps papuanus; assembly: GCF_028583685.1. Taxonomy (NCBI): domain Eukaryota; kingdom Metazoa; phylum Chordata; class Mammalia; order Diprotodontia; family Petauridae; genus Petaurus; species Petaurus breviceps. The sequence goes on from NW_027185764.1 coordinate 13,507,682, forward strand.
AATCATCAGTAAGAAATTCCTGGAAATGATCAGTTGAAGAGGACAACTTCATTTGTTTTTTGGGGGGGAAAGGAAATGAATAGTACTTTAACCTTTTTTTTTTTTAAAAAAAGATGGGAATTTAAACAAGTCAGGAAAGGATATATTTGCTGAAATATTTTGTCTTCTCTCCATCTTTAGTGTTTATAATGAGGAATTATATTTTTCCCCTTCTCATTGCTTATTATAACCATGTAACCTAAGTAGGATAACACTTTATGATGGAACTATATGGTTCCTGTTCTCGGGCTTACATCTGTTTATGTTCATGCTAGGTCTAAATCTAAGCCAGTTTTGGTATCTGCTCCCTGTGTAATTTTCATTTTGTCTCACTAGGTTTCGGGGTCAGACAAAACACAGTATTAATATCAACATGACTATGTTATCCCCAGGTCATCCCCATTGTGTCAGGACAACCTAATGAGTGCCTAATTTCTCACTGTGGGACATACATCACCATTCAAAAGAAAGATTATGATTACAAGTAATATTTGATCTTTGCCCTTACCACTTCAGAGAGGAAATTCAAAGACTTACCAAGAAGTTGCAAGAGACGGAAGTAGACCAGAGAAAAATTGAAGATGACCCCATGGAGATAACACATGAGGTATAGCGTAGCTGTATTTTCCCTACCCCATGTTCAGGCTCTGAGGGTCTCTCAAGCTAGTTTTAAGGGATGGTTTTAAATTTTCACAAATGAATTTCTCATTCGGTATCCTAATGGGTTTCTATGTCTTAAAGTTATTATTTTGTAGATTAAAGTTTATAATAGAATTTATGACCAGCAAGTTGGCTTCTTGAACCAGTTACCCTGCTCTTACTTCAAGAGTTAGTTTTGCTTTTCAGTTACATTTCTTTCTAGGACAGTAAATTGGTAAGGCATAACAGGCAAGGATCTGTTTCACTCTGGTACTTTACTTCACTACTGTTGTCGAAATGTGTAAAAAAATTCAAGATTATAGAATTTTTCAAATGTATTATAATTATACTCAGGGGAGAATTATATTAGATTGCATATATAAATATATAATGGATTTGGCTAGATTGTAAACACCTTGTTAGAAGTAAATGGAAGATGGGTAGATGTCTGGGCATATCCTCATGAGCAGACAGATGTCCATCTGGACACTTCCACACCCCTTTTCCTTGCATTTTGTTTGCAGCCCTACCCGTGTGGATTTTGAGGCACCTTGGGCTAGGTTGTCAGAGGTTTTCTTTTTTGCCAGCAGGCGCCCTGACTTGGCCCCTGCCAACTTTGAACATGTCGGAAAGGTCCAACTATCTTCCCTTAGGGAAGATGATTATAATGAGCTGACTGGCTGTATGGCACTGTGAAAGTCCCAGCTTCCTATGCATCTTCATTTTCTTCATCTGTAGAAGGAGGGAATAGTGGGTTTCTGAGGCAATTTCTCTCTGTAACCCTCTGATCAGGGCAAGGTTGGACTAGATAAGCTCTGAGGTCCCTTCCACTTGTGAGCTTCTGTGCTTCTCCGTTGTTTCCCTGCAAGCTTATTCTTGGATTCTTTTGAATCCATACCATGGAAAGCCAAAGCAGAACCAAGACCAGACTGAGAGTTTAAACGTTAAAATCACTTAGGCTGCTGTGTGATCTGAGAGAAGCACAATGTATGCATGTGACAGAGAAGGGCAATTTAGGCTGGGTTGTCCCCAAAACACATACCTGAAATAGGGAACTGGTTTATCCTACAGAATCTTTGCTTTCTTTGGCCATAGCTGTTTGTTCATTGTTGTTAAAGGAAACTGGAAGGTTAGGATAGATTCTCAGCACCGAGACCATTGTCTTTGGCTTCTACCTGGTACACAGGGACCACAGATTCAATACATCTTAGTTTCAAGACTTTATTTCTTTTGGAAGAAACCTTTTTTTTTTTTTAAGGCTGTGCTTCTATGTAGTTTCCTGGGGGCCTCTAAAAAACAAAGATTCAGGGGTGGCTACATAGTGCAGTGAATAGAGCACCAGCCCTAGAGTCAAGAGGACCTGAGTTCAAATCCAACCTCAGACACTTAGCAAGTACTAGTCGTGTGACCTTGGGCAAGTCACTTAAACCCAGATGCCCTGCTGTCCCCCCTCCAAAAAGCAATAAAAAAAAGGATTTAATAAGGCTAAAGTTTTATTTGTGTATGCCACCAATTGAAAATGAAATTTATATTTAATTTTTTTTTAACAAAATTGATTCACTTACCTGCCTCTTTTTAATTTTATGGCTCCTTATTCTGTAATAAGCATAGAACTATAAGACCTTAACTCTTGGCATAGATGAAAAAAAAATTTGTTAAGTATTTGGAAAACCACCAAGCTTATCTGGATGAGCCACAAACCTGACAGCTCAGCAGGGAAATCGTGCTGTCCCATAGTACAGTCAGTGTGATTTCTACTCAGTAGCTTGGATGGTGCTATGTTGTTATTGACCCACACTGTGGCTTGGAGACATTCCTATGAAACATTTTACTTCTATTGCAGTCCTTCTTGGAAAACATTTTTAATTGTTGAATAAAGCATCATTTATGCACTGTACCTCAGGTGTATTTTTGTGGTGTTTTTTCCAGTGTGTTGGGTTACATACTGAGTAGTGCAGAAATATTCTTCCAGTCATATGGAAAAATTAGCCATTTTTCAAGTTCCTTTGTTTGCCTAAAAGCTCAGATTTGCTGTGAGATGTTTTCTAATGTCAGGCAGGATCTCCAATTGGAAACAGAATGGCAGCAAAGCAGAGAGTTCAAAGTCACCTGCTCTATACCCTAAGAACACAGAATCTCTAATCACTTGAATGACATGGCATTATATATAACCAAGTTGTATTTTTTTTCCTGCTCAGGTTTCAGATAAGATAATGACATTTAGCCATGCGTATCTAATTATTTTTGGAGGTATTGTTAAAAAATATTTACAAAAGAATGCTGACTTCAGGAAGAACTTCTGAAATGACAGAGATGCCTTCTCACATAAGCCCCAGCTGAAGTCAGCATCTGTCTTTCCTGTGATTTCTCATAGCCCCTTGTTCTCACTTCTTTTTACGTACATATCAGGCTCCTTCTTAAACATCTCATCTCATACGTAGACATAAGTTCTCTGAAGGCACGGATTGTGTTTTATTTTTCTTTTATCTTTTCTTATATCTTACACATACTAGGCACTTCATTAGGGTTGTTAAATGAATAAGGGAATGAAGGCCATCTTGTATTTGAAAAATTGTTAACCATGTGAAACCCATATTGTATATATTAATTCTCCAGTTTCCTTCAGTAAATTTGGATACTCCTCTTAGAATTTTAATCCTTTTAGAGAAAAATTCCATGTTCCTTAAGGAATATGGATTTCTTCACATGTTTGGGGATATGTTTTCTTAGTATCTCTTACATTAAAGCTCATCCCAGTTCAAACTCTTCCTTAATCTCTTCCCCCATGAGATGTTCTCTAGGCCATTAAAGGAAAATGAGAGACAAACACGTCTGTCCTATTTTCTTGTCTTTGCAGCATACTAATTTGGAGATCTAGAGAAGAAATTGTTTTAGTGCAATGAATGCCTACCTTTGCACCATTGTGTTGGACCTAATTCCAGTCAGGAAAGAGAGTTTTCTTGTATGGTGTTCATTTTTTTCTTTGTTGTTTCTCTTTTCATTTTCTTAAGGATCTGATATTGTGGCTGGTTATCTGAACTTAAGGATGGAGGCATGGTGCCCGCCAAGAGGTTTCATCCTTTAACTTAATCTCAGTAATTCGGCATTGAAACCCTTTATTAACTTGATTAAATGCTGAGTTGCCATATCAGCAGGGTCTCCTAACACCTTTGCCTCCCTAGTTATTGTCTTGGCTTCAGAGTATTCAGTCCTATATTCCACAACAGAATTTGTCTTGACTAAGATTTGAGGATTTGTCCAGTGGCTCTACTGTTGAACTCTGTATTTTTCATTTTGGCATCTTTTTTTACTTCTAAAACTGGACAGTTTCAAACTCTTCTGTTTATAGAAACAAATCCTGTAAAAATCTGAAAAGCTGGATAATATAATGACTTTTTTTTTACTCTGTTAATACTTAGATCCCTATAAAATTATATTCAGGATATTCACAGTGATTGCTATTTTTATACATTTAAGATCCCTTTGCTTCTACCAGGAGATAATCTGTTGGTTATTTTTTTCTTCCTAATTCCTTTCCTAATTTTTGGATTTACTTACTATAGACCATAAATTTTATAGTAAATAGGTGATAGAGAACATCTTTGAAAAATAGGGTAATAAAGTAATTGACATGACAGGTTTTTATTCCAGTAGCCCCTTTTTTTGTTTTGTTTTTTTTTAAAGCAGAGGAGCCAAGAGTGTCTAGTGTTTATTCAAAGAAAGGTGAGGCTATTGGGTAGGGTTGGAGTAGTACCCTAAATAGGGAAGAGAAGCATGGATATTACAAATTGTTAGTGATCACTTTAATGCATTTAATTGGAATGGCGTAATCCAGCTTATTTCCTCTAGCCATTGCCTTAAGGAATTGAAATGTGTTATAATTTGAAAAATTACAACTTGCTGCCAAGTTGCTTAAGTAAAGACTTCTTTTTATTCAACTAAGTATGAAGTGTGTTAATATGTTCTAAGAGTAAAAAAAAAACCTTGCAGGCTGTAATTAGATGTGGTTGTAATTACCATTCTTTCCCATCACACTGTTACTAAATTGACAAGTTGTTCCCTTCAGTAGAACATCAGTGTCCATGAGATTACAGTACTCAGAGGGAAGGAAAGGGGTCTTTATCAGGTAATAAAATAGGGTGACTAAACCAAATTACAGAAATCTTGGGAGAAATTAAGTTGGTGGACTTAGCTGAACAGATATGATGGCAGCTAATTGTTCTGGGCAGTATTTTGTTAAAAACCAGCTATTGTTATGGCCTAAGCATTTGGCCTACCGTGTTTCCCC
>NW_027185764.1:13512747-13565298 GCF_028583685.1 Petaurus breviceps papuanus
TTAATAAGACAGTGTCTTATTATCGGGGAAACACGGTAGTTTTAAATTTTTAAAATTTGTTTGGATTGCTTCCTTTGTGAGATCTTTTTCCAATAACTTTGGCTTCACTGAGTTTAGAAATTAGTATTTTCATTGTTGTTAGAAATATGAAATCAAGACATATAGACAGAAAATGTGTACTAGAAAACCTATGACAATATGGAAGTAGTGACAATTTGATGGTTATAATGGAAAAATTTCTTTCAATCTAAACCAGAACTAAACCTAAATCATGTTTAACCCTACCACCTATACTTTCTGTATATTAAGGCAAGAAACAAACAAAAATTCAGGACTTTTTCAATTATCATCTCTGTAACAGTATCAGAAATTTGCTTTTATTCATTCATTCTGATTAAAGATATGTTTATTTAAATTATAAACCATTCTATAGGCCTAGTGACTCAGGCTCCTGGAAATAGTAGTAATGCTAGAAGTGCTTCTTGACCTCAGAAAGTTAATTCAAACTCAGAATTCTCCCTCCTCTGCCCCAACTCTAGGAAATATTTTTCCCAGCAGAAGAATTTGGCTCATCATTTGGTATTAAGTATCATTAATGTGGCCATTGATCAGTCATGGCACTAAGTAAACCAAGAAGCAGGTATTCTGTGTTCCATCCTTTTTAGTGTAACTTGCTTTGTGACCTCAGAAAAAATTAGTCACCATCTTTGCACTTTAAGTATTCTCAAGCTATAAAGTAAGGATGCCAATATTTTTCACCTACTTACCTTCTTGGAGTGTGAGAAGAATTAATTAGATAATGTCAGGAAGGCTTTTTGAAACCCACCAGAAAAAGATTGACGTCTTGCCATGCTGGCAGGATCACAAATGATGTCATGGTTTTTTTCCAACAAGAAGAGTGCTGCCAGAAAGAAGTTTAGAGACTTTAATGAAAAATGACTTTGAATCCATTTTACAGTTTGCACTTTGTTTCTCACCAAAGATTTTGTCAACCTGAGCAGTGGATACAACTTTTCTCCAAATTAAAAAGCATGATCAGAATATCCTACTATCATGGGAAGTAATATCCTGCCACCCTACCTGATAGTTATCTACCCTGCTTCTACTTATTCATTTCCTTCCATGACTCATTCTTTTCTATCTTGAATTTCTTGCAGGCTCAGGAAAATACCTTTATCTCCTCCAACATTACCTGTATCCAGACTCAGCAAGGTTCTATATCAAGTTCAAGTAATGTGTCCTTTCAGCCTCCCACTTTCCACTGTGATACCAGAAACAAACCACACAGAAGAGATAAAGCTGCCAGAATTATCCAAAGTCAGTGGAAGATATTCAAGAGAAAGGTGATATTTCCTGAAAAGAAAGTAGCTCAATGTCGCTGGCACCTCTTCTCATTCTAGACTCTAGCTTCTCAACGAGCGTTCTTAGAAGAGCACTCTCCTAGGAATCATAGACTCTTAGAGCTGGAAGGGAGCTTAGAATGCAGAGCCCTCGATGGGTCCAATTCTCTCATTTTAGAGATGAGGAAACTGAGGCCTCTCTTGGTGAAAGATTTCCCCAAAGTCACACAGGTCGTCAGCAGCAGAACCTAATTCCCAATTGAGTGCTCTTTCCCACTGTACCCTTCTCTCCTACTGCTGGCACATGGGTGGATAGCATTATCCCAAAAGCCTTCCCAGTAAGAGAGAGAAGAGATTAATTCCCATATAAATTTGTAGCCAATTTGCATTTCACATCATTTCATGTAAAAATCACAGGACTTTTGCTTTGCCCATAGAAAAATAATGCTATTGACCCATAGTACCCAAAGATTGTGTACTTTTGAGTTATTTTTCTGGTAGCTAAAATGGATTGCTCTGAAGCCATTCATATATTCACCTGACAATCAGATGAGTGAAATTTGATTTGTGAAATGATTAATTGGGGGCAGGGTACAATCTGCCTTAACAAGACTTGAGTTTTTCATGGTACAAAACTGACTGGCCTCATTTACATGGTGAACTGACCTAACTCTTTAAGAAAACAGTGTCTTTACTGTATCTCTGACCATATAGTCAAGGCCTCTGATAACAGACAAATGTCTCTAGCACTCTGATATCTGGAAATTTTATCGCTAATTCTGTTAAAAGAATGTAGACTGACTTTTATAAGACAAATACTATTTATTTGACCTTACTTATATAGAAAAGTATGGGCACAGAGAAGCTAAAAAGAATTCTCCAAGAGTGCCAAAAAGATTAAGTATATGTAGGGAATGTTATATGATTATGGAAACTTGTACATGATGTAAATACTAGGAATTCAAACAGTTTTAAAGCTTAACTTATCTACCACAAGGGCGGATGGAAATTAAATCTTACTATATATACATTACTTGTCACACACTAAATGTGTGTTACAAAGGATCTTAGAGAGAAAATGCAATTTTTTGGGTTTTTTTAATTTTAATTTTATTTTTGCTTTGTTTTATTCTTCTAAAATAATCATGGAGTTACCTGTTTACCTGAACCCGTGCCCCAGTGCATGAGATTCTTCACCTGCATAGTCCTCAAAGAATAGTGGTAATCCTCATCTGATTGAAGGAGTGTGTTATTGCTCGGCAGATCATAATGAGCCTTTCCATCTTGGTAGACACAACGGTGGAGCTGCCTGGGCAGGGCTTTGCCCCGAACATGTACTGTCCCCATCCACATGGCCTTTAGCCTTCAGTAGCCACACAGTTTTTCACTTTCATTCAGTTTCTCTCTCTCTCTTTTACTCTGCAGATGTTAGTTGAATAAATGAATCAGTCCCAGCTGAAGTCCTATCTTCTATAAGGAGCCTTTCCTGATCCCCCTTAATTCACAGCAGCATTTCTCTATTGATTATTTCCAACGTATCCTGAATGTGCCTTGTTTGTACATCGCTGTGTGTTGTGTCTCCCCTCCCCCGCTCCCCCTCCTCCCCCCGTTAGGCCGACGGCAAGGTTTGACTGTCTTCTGTCTTTCTTTTTGTCCCCCGTACTTAGCACAGCGCCTGGCACTGTGCTTAAGAAATGCTTATTGATGAAACAGCTAACAAGATGGATTGGGCTTTTCCCTCTCCAGTTCTAAGGTTATGCTAATAGGATTCAGATTCTGATAACTTGATTTATTTTGCTAAAGATGCAGTGTAATATAAACCAGATGGTGCTAATATGGTCATCTGAATATCATCTGTATTGCACCTGTTTAATATAAAACCTACACCTCTAATAAGGTGATCAAAAAAAAGTTCATTCTATAAATGGAAAGACCCAGTGCTTTAGAATAGTTCCTGGCACATAGTAGGTGCTTGATAAATAAATTACTTAAGAGTCAGTATACCTGGGCTCGGTTCCCATATTTGTAAAATAGAATAGTATGAAGTCACAGAATTTCTCGGTTGGAATGGGCCTGAGGTCATCTGCAGACCTGAACAGGAATACTCTTTCTGCTATGACTTGAGGAGGAGACCACCAGGGATGGAGCACTCACTGCTTCCCAGAACAGCCCATTCTACTCTCAGGCAATGATATCTTCCAATATTTATTCTCTACCTAAGACATATCTTGAAGATAAATGATATAATACTTGTACAAAGCTTTGAGTCTGCAGAAGACATTTTATTTTGTTGTTTTTTTAATTTATTCTTTCTAAAGTCTAAGCCACAGCTAAACTTGAAGCTAACAATTGGTTGGTCTCCACTTTGAGGCTTATGTCCTGCATTTCTCTAGAGTTTGAAATAGAGTTAGGAAGAGTGATGCTAATGGTAATCACCCCTCTTAACAGTGACAAGTAGGGTCTCAGAAAGTAGAAGTAACTTTGATCAAGTAATCCTAGGATAGTTCCAAAATTTATTATTCTTTTCCATTCTCTTCTCTGGGTTGTGACAATTAACCAAATTCAACAGACATGTATTAAGACACTTATTCTGCCCAAGGCACCCTTTTAGATGCTGGGGATGCAAAATGAAATAGCCCCTGCTCCAAAGGAACTTACTTTCTACTGACATATTCATAGTCTTCAGCTTTTATTCTGTAATATGCTAATTGATCTTTTGTCCTCTATATACCGTGGACTTCATCTTTGCATCGTGTGCCCACTCCTTACTCCTTTCCGTTAAAATACAGCTTTATCCATTTATTGTTGTAGTGATGGAAAGATCTTCTCTCTGTAATCCTGTGCTTTTTACTTACATAGGTTAGTTATTATTAAACATCAACTGGCTAATAGAGTACGTATCGTTAGTAACAAACACTAATAGAGACTACTGTTGATACTGAAATCCTCTACGTTTAATTTGAGAATATTTCATCAGTAGACTTGTCTTCCTGTTTAGATTTCGCTTGGGTCAGGGTCACTGAATTTGTGTTCTTTTAGCACATCTTAGATAGGCAATAGGGGAAGTAGCTGGTGATGAAGAAAGAGTTCATTGTGCTTTCGGTCCAAGTTGTGTTATCATTTTGCTTTTATCTCCACTGTAACTGTGTTTTTCAGTCCCTTAGTTCATCTAATAGCAGTAGTAAGGGGAAAAATGGAATCCCCTAGGGGAAGAATGTGATTTTAAAAGGCCACAAGACCTTCTAATGTTAATTTAGAATTTGTTTTTCTGTTTCAGAAAAAAGAGGCTAATCTGGATGAGGTAAGTGTGGGTTATTACACCAGTAATGTAACATGAAACATCAGGGGATGTTTTAATATGGAAGCTTACTAAGTTTGTGCATGTTTCAGAGGTGTCTCTGTAAATACTCATATTTTAATTTTTAAAATTGCATTATTAAATTTAGAATTAGAAAGTCACATTAGCAATGAGATTTTTAAGACAATTTCATTTTTTTTTTTCAAATATATGATGTGATTGGAGGCGGCTAGGTGCCGCAGTAAATAGAGCACTGGCTCTGGAGTCAGGAGGACCTGAGTTCAAATCCAGCCTCAGACACTTAACACTTACTATCTGTGTGACCTTGGGCAAGTCACTTAACCCCAATGGCCCTCCAAAAAGCAAAAAAATATATATATACATATATATGTATATGTATATCTGATGTGATTTTGATGCTTCACAATGAGAGGAAGTATGCAGTTCTAAACACTGTATATGTATGTTTGTATATATTATGTATTTTATATATATATATACACATACATAAGTCTATACACACAACTATGTCTATATCTATTGATACACATATAGTTCTAGACATGGAGCTTTCCTCAGCTGCCTCTTTTTTTTTTTTTTTAAAGCAATCGGGGTTAAGTAACTTGCTCAAGGTTACACGGCCAGTTATTTCTGGGTGTGGTGCTGAGTGACTGAGCCCGGGATTCTATCTCCAGGTCATCCCGACACTGGAGCCGGTGCTCTTACTCGCTGAGCCACCTGGCCGCCCCTAAGCAATTGGGGTTAAGTAACTTGCTCAAAGTTACACGGCCAGGTGTTTCTGGGTGGGTGCTAAGTGTCTGAGCCCGGGATTCGATCTCCAGGTCAGTCTGACACTGGAGCTGGTGCTCTTACTCACTGTGCTACCTGGCTGCCCCCAGCTGCCTCTTTCTTGAGGACCAGGTCATCTTTTCTGGAAAGAATGGACAGAGTAGGTTGATGCCTGAAGTCCTAGAAATCTTCCTACTCCTTCCCTCTCCTAATTTTCTCACTTCCTTCTCTTTTTTTGAAGGTACTGCTTAGGTTTTCTTCTCTATGTCAGCAGTTCTATTCCCAGTTCATCCAGAGTGTGTGGCCTTTTAGATCATTAAGGAGAAAGATTCTTCTACTTGCAGAGGCTAAGCATAGCCTTCACAGTGCTTCTCCATTCCTACCTCCATCAATCTGAGGAGTACCTCATTTTGATCCTCTTTACCTAGGCTGTGGTTTTATATCATTTCAGTAACTGCTAAAGATAACCACTCTCTTAATGATGTCAAGTAGGATGTTAGTAAAGAGAAGTGACTGACCTTTGATTTTTACCCAAGTAAGCCTAGGTTAGTTCCAAAACTTAATGCTCTTTTAATTTTTTTTTTCTTCAACCAACTGATGTTCAGGCACTTTTATTTATTTATTTATTTTACTTAGATTGTGTGTGACAGTTTCCTCACCTTCATCAAATCAGTCTTTCATCCAAATAAATCTATGATCCTATGATCCTGCCTTTAAAAAAACTGAAATGCTTTCTTTTTACCTGACAGTTATGAAAAAAGGTGTCTGGACCTTGAAACTAATGTTCTGTTTGTGCTTAGTATGTCTGTCTATTGTTCGGTTAAAATGAGATGAGAGCCCCAGTTCCTTTGTCAGGCATTTGGTATTTTTAAGCAAGAATGAAGGTAGGCTCATTCAAGGTTGGCTTATTATTAACCCCACTTTCCATCCCAGAGATAAAGGGCAGAACCTGTGAAGTCTCCATACTGACTTCCAAAAATAGAAGAAAGAAAAAAAAAACAAAACATTGTCTTTGCCATGCCAGAAGAGCCTGTCAGACTCTGCCTTATTTTAGAATTTGTGTATGAAGTAGCCAGAGCCTTTGGATTACTAGACTCTAATATCAAAATATTAGCACTTGCCTTGAACTGTCAAATATGGGCCACTATTAAGCAGCTAGAATGTAATTACATTGACAAGTATCATCGTTTTTAGATCTTTCAAGATTCAGTTGGACCATTACGCCAAGGATTAGTGGGTTTATTCTCAGTGTGTATTGGGATATTTTTTATTGCAGTAGGTTTTGTGAGTGAGGGGGAGAAAGGTTCTTCTTAAACATTTCTGTGATTATGCAGCAGTAAGGGAATTTGTTTTCTTTGTAGCTCTGCCTTTTCCTCTTGAATCTGCTTTAATTTGTAGCTGCCATCTTTCCAGGGAATTAACATCCATTTCTCTCTTTCTCCCTGCTAGGCGGCTGCTGTACTGCAGGCAGTTTTCAGGGGACATTTAGCACGGGAGAAGCTGTTTTCGAGCGATACATTTGATTCAGAATCTCCCAGCATGCCCAGCTTTCCAAATAAGGTAGCCATCAAGACAGCTGGACACAGACCCAATATGTCACTCTCTGTTTCTTCTTTTGGTTCAGTTTGTCAACTAGGGGAAGTACTGGACATTTTTCTAACTTAGTCTTTTAAAGCTTTCTTCCCCAGTGGCCTTAACCTAATGCTCCAGGCTGTAGTGTATTTTCAGATCCCACTAATTTTGTCTCTGGCCCAGCCCAGTTTTGGAAGTTAAATTGCTGTTGGGGTGGGGGGCTGCAGAATAAAGTAGGATATCTTATCTTGTTGTTAAAGATTTAAGAACCCCCATTTTAGCCACTACCTCCCACAAAAAAAGACTTGTATCTCAACAGTTTTCAGAGTATAAGAACCTGTGATCAGGTGGTTGCTCACTTCATAGCATTAGTAATCCACTGAGCCAACCAAGGCAGGGGATCTTGCTCTTTGTCTGTCTTGTATCCAGAGTGGTGGGCCTTAACTTTACTGTGAAAGGTTTGATGTCAAACCTTTACTTTCCTCCTTTGGTATCATTACGTTGTAGAGATCCAACACATCCCGCTGTCATAATTCCTCAGTTGTGGTGGCTGATGACAAGGAGGAAGACGATGCTATTGCAGTCATCCAGTCGATTTTCAGGGCACACTCAACACGGATGGGATACCAGTAAGTCAGAAGCAGCTGGTTCAAAGTGTGATTCATTTTTTGTTAGGCCTATTTCTATATTAAGAAAAAACACAGGACTCAAAGGTAGAAAAGGGAAAACTTGCCACTGCCACAGTCACCCAGGAATAACACCTAAAAGCATGTAGGCATTAGGCAGATAGTGTGTTGCAACAGGCTGTTAACATGTCATCTATTTGTGAGCAAAAGCCATGGGTTTTTTTTGGGGGGGGGGCGGGGGGATTTGCTTTTTCCAATTCTTTTGATGAACAGGTAGTGCACTGTGAACATGTGATTGAAGAGCCCTTGGGATCTCATCATTATGGAAAGATTCCATGATCACTTTGCTTTTTTTGCTCTGGGGGAAAATATATAGATAATGTTTTGGCTGCCTCTTGGCCTAAGTAAGTATGAGTCTGTAGACTTCTTGTATTAATACTTTTTTTTTAATACAGAATTTTGTTATTTAACAGATGAAATATCCCAAAAGACCCAGAATAGACTCCTTTGTTCATTGCACAGACTTTTTTCAACAGCAGTTTCACAATCTAATCTCTTCCCAGGCTTTACAGTTACTCTGTCCAACAAAACTTCCTCTTTTGATCTGTAGTGCTCCCCAGTCTAGGGGCTACCTCAAGACATAATGCACCAAAAAACTAGAAGAGGGAAAAGAATGGTGTAAAAAGCCTATTTTTGAAATCTTAAAATCTGAACCGGCTGGGCCTCCATCTTCTCCTTTGTCCAGTAAGGTATTAGCCTAGATGACCTCTAAGGTACCTTCCAGCTCTGAATATTCTATGAGTCTATAAACAAGTCTTTAACCTGTTTGTTAAAGTTTGAGTTGTTTCCCTGATTATGACTGTATCTTTCTCTAGATCCCTCTCTTTATCCTCACAGGCAAAATAATGAGCCCTGCTTTGGGCCTCAAACCCCTACAATGTGTCCTTTAAAGACCTTTTTATTCTTTTTTTTTTTTTCCAGTGCAAAAGCAGCCTCTGATTCTCCCATAAGTGAAAAGAAACCTATTTCAGCAGTATATGAGAAATCAGCCTCTCTAGTCTCTGCACCATCTTCTCTTGGTAATCTTATTTTTTAAAAAACTTAGATACAAAGGAATGTTTATTTTAAGCCAAGAGGATAGCTTCTCTAAGTTCCTTTTTTTACAGGAAAATAACAGGGCTCAAATAATTCTTTAAACACTATACCTTGACTGAGGTTCATTTTTGACACTGTACCCCAGTTCTGGGAAAGAACCTCAATTTATTCCCATTACTTAGTTTGTAAGAATATTATCATATTAATTATCGGGGTATCTTATTTGTCGCTCACTTTATCCAGCGTACCCTCCCTTTGTTTCTCTCATTTTTAGACCTAGCTCTTGCTGGAAAAGAATTCTTTCTCCACCTTGACTAGTGGCTTTTTTTTTTTGCTTGTTTGTTTTTTAAGAAAAATAACTCTTGTAATTTCCTTTCCTGTTTCACTGAAGCCCAAAGTAGCATTATACTGCAATTAGTATTACATTTGGCATCTTAACTGCATGATCCTGAGGTCTTTTCCAACCCTGTGAATCTATGAATGAAGCAAAGGCTTCTTATTGAGTTCCTTTATCTGCCATGTCTGATGTGAATATCAGAATAATGCTGACCATGAGCAATAAGGAACCATTTAATTTTGTAAGTAAAGCTTTTGAGATTTAGAGATACCATTCAGCCACAAAATATACTCTTGGGGTTTTCATTTGTGAACATGGCACTGAGGGCAAACAAGGTATAAAGAAGAATACTCTAGTATGGTGGCATTTTAGACTAATAGTCTTCTTCTCACTCACTGCCATTCAGAGATTCAGTCTTATGGAGACACCACAGACTTTACTGTAGCTCCTTCTGATATCAGAGATGGTGTCACGTCTTGGGGGTGGGGGGGTGGGGAACAGGGAGATATGGAATAAAGTGGGAATGTGCAGAGAGGAAGAGATAAAGTCATTATAAATCCAGGAGTTTTATTTGCTTTGCCATTGACCTTCATCTTTGAAGCTTCTGACTTTTGAGTTATTCTAGGTAAAGAAGATAGTGAAGGTAATAGTGAAGAGGCTGGAGAAGACATAACAGCTGACAATGATGAGAGTATGAAGGCACTGGTTCATCAGCCCTACTGTGGTGAGTGTCCACATATGTGCAGTGAGTCTCAGGAAAGAAGCCTGGGCAGCCTCTTCTTTCACAAGCAGAGTTAGGGTTCCTCAGGCACATGGGATTGTTCATTTGTTTGCTGACTGGGAAACATCCACACTGCTGAAGGAATAGGCAAGACAGTTTCAGTGAGAGGATAGGGTAGGACAGCTTATTGGTCTGAGCACACAGGAGTTACAATCTGTCCTTTAATTCCTGGGTTCCACATCTGTACTGCCTGACTGGTCTGCCACGAGCCCCCAAAGAGTGAGCTCGGGATAGCATTCCTGGACATCTCTGCCTTTTAGGTCATATTTCTGTCCATTTACACCAGTGTTCCTGCTTTTATGGAATTCAATCCTAAGCTTAAATACGACCAAATTGTCTAGGCAGTGGGGTCTAGTGGAGAGAGCACTGGACTTGGAATAAGGAGGCCAGAGTTTGAGTTCTGGCTTTGACCTTTACTGACTTCTTGTAACCACAGAGAAAGTTGTCCAGTCTGTTTGAGCGTTTGTTTCCTCTTCTTTTAAGTGGGAATCACAACACTTGCACTTACTACCTTACTGATTTGAAATGAGAAAAGCTTTGTGAACCATAAAATGCTAGAGAAATGTAAGCTATATTATCAGCAATGCTAATAAAGCCTAATCAATGTATGCAGGGTCTAGTAGACAGGGGGGCCAGCCTTGAGTCATGAAGACTTCGGTTCAAGTCCTCCCTCTCACACACACTAGCACAGTGACCATGGACACATCACTGAACCTGCCTGTGGCTCAAACACAGACTAAATCACAGATCTCTGTCTGTCTCCATTTCTCAGTCTTTCTCTCTCTCTGTCTCTCTTTCTCTGTTTCTTATCTATCTGTATCTATATCTTTCTCTTTCTCTGCTTATCTCTCTCTCACACACACATGTACACTCATACCCACATGGGTAAGAATTTAAAAGAAAGGTCTACAGTTAAGGCACAAAAAGCTCAGTTGGTTCCCCATATACCAGGGCCTGAGGATGGTTTCTGATAACTCTCAGACTCCTAAATAGCTTTGAGTAGTTTAATTTCTTACTGGCTTTTAGTGGCCTTTAGAATTTTTTTAAAATCTGTGCTAAATTTTTTTTGAAGAATGTATTTGTACTCCCCGTTAAATAAGAGTATCGGGGTGGCTAGCTGGCGCAGTGAATAGAGCACCGGCCCTGGAGTCAGGAGGACCTGAGTTGAAATCTGGCCTCAGACACTTAACAAAAAAAATTAGCCATGTGACCTTGGGCAAGTCACTTAACCCCAATTGCCCTCCAAAAAAAAGCAAAATAAATAAATAAGAGTCTCTGAAGTCAGGATTTATTCTTATGCCTAAAATAAATGTGTGTTCATGTCATTCAGATACTTTACTTTATCATTCTATTTTCACTTAGGAAATTATTCTATAAGAAAAGCTAAAATCATCAAGACAATTTGGTATTCAAGCTATTGTTTAATCTGATTATAGGAAACTTTTTAAAAGCCTTAAAAACAAAACAAAACAAAAAACCTAACCTAAATTTAAGTATCCTTGAAGGATGATCTTTTAAATTTCATTTAGATACTACTTTAATCTTATTCCTTTTATTCCCCTGAAAGTTGCAAAAAGAGAAAGAGAGAACAATTGCAATATCTAAAGCAGAATTGAATTGTAATTTTGTGCTCTATATTTCAAAACATCATAGCTGCCATGACCAAAGAATTCATCACTAAGTGGTTGACCCGTTGGTGATGAACCTCCTTATAATTGGTCCTTAGAAATCAGTCCTGATCTGTTGGTAGAAGCATGCTCATATCTCAGTTAAGTGACTGGTCACCTTAATGCTTAGATCCTTATGAACAAATTAGAGAAGTATCTTTTTCTTGGTATGTGGAAAGAGAGTTCACTTTTCCCCAAACAATTCTGTCATTTGGACTGTTGAATTTGAATAGCAATTATGTTGTTTTTTAAGATTCATAGTCTTGATGGAGTTATCCAGTGTAGTGTTTCAGAATGCCCTCCTTCCTATTAGTTCCGTAGAATTGTTTTCAGAGAATAGGTGAAAGGTATTGGACAGAATGCAGGTGAGAAGAAAAATAATTATAATTGTGATACAGTATTTGGAGAGATGATTTTACATCTTCATGAATCATCTTTTCCTTTTTTCATTTTATGTAAGGTATGACTGTAATGAAGAGAGTCTTTAAAAATATACATATGCATCCAAATGAGTGTAATCCTTTTCAAAGTAACAGTCACTTTATTTCAGTGTCCTTCCTTATTGAAAATAAGTTTAGAGGGGCAGCTAGGTGGTGTAGTGAAATAGAGCACTGGCCCTGGAGTCAGGAGGACCTGAGTTCAAGTCCGGACTCAGACACTTAACACTTACTAGACATGTGACCTTGGGCAAGTCACTTAACCCCAGTTGCCCTGCCTTTCCCCCTCCAAAAAGCAAAAAAAACAAAAAAGTTTAGAATTCCTTTGTGAGAGTTGCCTTTGGAACCTTTCTGCCCATTCTTGTATTTTGTTTTTTGTATATTTTATTGTTATATTTTGTTTTTACATCACCTCTATTTCTAAATATATCCCTCTCCCTCACCTACTCAGAGAGCCATCATTTATAGCAAAGA
Source organism: Petaurus breviceps papuanus (assembly GCF_028583685.1). Taxonomy (NCBI): domain Eukaryota; kingdom Metazoa; phylum Chordata; class Mammalia; order Diprotodontia; family Petauridae; genus Petaurus; species Petaurus breviceps. The sequence continues at coordinate 13,525,164 of NW_027185764.1, forward strand.
ATAAATTTAAAAAATTCAACACAGCTCTCCCACATGTTAACCAAGTCTGGTAGTTTATTCAATGTTCCACACTCCTACAGAGTACATCTGCAACAGAGGGGTTTTTCATCTCTTCTTCAGAGCTGAACTTAGCCATTATAATTATGTGGCACTCAATTTCATTTCTTTTGTTCTTTCCATTTCCCTCGCTATAGCTATTATGTGTTTTATTTTCCTGATTCTACTTATTTCATTTGGGATCAGTTCACATAAGTCTTCCCAAGCTTTTCTGAATTCTTCATACATGTTTCCCATGGTGCGGTAATTTCCATTACATTCACATACCACAATTTGTTTAGCTATTCCTCATTAGGAATCTGTTTCCAATTATTTGTTACCATGAAAAGGTGACCCTTTTTAAAAATAGCTTTGATGATGGCAAACTTTAATTGTTCAGGTATGTGTTAGATTCATTAAAATAGCTCAAAGTCATTTGGAGCTAAGTCTGGTGAATAAGGTAGGTAATGAAGTTGAACTCTTCTGCCTGTTATTGCTATGGTTGAGCTCTGCCATTGTGCATATGTGCATTTTTAAAGGTGTGATATTATTGCAAGTCAGTTCACTCTCTGGTCCTCAGTTTCCTTCCTCTGTAAATTGAGGGGTTCATCTAGATGACTTCTAAAGTTTCTCCTAATTCTTAACTAAAGATCCTTTAAAGTAATAAGATTTCTTTTCTTTTTTTTTTTTAAAAGCAATCGGGGTTAAGTAACTTGCTCAAGGTTACATGGCCAGTTATTTCTGGGTGTGGTGCTAAGTATCTGAGCCCGGATTTGATCCCCAGGGCATCCCGACACTGGAGCCGGTGCTCTTACTTGCTGAGCCACCTGGCCACCCCTAAGTAATTGGGGTTAAGTAACTTGCTCAAGGTTACACGGCCAGGTGTTTCTGGGTGGGTGCTAAGTGTGTGAGCCCAGATTCGATCCCCAGGTCATCCCGACACTGGAACCAGTACTCTTACTCGCTGTGCTACCTGGCCGCCCCTAAGATTTATTTTCTTGCATGCCTCACAACCAGGTTCTGAAGATAGTTCTCAAGAGTCACAGATTTAATGCTGTAAGGGACTTGGGCAGTCTTCTAGTTCAGCTCCTTCCTTTACAGATGGGGAAAGTGAGACTAAGAGAGAATAGATGTCAGACTTGCCCTAAGGTCACAAGGCCAGCCTGCTTCCTGGGATTCCCAGGAGAGCACTCTTTCTGCTGTGCTGCCTCAGATGACTGCGTTCAAGCACAGTGCTTGTTTTATTGCATACATTGAGGATAGTTGTGTTCCTTAGGCCTCACCTGGAAGGTCCTGAAGCATTCTACTTTGACTTTGCCTGCTTTTCACTGGTCCTGGTACTTTAAACTCCAGATTCCTTGTAATGACTTGAGGTTTCTTTATAAAACTACTTAATCCTGGCCAGTTGTCTCTATTGTGCTTCTTTTTTGTGCCTGCCTATAGGGGGAGAACTGATGATGTCTGTGTGTGAAATGGGTCTCGTTTGTCCTGGAAGTTCAGTTGCCTGGAGAGAAGGGTTTCTCTGAGGAGCTCATATGGTGTCATTGAACCTCGTTCTCTTTGTGGTTAATTTCAGCTGTTTCCTCCCATACCCGGTCGCAGCCCATTGTTGCTCCACCAGTGGATGAAGTCAGCTCCGACGATTCCGATGATATTGTCATCTCTCCATCACTGCCCGTGAAGAAAAAAAACTCTCCCCATGTCTTGTAACTGTTTTAGGCTTTCATGGCTGCCCTCAGAAACTGCCCCACACGTGAAGCTGTTATTTATTCTGGGGTGAGGTTAAGGCCAAAAGCACACAGGACCACCTTGAGCCCTTATTCTCTCCTTCTAGAAGAGCAGGTTGTTTGGTAGGGAAATGACATCTATTTACTCTTAGAAATTTAAGGCACCAAGCTAACCACAATGCAAAAGTTAGGATGAGTGGTACAAGGTCAAAGAAAACTTCAGGAAGAGTCAAGGGTAGTTTTTCCCTTTGTTTTTGAAAGCATCATTATCAGCATTATTAGCAGATGAGAGCTATATGTCAAAGAACAAAAGCTGAATTTCAATTTCTTGTAGTAGAGCTCTTGTGAACATGATACCTCCCACATTCCTGGGCATATCTACCCACCTGCTTTAGAGCTCTCTACTGTACAACTCTATAAAGTGAAACTGGGAAACTAGAAATTAAAAAACACAAAATTATAAACCAAAGAAGCTACATTAAAATTACTTTTGAAAATGTATTAGATTGGCTTAGCAAGGTGGCTTTACAAAGCCCAGCTGTCACTGTGACAGACTGAGGAGAGGAAAAGTCACTGATCACAAAGTGAAAACAAAGTCCTCCTATTCTGACATATAAAAAGTCCTTGGTTCTCATCATTAGTTGTTTTGTTCCTGCTGCATAGTAAAGACCACACTTAAACCTTGAGCAGCCCCTAGCCCTTGCAAAGGCTATAAACAGTAGGCCAACTGCTGAATTCCTCCAGAATCCATCTGCCCCAAATGAAAAGAGTGGCCATACTTGGAATGAACAGCTGAAACATTAGTGTCATAACAGCACCTCATCTTCTATGAGGAATAATTTTTTTTCCCTTAGAAAATCACAAATGAGTACTTTAAAAAAAATACACACAGAGAACTATCTTCCACTTAAATGGGTATATGTAAGAATTAGGAAAGGGTGAAACTTCAAAAATGCCTGTTGGTCAGAAAACATGTAATGCATTTTTAGAAAACAATATTCAGATGTTACATTAATGCCCAGCTTTCTGGAATCTTATTCTAGGGGTTCTGGCACAAGCTCCTGGTTCTGCACTCATTTCCTTGTGGCCTGAAGTGGTCATTTGCAGTAGGGAAGCGGGTGAGAGTGATTTATGTGGTTCTTCTATTCAGTGACCAGATGAGCTGTCTCCAGTGCTCTGTCCACTTACAAAGTTCTGTCTCCATTATAAGTTTGGCAGGGTCAAGTCAACCCAATATTTAGAGTCTAGAGGTCATGTTTGTGCTGTGTTCTCTAGTCATCCTTCAGTTTACACTAATTCCTTGCTCCAGTTAGGCAGTTTTTATAGAAGTAGTTGAAAAGTGAAAAATTCATTCAAACACCCAGATCTTTTTGCTTTGTTATTAATTTTTGTGGTGTCAAATGATTGTTCCTTGAAAAAAAATTTTTTTGGCTGGTGGCTTGACTGAGCTGATTGGTGGTTTTGGCATTTGGGGTATTCAGCCTCACATTTGTTTCTTTATGATCTTCTTCCTCCTTCCTTTTACTAGGTTCCAGAGCTGATCTGTTCTATAAGGCGTAAGCACTAGGAGGATTTAGGTAAATCCAAGAAATCCCTGCCTGTAACTGCTTAGTCAGTATAGGTTAAAAATTAAAATTTCTATTTACTTGTCCCCTATTTGAAAAAAAAAAAAAGAAATTTATTCAATTTCTTTCTGTGTCTGCTTTTGAACTAAGGGAATTAATGATCCAAGAAGTTATTTATAACTTCCTGGGGAGAGGGCGAGAGGAGAGGGTAATAGCCTTCCTTTTCCTTTTAGGAGATTTAGTTGTATCCACCTTTGAGCCTAGAGCTTCTTGTCCAGATAAGACTGTGGATGGTGATGTCAGGATATCAGGCAACTATCAGCCCAAACCATGATTCCTGGGGCAAACAAGCTCAGTGTGCTTCTGTCAAGTCAGAAAAGTTTGATTCCTCTCAAGAATGTCAAGAGTGAGGCTGGAAGGAGTTGCAGATGACCTTTATAATGTGATCTGTAGGTGTCAACTGAAGTAATAAATTGGGGAAAGCCCAGCCCATTTTCTTCAGCATTTCTAATATGATAAGAGAATTTTTTTTGTTAGTAGGCTTAAGTTTTCACCAAGTAGATACCAAGTGGATACTAAGTAAAAATTTTAAATATAGATTTTTTTTAAATTGAGAATTCTTTTTTTTTTTCCGCTTTTTTGAAGGGGGGAAGGTAGGGCAATTGGGGTTAAGTGATTTGCGCATGGTCACACGGCTAGTTTTTTTGTGTTGTGTCTGAGGCTGGATTTGAACTCAGGGCCTCCTGACTTCAGGGCCACATTCACTGTGCCACCTAACTGCCCCAATGATTATTTTTTCTGTGTGTACTTCAGTACTGCATCTAAGGGCTTTTTTTTTCCTTTGGAGAAGAGGAGGTAAATATATAAGTTCATTCCTTCAACTACCTGAGCTCTATCCACAATTAGACTTCTGAGGGAGTGAATGCTGTTTGCATTTCTGTCAGAGCAAGAAAATCCCTTTTAGCAGAGGAGGGGTTATGTACTACTCTGATTTCCTGAAATGCCTGTGCTCAGGGATTTCTACAACTCTCTTCCTGGAGAAAAGCATAGGAAGTTGTCAGCTTTTGCTGTGTCTTAACGGTTGCCATTCTATGTATGGTCCTTTCTGTTGTGTGCTGCTTAAGCTAAAATTGGCAGAAAAAAGCTACTGCTAGTAGTGTTTGGCAGGAAGAGACGACGTGCCAAACCCAAGTGTGACTTGTGGGTATGAAGAGAAGTAGAGGCTTCTCAGGCTGACATGCCTAGCTGAAGAAAATAGGCCTCTTCCTCCAGATTGTGCATTTTCCTTCAGCTGAAAAAGAATCTCTCCTAATATTTTGCTGCCTATAACATGACCCCTTCCACAATCTATCTGTATGCTTGCACCTTTATTTGAGTTCCCTAGGAAATTGTCCATTTGTCTGAGCAGAAAACAACTGCATTTATTGAAACTCATTTAACAATCTCAGAAGAAATCCAAATGCCTGTATGGGTGTTTCTGGATCAGTCTCAAGGTGAAGATTGGAGAAGTAAGAATACTCCTTGTGAGTAGAATAAAGTAGGACCTTAACCCTAAGGATCATGTTTTCCCATTGCAGAAGCCTAACTGTGTTCTCATAGTCTCCATGTGTAGGCTCTCACTCATCCACCCACCTGAAGACGGCAGCTCATTCCTCTGAAGGGAGAAGGACTTGTGTTGCTGCCTTCTCATCCTCTCTTGGAGAGGAAACAGCAAACCCCTCCAGTGTCTTTGCCAAGAAAACCCCAAATGAGCTCACAGAGAGCTGGACACGACTGAAAGTGACTGAACAACTGAATGTGCTTCCTGGATAAATAGAACTGCAGGTCATAGGCCTATTTGCTTTATACCTTTCACCCCAATATTACTGCATTCCCTTGAAAATGTAAAATGTGTAAGGAAAGAAGCAAGATATTGCTTTCTGTTGTTAGCATGTTAAAAAGTTTAATTTTGAAGAGAAAGAAGACAGCACAGACTTTCTCAATTTCAGATATGCTCTTTAAGTAGAAGTGATGTTATCCTCTGTGAACAAAAAGCTTAATTTCAGATACGGAATTTTTCATCACTTTTCTCCCAGATGTGTGTTTTGTTTTTTTTTTTAAATATCAGTATCCGTTGTTGAGATGGTGTCTGATAAAGTGATGCTTCCATTGAGTGTAAGGGGCTGAAAGGGATTTTTATCTATGACTTATAGTTCACACCAGCATGCTCAGCCAAAGGAAGCTGGATCACTGCTTCACAATGAGGCTTTTTCCATTTTATTCCTTCAGTGGAAATACTGCCTGAGCAGTTTCCATAGGCAGCTGCTAGGAACCCTTCATCCCCACTGCTGCCCATTCTGTGGAACTGACCTTCCTTACTGGATGGACTACCCCTGCTGAGTTTTCACATCCATAATTGTTTTCTTCTATAGGAATGGGGGGGGGAATACCCTTGTCAGAAGCTGGGAACAAGTTGTTCCATTAGCCTTTAGAGCTACGTGGGAGTGATTTCTAATTAATCTAAGTGATAGTGTATCTCTATGGATCACCTTCTTCAGATTCACTCACTGGACCTGGGGATACTGGGAAAAGAAAGGGGAGAGGGGTGCAGGATATGTGGAATGTGCAGGTGTCAAGGCCAAAGTGCTATCGCTTCACAGTCTCTTCTGGGGGGAAAGATGTTTAGATGATGCAGATCTTGAAAAGGGGACTCCGTTACTGAATTAGACAGTAATGAAAAACTATTATCTGCACATTAGAATCCATTACAGGGACACTCATTTTAAAAAACTGAACTGTAAAATGTTTTAAAAGGAGTTAAATCTAAGATACTGAAAGTATTTGTGTTAGTGTCTTAATCCCAGAGAAAGGAGAAACTAGTGCAGTGGAAGGTATAGCTTGGCAGCTTCCCATTGGAGAAGGGGATTTGAGGGCAAAGGGAAGAAGTGCCCATTTAGAGAGAGGGTCAAACTAAACACCATCTAGACAGGACATGTCTTCCAATAGACTATGAAATGCAATAGCTATCAAATTTTGCTTAGACCTGATGATGGGAAGTGGGGTAGAGATATAGGGGGAAGAGGAAAAAGCTTAAAATGTTAGGAATGTTTACTTTTTTCTCATACCATTCTTATTCAAGAAACATTACAAAAAGAAATTAATGGTTCTGATTATAAAAGGATTTCATTTGACCTATACTCATCATTACTCCCAAAAAGAAAAATGGAAGAAAGAAATGTAACTTTGGTTCTCCAAATGGATCAGAGCCCATTCTCCCTTTCGTCTTTCCCAGCGTCAAAACCAATAGAATTTGGGAAAAAGATAGATCAACTTGGCTTGGATCTATCAAGACAGGTCCAGCCAAGCTCTTCTCTAAGATTTGTGTCCAAGAAATAAATGCTCCCTACAGAAAAGACCAATGACCCTGTAAAGTCTTTAAGGTACAAATGAAAATTAAACGCCATTATAACCTGTTGAATTGCAAAGGTTCCATTTTCTTGTTATAGAAGCTCTGTGTGCTCTTTCTCCATAATCTAAAGGGATTTATTTACAGTAGATTTGAGGAAGCAAGAGTGTGATGTAGCATGTACAATAGCAGGATGCCTTGACTGGATTCTGGACTTGCATCTCTCGTGCCATCCCCTCTTCGAGTGTCTATGTCCTAATAAACGTGGTATACTGTTTTACACAGTCCTATGCTGATCATGGCTAAATAATAATTTTTTTAAATTGGAGAAATTAGGAAGAACATAGCTTTTAGTGGTTTCTTAAATTTTTTATTTAGAACTGTTCTGCTCTTGTAAATAATTTATACATGAATCTCTTGGAATGGGAAAGGTTTTTACTTTGTCTCTCATTAGTCTTTATAAATAAAAGTTGTTTTGCAGAATAATTGTCTTGATTGCCCTATAAATGGTTCTTTTTAAAATTACTTCCAGGTGTGCTATTGCTTTAATTCATATGGCACAAAGGCTTGAGAAATCCCATTTTCCTGGACTTAGTTATGTTCTTTTCATAACATGGGTCCTGAAATTTAGAAACAGGCAGGATATTTATGTGTCTTTCCCCCTGCCAACATAAGAGGTCTACTTGAACTGGTGACTCCTTGATCCATCTTTTAATCTGTCCAGTGCACACAAATGAGGAGAGGAACTGAAAGAAACTGAAGAGTCAAGGAGTATTTCTGCTAATTTGACTGAATATCTGTTTGAGGAGCAGTTAAGAAGCCTTTTCTTGGAATTCAAACAATACTCATAGAAATGTCCAAAACAACAACAACAAGTAAAGCCATGATGGGTTTTATCTCTTGGATTTATTTTCCCTTGTTTGATTGTAGAGAGTAGTTGCAACAAGGTGACTTCAGATGAAATTGTATACATCCCCTTTCCACTAAACTGCTTGCTCTGACCCCTTAAATCCTAGGTCTATGTTGGTTTAGTTCCTTCAAGATTACCTTGTAAATTGTCCTTGGTGTTGGGAGGCTAGGCAGTGTTCTCGGGTAGTAAATTGCTCATTTGGAAAACTTTGTGATTTGCCCTGAAGGAAGAAAGACTTGCAGGATTCTTTATTAACCAGTGGAAAGAATGGTCTCCTGGACACAGATCTTCGGGCCTCAAACCTGTGTCTTCCCTGTGAGTTCCTTTATTTCAGTGAGGTTCGTATTTATTAGCAGAAAGTCAAGTTCTGTGTTGCAAGTGTTGTGCCCTGGAATTGTGAAGGGTGGGACCACCCAGTCTTAGCATGCATTTAGCCTTTTACAAATGATTTGACAATTATACTTTCAGGGTTCCCACAATGAAGAATTTCCATTCTTTCTCTGGACTGCTCTCCAGATGGGAAAGGAAAAACCCACTGTGATGCAGCCTCTGGGAACATTCTTTCCTACCAGAATGTCCAATTCCAGAGATTGGGGTCCATGAGTTATCCCCAAATTCTATTTTTCAGAATATTTTAGAATGTAGGAGCCCCTAAGACATAGGGGGAAAAAAGGACTTCCTTAACTTTCCATTCTTTTCCATATATCTGGAAAAGGCAGTTTTACAGTAGAAGGAGTTAGAAAATCTCTATTCAAATCCAGCCATAGAACTGTGGGCATTACAACCTCTCCAAGCCTTGGGTTTCTCACCCATAAAATGAGAGTGCTACTGTATGGACTCGTATGCAATTGGTTTTCATAAATTACTTATTGAGGTTAAATCCAGCTCTTGCATTTCCTAGACAACCATGTTTGACCTCTCCTATGCAATTAAACATTTTCTAACTTGTATTATAGTTATTTGTGCACATGTTTCATCCCTCCTACTAGACTATTGTAAGGCACAATGTAAATGTGAGCTGTTATTATTTCTAAAGGGTTCAGAACTTTAATAATTAAGGTAGACAGAGAGTGGGAGAATAGGTCTTGGATCTCTTCCTTCTATGTCATGGCTCTTTGCCCAAAGCTCTCCCCCCTCAACCTGTCAAGGTGAAGGTAGCTGCTTTAATATCTTATTTGATCTAGCCCAATTTAAGCTCTGAGTGGCATGTCTGTTACATTGCTGACCTAAGGAATATAAGGAAAGTTTAGTTTTCTCAGTGTCCTTGTTTCCATGGTACTGGTCTCAATTGGAAAGAGGTGGAAGGCGGAGCATGAGAATCATGACCCGTATATTAATTAGGCAGCAGCATAATAGCATAAGGATCAAAGGAAAGGCTCAAATTCAAGCCTGCTGTAAGAAACACTGTTCTGAATTAGCTAATGAAGCCTGTCATTCACCTTAATGCAATCCTTAAACCATTTTCCCAGCCAAAACTCACTTTCAATCATCCTTGTCAATAGAATGGAGTGAGAACAGGCCTTCTTATTTAAAAGAAGCAGGCAGTGAGCCCACCAAGCCAATGAGGTTGGAAAGGCATGCAAGATGGCGAGAGCTTTTATAGCAACCACCTTGCAAAGAAGAAAAGGCAGTGGGGCACCCATGGGGCTTACAAGGGTGGAGAAAGTCCCTACCTATTGGAAGAGAGGAAAGATAGGGCTACAGCTGGCATGTAGCTCGGTGCCTCTGTGGCAGCTGCAAGTGTTAGAAAGAACAGGATGGCAAACTCTCCCCACTTACCACCACTCCAGATTCATAGTCTTGGATCCTTACAAGTCTTACTACCATAAACTCCTTTGGTGCCCCCAGATTCGATAAGGAATCTGGATTAAGGGGAATCTTTAATGCAAACGAATTAGAGAAAATGTAGCTGGTATATAGTCATATATATGTCATAGGTCAGGTCATAGGACCAGTGAACTGAACCCTAGAGTCAGCCAGTTCCTCCCAGCTATGAGGGATCCTCACTGTTTTCACCACTGTAAGAAGATAGGGACTAGGGCAAACACCCTATCCAGGAATAAAAATTAACAAATAGAGCTTTCTTTCTCCTCTAACTCTTTTAAGTGACTTGCCCAGGGTCATACAGCTAGGAAGTGTCAGAGGCCAAATTTGAACTCTGGTCTTCCTGATTCCAGCACCAATGCTCTATCCACTGTACCACCTAGCTATCATGTATTCTCTGTCTCTTAATACTGGGCCTTGAGCAGGCTCGATAGGACGGGACTTGGTTGGGTTTCCAAGCTAGCTTCTAACGGCTTTCTATCCTTCCCAGCATCATAGAATCTTAACAAATACAAAATCCCCAGAGTTATGGAAGAAATCTTAGAGGTCATCTAACCTAAGACTTATGTGAAGCATATATCCTCTCTAAAACAACCTGGATAGTTATTTAGCATACTGCTTGAAGATTTTAAGATGGAGAGCTCACCTCCAGAGCCAGCCTATTTCATTTTTGTACAATTTAGAAAGTAGAGATTGAGTAGAAATCTACTTCCCTGGGACTTTCACCTAAGGGTCCTAATTCTACTCTCTGTGATCAAGCGAAAAAAGGTGAACTTTTCAAATATTTGAAAAATACATTCATGACTTGACCTCCAGCCCCACTAGTAGTTATATGTTCTCTAAGCTAAATATCCTTAATTCCTTCAACTTGTTTTTATATGACATAGTTCCAGGTCTCCTAAGTATCCTGAATATTCCCTTCTAGAGGTGTATCAGCTTCCCTCAATGACATTCCCAAAATGTGGTGACAAATGACACACCCTTGAGATACTACTCATAGATACCTTCCTGAGGAGATCTGCAGGAGTCAGGGGGAATACCAAGTATTGAATGAGCATTGATTGAGCAGAAATTTTTTTCTACGTGCTGCTGCCAAGTACTGTGCTAAGTGTTAGGGATGTAGAGAGACCCTTACTTTTTACAGAGGAGTAAACACAGGCATAGAGAGGCTAAGATTTGTGCAAGGTCACACAGTTAAAAGCCTACCTAAGATTTGAACCCAGATCCTCTGACTCCAAATCCAGCACTGTTTGTACCACATGACCTCTCATGCTTGCAGGTATGCATATATGTGTGTGTGCATATACATATGTACTTTTTAAAAATTTTAATTTATTTACTTTTAGTTTACAACATTCAGTTGCACAAGCTTTTTGAGTTCCAAATTTTCTCCCCCTCCTCTTTGGCAGCATGAAATCCAATATAGGTTCTACAAATACCTTCGCATTAAACATTGGTCGAGTTGTAAAGAAAGATTATAACCAACAAAATGAAAACGAGGAAGAAGGAACAAAACAAAATAAAACACAAAAGAGAGAGGGCAAGTAGTTGGCTTCAATCTGCATTCAGACTCTGTAGCTCTTTCTCTGGGTGTGGATAGCCTTTTCCATCATGAGTCCTTTGGAGTTGTCTTATAGCCTTGCATTGCTGAGAGGAGCCCAGTCTATCAAAGTCAGTCATCGCAGATACAATGTCTGAAATTGTGTACAACATTCTGGTTCTGCTCCTCTCACTCAGCATCAGTTTATATAAGTCTCTCCAGGTTATTACATATTTACTTATGTATCTGTACATATATAGCCTGGATTCATGAGACCTGGGGGAGAGAAGGTGTGATGTATGTATATATTTATGTATGTATGAATAAATGCATAATGATATGCCAAGTGCTAAATGAGTGATACAGTCATTGCCCTAGTTAGAAGAGACAGATCACTGTGGGAGGACTTGAATTGGACTTAGAAAGACTGGTAAAATTTGGCTATGAGTTCAATGAACACAATATGAAATGTTCACTAGAACTGCCTCCTTATGAAAACAACCCCACTGTTCAGTCAGTGAGAAGAGGGCAGAAGTTTAAACACTTTCTAAATAGTCAATTGTAATTGATTTTTAATGTGTCATAGAAGGGGATTTAGTCATGTCCCTGCATTGTACTGTGGTGCTTACAGGGATTCATTAGCTTGATGATAAAGGTACCTTCACTTTACAATGTGTGGTTTATAGATGGAGTAAAGAAAATGAACCTTTACATAATTAAGTCCTGGGCAATGAGATCTGGAGACAATCTGACTGAAGCTCTCCCTAGTGGAGTACAGGGAAGACTCTGGCTAGGCATGCTGTTCCCTTCTCCTCTTCCTCCTGCCTTCTCTCCTTTTTCACTCTGATGAAACCAGATTATACTGAACCCAAGGATAACTTTGAAGTAGGACAGAACGAATCCCTGCCCCCCCCCAAAAAAAATTGAGACTGGTAGGGTGGTCTCTCCTGATTTTACCTTAGTGAGTAAGGGAAGACATTTTATGGGATTGGTTATTTATAACTGAACTTCAGGTTTCATAGAATTACAAACTAGAGGGGACCTCGGACATCACTGTCTGACCTCTTTGAGAACGACTCACATTTCCATAGCACTTTAAGGTATACAAAGCATTTTCTTAACCAACAATACCATGAGTTATTTAATACAAATATATTCATTCCCTTGTTATGAATCAAGAAAGTAGGACGCAAAGAGTGACTTGCCCATGGTCTCACAGCTAGTTAGTGTTGTAATGGGATACAAACTTAGGTCTCCAAACTCTTAATCCAGTACCATACCATGCTGTCTCCTTTTACTTTTTAAAGAATCAACTCAAGAAACCCGTTCCTCCTCTTGTAGCAGGCTACTTAAGTCACTCACTCACTACCCAGTAGCCAAGTATTACTGCCTGGGGTTGAGGAAGTGTTCTTCCCCTGGGAGGGAGGGAGGGAGATGTATGGTCTAGGGATTGCCTTGGCTGTAACCCATCCTGAAATACAGTGTTGCTGTAGAGAGGCAACATTCTCACTGACTACTCTGCCATTCCATTGTTTTCCTTCATCTCCCAGCATGCCAGGAGTTGCATCTGTTGCAATTATCAGCCTTATTCTGACTTTCTTTTCAAATGTCTTTTCTTTCTCCTTGAGCTGGGAGGAACGGGCAAGAACAGCAGGAAGAGGAGGAAGTGACCATCGGAAACCACTCAGTCTCCAAGACCCTTCTGGCTGCTGCTGAGCAGGAATTTTACAAATTCATTACAGAATTTTGAGGATAAGAACCATATTTTTTCCCTTTTATGCTTTCCTGAATTCTGGCGCTGTGACTGGCTGCCAGGAAGGTACCATGTGGATTGTATATGTTACCAGTCCCTCGCCTGCTTCCACGCTCATCTTCTTCCTGCCTTGTAATGGAGACCTATAGGCCAAATCCACCTGCAATAAGCCCTGCATTACACAGTATCTTCAGGGGAATGAGCTGCTCCACATAAGCACATTTGCCATGTAAAAGCTTGCCCCCTTTAAGCACCAAAACTTGTCTTAAACCATTTTGGATGAAAATTTATCTTAAAATGTAATACATTTTCATAAATAATAGTATACTGAAGAGAAGATGCATTCAAAATCCCAAATCTGCCACTCGTTATCCGTATAACTTTGGACAACTTACCTGTGTCTTATCTTCCTCATTTGTAAAATGAGGAGGTTGTATTAGCTGCTGACCTCTTAGGTCTGTGCCTAGGGCAGCTAGGTGGCATGGTGGATAGAGTACAGACCTGGGATCAGACTCATCTTCCTAAGTTTAAATTCAGCCTCAGACACTTACTAGCTGTGTGACCCTGGGCAAGTCACTTAGCCCTGGTTGCTTCCATGTCCTCATCTGTAAAATGAGCTGGAGAAGGAAATGGCAAAGAACTCTAGTATCATTGCCAAGAAAACCCCAAATGGGGTCATGAAGAGTCAGATAGCACTGAAATGACTCAACAACAACAGGTTCCTGCCAGCTCTCAATGTTTGATCTTATGATCCTATGACTCAAAATCATGACTCTGGGAATGTGCCTTCATCTTACCTGGGTGAGGGGGAAGGTGTAGGGAGGGAATATATTAAGAACAGGTAGGGTTTTGAGGCAATACACACTGATGATTCCTTCTCTAATGAAGACATATTTGTTTTAATACAACTTATATCTGATAGCCAAATCAGGGAGGGATAAAATAGAAGATATCTATAGATCAGTCCCACAAGAATATTGATGCTAGCATGTAAAATAAAATTTTAGCAAATACACTATAGCACTATGTCCAAAAATTATTCATTATAACCAAGTTGGATTTATATTAGGGATGTTGAGATGGTTCAATATTAGGAAAACAATTAGCATAATTAGTAACATAAACAACAAAAACCATGTGATCATATCAATAGAGAAAACAATCTTTGACAAAACATAGCTTTTATTCATATCAAAAACCCAAAAAGAATAGGCTTGGGAGGGCCCCTCTTAAAATAGATAAGATGACTACTAAGGTCCTTTCCAACACTCAAATTCTATGATTCTGTGGTGTTTTTTTTTTAATATGATAAAAAGCAAATCTCTAAAATCAAGCATTAGTATCATTTGCATGGTAAAACACGAAAAACTTCCTTAGGTGTAGGGTGCCTCCTTTCCTCAGTACTATTTGAGAGCTCTAGGAATAACAGCTGTAGCAATAAGTTTAAAAAGATAACTTTAAAGTATGACACTGGCAAAGATAAAGTTGTCTTATTACAAATGACATGATGGTTTACTTAGAAAACTCCAGATAATTAGTGAAGAACCTAATCAAGATGATATTAATAACTTCAGCAAAACAGGATACAAAATCCATAAAAATCAGCATTACTAAACAGTATTAACATAAACTAGGAGGAAATGATAGTGAAATTCCTTTCAAAATAACTACAAAACGCATAAAGCACCTGGGAGTTAACTTACCAAGAAACACTCAGCAAATTTATAAGAATACAAGTCATTCCCCAACTGATAAATGGTCAAAGGATATGAACAGGCAGTTTTCAGAGGAAGAAATTAAAGCTTAGTTAGTTATATGAAAAAATGCTCTAAATCACTATTGATTAGAGAAATGCAAATTAAAACAACTCTGAGGTACCACATCACACCTATAGGATTGGCTAACATGACAAAACAGGAAAATGATAAATGTTGGAGAATACTTGGGGAAAATTGGAACACTAATGCATTGTTGGTGGAATTGTGATCTGATCCAACCATTCTGGAGAGCAATTTGGAACTATGCTCAAAGTGCTATAAAACTGCATACCCTTTGACCCAGCATTGCCACTTCTAGGTCTGTAACCCAAAGAGATCATAAAAATGAGAAAAAGACCTATTTATAAAAATATTTATAGCAGCTCTTTTTGTGGTGGCAAAGAATTAGAAATTGAAGGAATGTTCATCAACTGGGGAATGACTGAATAAGTTGTGGTATATGAATGAATACTGTTGTTCCATAAGAAATGATGAGCAGGTGGACTTTAAAAAAAACCTGGAAAGACTTATATGAACTTATGCTGTGTGAAGTGAGCAGAACCAGGAGAACATTGTACACAGTAACAGCAACATTGTGTGATGATCAGCCTTGATAGATTTAGTTCTTAGCAATACAATGATCTAGGACAATTCCAAAAAACTCATGATGGAAAATGCTGTCCATGTTCAGAGAACTATGGAGTCTGAATGAACATCAAAGCATATGATTTTCTCTTTTTTTTTTCTTTCTCATGTTTTTTCCCTGTGGTTCTGATCCTTCTTTACAACATGACTAATGTGGAAATATGTTTTTTTTTAAATCACAAAATGTGCTTATATCCTATATTTCAGGAAAAAAAACCCCAGACAACCAAGACACATTCAGGACTTGTATAAACACAACTTAAAAACACTGCAAAAATAAAAACAAATAATAATTAGAGAGGGATTGTTTATAAGCCACACCAACATGTAATAGTGAAACTACCAAATTACAGGTTTAGTGTTAAACTGGACAAGCTAATAATATTTTAGTTTTTTATTTTGTTTTTTGGAGGGGGGAAGGCAGGGCCATTGGGGTTAAGTGACTTGCCCAAGGTCACACAGCTAGTAAGTGTGTCAAGGACAAATTTGAACTCAGGTCCTCCTGGCTCTAGGGCTGGTGCTCTATTCACTGTGCCACCTAACTGCCCCAATGATAATCATTTGTAGAAACAAAAGGAATAGAATCTCAAGAGAAATAATCATAAAAACCAGGAATGAATGGGCCTTAGCTTTATTAGAGTTCAAACTATAAAGCAGTAATCATCTAAACTCTTTAGTATTAATTAAAAAATTGAAAACAGATCAGTGGAATAGGAATTGTCTAAGTCCCAGAAGTACCTGAACATTGAAATGCAGGAATACAAGCTACTGGGAGAAAGATTCCCTATTTAACAAGTGTTTGGGGAGAAATTGGTAACCAATTTGGCAGAAATTAGGTTTCAATCAGTATTTCATACCACATGCCATAATAATCTCCAAATGAAGAGGTGACAAATCTAAAAATTCACATTATTTAATATGTAATGCTAAATGGAGCTTTGGGGCCATTTGACCCTAGGGAGTCCTGGTGTGACTAATTTTTTTCTTTCCATCTATCTTTACCTCAGTTTCCTCCGAAAAATAAGGATTATGGTGCCTTCTGGCTCTGACAGTATATTGCTTCCATAGTTATTAAAATTATCTTCTATAAATGTGCTGTTCTATAATAAAGATATGTCCTCGGATCTTATGGAGGTATGTTATAGAGTTAATTGGCCCGGACTCCCAGGCTCTTTTTGGGCTAGTCTCTTCTGCTTAGGGATTTTTCTATTCTTCCATGTCAGCTCTCACTTCTTATCTTTGTCATTATATCTACCTCTGACTTTCTCTCTACCTGCCCCACCCCCACCTGTTTCATTTGCTGTTTCTACTCTGTTATATAATAAGAAAATAAATAACCAAGCTTGTTAGAATAGTGTATAAAATAGAAGAAAATGGACACTGAGGGAGGGACTTAGGGGCTGAGTAAACTACATATTGGATGGACTTTGTAATAACTCATTTTGGCTGTGTTCCTTCCACTTTCTTCCTGGTTCTTGGCTATACTCTAGGTAAGGGAGGCCACTGGGTAAATCACCTCCAGATAAATGAAGGCTTTCTCTCCTTGAAGCATAGAATAGCAGAAAGGGCATTGGACTATAAAGCAGGGAACCTAGGATTTAAGTCTGGTCTCTGCCACTAACCTGGCTCCTTTGGGTCTGGGTTCCCTTGTTTTGGCCTAGATGATCTCTTAAGGTCCCTTTCACATCTAATATTCTGTGATTCCACTATTTGACCACTTCAGCCTGGCTCTGGGCGATGTCAGTATTAAGCCTTCACCCTATGTTGTGCAAGATGCTTGAAACCCTTCCATAGACAGTGTAGTCTTTCTTCTAGCCATTAATAGCACTGGGCTTTTTTGTATTACAAGCAGATTGAAAACTGTTCATGGGTGATTTACATCAGCTCTATCCAGCCAGGTTTCTGTGTTATTTCAAGTGTTTGCTGCAGCTGTCAGCCCTCCAAGCTCAGTTTAGTGCTGACAAAAGCTAGAGGACTGAAGGGGAAAAAACCCACCACAAAACCTCAGCACCTCTGTGGAGACTGAAGGCCTGCTCACTTGTTCTTTACTCTCCATACAGGGGTCTGTTGGAGCAGAAACATCTGGGGAGTGGCCTCCATCCAAGTGTAGCTGAGCTCTTAATTACTTTAGCACCATCTACTTACCCTCTCCCTCATGTCCCCAGTATAAGAATATTTTTGGTTTTAGTTCTGGCTTTAGTTCACAGAGGCGTTTGTCACCCTCTCTTTGTGAAGACTGGGACGATTGTATGCTTTAGAAATGAGCTCTCAGTGAGTAATTTCCATTGCAGCCCTGGGAAAATCTATGAGAGGTGTCTGGGCTGAGAGGGGAAAATCTAAGCAGAGTCCCTCTGAACCCACAGAACTAAAGACAGCAGTGGAGGTTTTTTGTTGAATTTACAGTGGAGGAAAGAAAAGTTACCAGCCCCCCCATTTGTCCTTCACACTTGTTAGCAATGAATTTGGTGTTTTGATAAACTTCCAATAATAATCCTAGCAATTATAATACTTAGCATTTGTATAGCACTTTAATAATTAGTTTGCAAGGCTCTTTACAAATATTTCATTTTACCTTCACAACAACCCCAAGAGGTAGGGGCTATTATTATTCCCATTTTGCAGATAAGAAACTGAAGGGGGTGGCTCAGTGAATAGAGCACCAGCGCTGGAGTCAGGAGGACCTGAGATTCAAATCCAGCCTCAGACACTTGACACTTACTAGCTGTGTGACCTTGGATCAGTCACTTAACCCCAATTGCCTCAGTTCCCCCTTCCCCCTCAAAAAAAGGAAAATTGAGGCAAAGAAAGGTTAAATGACTTGCCCAAAGTTACCCAGCTACTAAGTGACTGATGCTAGATTTGAATTCAGGTCTTCTTGACTCTAGGTCAGTGCCCTATCCACTGTGCCAACTAGATTTCTCTACACATAAGATTTGATTTTTCTGAAGAAAAATTGTTGTAGCACTAGACTAGGAGTCAGAAGAGCTGAGTTCCAGTCACAGCTCTCTTTCTGATCAACCATCCTCTTAGCCTGCTTCTCTGTCTGTGATATGATTGGGTTGGGCTATAGAGGATCTTGAAATTTCCTTCTAGCTCTTGCACAAGATTCATCACAGAACTAAATATTAAAACCTGAAAATGTGAAAGGAAGAATCACTTCACTTGATTGTCCAGTTGTTGCTTGAAGACTTCTGGTCACAAGGAAGCATGGCTGTGCTGGTAAATACCAAAGAGCTCACTATCCCAAAAATGTACATGACACTTTTTTTTCTGTAGGTATTTTTTTTTGTCTTTATTAATTTGTTTGTTTACTTTTAGTTTACAAGATTCAGTTCCACAATCCCTTGAGTTTCAAATTTTCTCCCCCTCCCTCTTCTCTCCCTCACCCTGCCCCTCTCCAGGGCAGCATGCAATGAGGTATAGGATCTGCAAGTACTTTCACATTAGACATTAGTCAGGTTATAAAGAAGGATTGTATGGATGGAATGAGCAATGGGAAAGAGGAAACAAAACCAAACAATAAAAAGAAAGAGAGCAGGTAGTTTGCTTCAATCTACATTCAAACTCTGTTCTTTCCTGTTCTTTCCATGACATACTTTTAATCTTGGTCTGCATTATTCCCATTTTCTCCATCCCTTTCTTAAGCCTAGATGGTCAATAGCAATAAATCAAGCCTTGATGTATAGCATTTGTTGATTTCCTTTCAGGGGTACACACACTCACACTGAAAATTTAACAATCAGCTCTCCCTGGCTGGGTTGAACTGTGTCCAGTAAGTAGCTTATAAGGAAGCTTCTATTTCTTGTGATGTCTCATTCCATTTGGGGGACAGCTTTAATTTTTAGAAAACTTCTCATGTCCAGCTGAACTACACCTTGCTCCCAGTTCTGCCCTCCAGGAAGAAGCAGAAAAGTCTCTTCCCTATGAAGAGGGAATTCATGAAGACTGCTTTCCTATCCCTACTAAGTCTTCTCTTGAAGAAAAATATCCCTACCTCTTTCAAACAATCTACCCATGGCATACATCTAAACTTTGCTCTTATAGTTGCCTTCTTTTGGACACACTCCATTTTGCCAACATTCTTCCAAAAGTATAGTGCATGGAACTATATACAGTATTCTAGATATGATCTGACTAGAACTCAGTAGAGCAGAACCCTCACATAAGCCCCTCCCCCAAACTCACTCTACCCCATCATTTGGGCACACTGTCCTACTATTAGTATAGCCTATGATTATATTAGCTTTTTTAATTGCCACATCACATTGTTGATTCATATTGAACACATGGTCCACTAAGACCTCCAAATCTTTTTCACAGAACCTGATTGTCTAGGTATATCTCCTTCCCCCTATAAATATAAAGTTAATTTTTTGAGCTTGTGTGGAAAAAATATATATATATGTATATATGTATATCCATATATATTTGCTCCTATTAAATGTTAACATTGACTCATCATTCTAACCAAACATATTTGGGCATCTCGTGTTTTCCAATACATTAACTAGCTCCTCTCAGATCTGGTGCAGCCACAAAATTTTACAAGCATACTTTCTATGTCTTCATTCAAGTCATTGATAAAAATGTTGAATGGAATATGCCAAAAGACAGATTTCTTGGGAATTCCATTAGACTTTTCTCCAACTTGATTTAGAGTATTCTTTGAACCTAGCTATTTGACCAATTCTTAATCCACCAAATTATACTATTATCCCAGCCCACTTTTCTCCATCTCTGACATTCTGTAATTCTAATGAAATGACCTCTGCTTAAAGAAAGCTTTAAAACAAAGCTTCTCTTCCTGGCAAAGTTCTATAACGCATTATAATGACTTGTGAGCATTTATAAAGAAAGGGCAGTAGTGATCTACTCTAGGTGGTTTCATAAAGAACAAAATCATGTTGGACTAACCTCATTTCCTTTTTTCCTTCCTTCTTTCCTTCCTTCCTTCCTTCCTTCCTTCCTTCCTTCCTTCCTTCCTTCCTTCCTTCCTTCCTTCCTTCTTTCCTTCCTTCCTTCCTTCTCTTCCCTCCCTCTCTCCTTCCCTCCCTTCCTCCTTTCTTTCTTCTTTTCTTTCTTTCTTTCTTTCTTTCTTTCTTTCTTTCTTTCTTTCTTTCTTTCTTTCTTTCTTTCTTTCTTTCTTTCTTTCTTTCTTTCTTTCTTTCTTTCTCTCTCTTCCTTCCTTCCTATCTATCTATCTCTCTATCTATCTATCTCTCTATCTATCTTATCTATAACAGGACCTGACACATAGTGAGCATTTAATAAACGCTTGTTGACTGGTGTTCAGGGAAATGCTAAATGAATTAATATTTAGATTTTAGCAAAATATTTGACACTGTCATCTGAGCTCCCTATATGGACAAGGTGAGACCATGTCTCTAGATGATTGTGCAGTTACGTAGATTTAGGACTTTTTGAATGACCTGATCCAAAGAGTAGTCATTAATAGGTCAATGGCAACTTGGAAGGACCTCTCTAATGGAACACCCCAGGGACATGTACTTGACCTTGTGCTGTTCAATATTTTTATCAGTGACTTGGATGAAGTCACAGATGTCATGCTTGCCAGATTTATAGGTGATAAATGCTGGGACAGATACTAAGCCAATGAGTTGGGATCCAAAATTAGGTAGGCTAGAAAAAAGCTGAACTGAATAAGAAAAATTTCATGAGAAATGTCAAGTTCACAAGATCATAGATTTGGAGCTGAGAGGGATGTCCCTTCTGGCACCATCTAGCCCAACCCCCCTAATTTTACAGATAAGAAAACCAACCCCAAAAGGTTATGGAATTTGCTCAAGGCCATATGGGTAGTATGGGGCAAATCTGGGATTCATACTGAGATTCCCCTGACCCCAAAGCCAGAATCGTTTCCCTTTCACCACTCTGCTGGTCTTCTACCTTCCCCCAATCCCTCCCCCCTACCCCAAATCACCTTCATCAGTACAGGATGGAGGAAAAAGTGTGACTAAATAGTAGTTTCTGTGAATAAGATCTGGGGATTTTAATAGATTGCAACTCAAAATGAATTCATAGTATGAAATTACAGCCTTAAAAACCAAACAGAAACAAACAAAAAATCCAATATGAAGAAAGGCAGAGTTGTCCACATTGGGATGGGTTTTGGTTTGTTTTTGTTGTTGTTGTTTTTTGCTTTTTTTTTTTTGGAGGAGGGAAGGCAGGGCAATTAGGTTTAAGTGACTTGCCCAAGGTCACACAGCTAGTAAGCATATCAAGTGTCTGAGGCTGAATTTGAACTCAGGCCCTTCTGACTTCAGGGCCAGTGCTCTATTGACTACTCCACCTAGCCTCCCCTGAGTTGTTCATTTTGAAGGAAATCACTTTCTTCCATTCTGGGCACATTTTAGGAAAGACATAGACTGACTGGAGCTTGTCCAGAAGAGGTCAGCTAGGATGGTGAGAAAACAAGAAGCCATACCATACATGGATCAGTTGAAAGAACTGGGATGTTTAGCCTGGAGAACAGAAAGGAGGAGGTCAGAGGTGGTGTGAGACATCATAACCGTCTTCAAATATTTGAAGAGATGTTGTGTGGAAGAGGAATTAGACTTATTCTGCTTCATATCCCAGAGAACAGGACTAGAAGCAATGGGTAGAAATAAGCTTAGTGTTAGGGAAAGGTTCTTAACAGCTAGCATTCTCCAAAGGTGGAATTGTATTGGTTTTTCCCCAACCTGGAAATCTTTCAGGGTAGGCTAGTTAATCACACGTCAGTGATATTTTAGAAGAGATGCTTGGTCGGGTACAGGTTAGACTGGGTGAGGATGGGATTCCTTTCCTTCTCTCTTCTGTGAAGATGTGTTTTGGTCAGTGTAGCCTCCATGGCATACTATCCTTGTTCCCTTAAGAAATATAAAGCCCTCAGGACAGCTATTTGGGGCAGCTAAGTGGTACAGTGGATAGAGTGCTGGACCTAGAGTCAGGAACACCTTAGTTTAAATCTGGCCTCAGACACTAGCTGTGTGACCCTTGGTAAGTCACCTAACCTCTCTGCCTCATCTGCAAAATGGGGATAATAATAGCACCTACCTCCCAGAGTTGCTGTGAGAATTAGACAATAAATGTAAAGTACTTGGCACATAGTAAGTTCCATATAAATGTTGGATATTATTATTACTTTTGTGTCCTGTTTCAAGTTTCTTATTTATTGATTGATATCTTCATACCTTCAAAGGTTTCTTTTTTTAAAATGGTTTATTGCTGCTTTTATTTTTGACACTACTGGCACTTCCTAATGACACCCCTTTGACTTTCCCTTCTGACAAATACAGTTCAGGAAAATGGACAGTTTTCAGGACACATTGGCTGTGTCTGAAAATGTATGCCCCACACTACACCTATAGCTCATTACCTCCCTGCCAAGAAGTGGGAAGCATCCAGAAGTTTCTTCATCTATAATTCTGGCAGCACTGCTTGGGTCAGATCTTGAGTCCCTCCTGTGTAATTTGTCGTGCAAGCACCAGCCCCACAGAAAGGGGCCGTCCCTTGCCCTTTGGGTAGGCTGGCTTCACTTTACTTTTGAGTGTGTTTGGCCTTGGTTGTACTGCACCTTTTATCAGCAGCCATACAGCAATACTGTGGAAACACATTTCTAAGCTGTCACAGACAATTGGAGCTGCAAATAATACCCAGTGAGGGCAAAGTGCAGCCTGGGTGCTTATAAGCACAGTTTTCCTAGTGAGCAATCGCAAGATCTGAGCGTCTGAATTGGCTCAGCTTGGACAGAGCACAATTACCTACAGACATCCTTGTGACATGAAAATATCAGCCGGAAGGTTATGCAGTGTTCTCTCTCTGTCTCTCTCACTTTCTCTGTCTTTGTGTTCCTCCCTGTGTCTCTATCTCTACATATCTCTTGCTGTCTCTATAACACTATGTAAAATCTTTTTCTCTCTCTCTCTGTCTCTCTCCCTCTATCTTTCTGTCTGTGTTTCTGTCTTTGTCTATATATAGATATATATGTAAGTATGTATGTATGTATATATGTCTCTCTGTCTATATATGTTTCTCTGCCTCTCTTCCTCTCTTTCTCTTTCTTTGTTCCTCCCTGTCTATGTCCCTCGCTCTCTATCTCTCTATCTGCTTCCTTCTTCCTCCTCCCAAGTTTAAACTCCATAGAAAATATGAACTCCATTGGAATGAGCCCAAACACAGTGAATTTGCTTTCTCCATTGTTCCGATTCCCACTGTAATGCTCAGGTTGGTTATTGGCCCTGACTCTCTAGGATGTGCGGCCCTGCCAAATCTGGGATGATTGTTATTAAGGATTAATCAAAATGTTCTCTTTCTGCCCTGGAGAGCCCCAAAGGAAAAGCACACAGCATATTTTCTCCAACTCAAAGGGCCACCCCTGAAAGTGTAATTCCCCTTTTTGTCTCAGGGGAACCCTTTCAACACTATCCCTAATCCAGCACCACCTCCCTGATCCAGTTGAGCTAGTTTTCCAGTTTTACCAATAAGGTGATACAGAACCTCTACCCTCAACTCTGTTGCATTGGTTGTCTTTAGTAAACTCCTTGTCATTCTCCTGATAATTATGACATGGACGTTTTAATAAAGGACCTCTGTATTCTCCCTCTTCCCCACCACAACATCTTGGTTTGGGTGGCACGCTTTTCTGGGAACTCCAAATCATTGAATTCACATTCATTGAAATCTCCTCTTGGGATATGTTCGAGGTGAATTAGGCTGAACAGTTTTCTCCAAATTCACAGGCCATTAAACTGAAACTCAAAGATGTCACATGCCTTAATTCAGATAATCCAACTGGTTCATAATAGTAGCAGGAGCTGCTCCACTGAGGACCCAACTGCAACTGCCCTTCCTTCCTTCCTTTTCTTCTTCTTTCCCTTCCATTGGTCCACATAGGGTATCATACACTTATCCACTGGCACTCTGCCCAAAGCAATGGCAGTTCTGATCATTGAAACCTTGCAAGAACTTACTGCTAGATAGATTTCTTTCTTCAGGACCATGCCTTAAATCTAGCTCTTTTTGACTGGGCAACCATAGGTCCCAGACCAAGCCCACCTTGGTTATTGTTTGAGATCTGAAGGCTTAGAATGAATATGATAGCAATTGTTTCTGTTTTGGCCAGAAAACCTGAGGGTCTTCCCCTCCCAAATAGATTTTTTTTAACTAGGTAAAAGAGGCCATTCTCTGTCTGCCTCATTTCTTACCTACCTTAACCACTGAATGGGCACTGCCTCAGTCAAAACCTTAGCTTAAAAAGGCCAAGATCTCCCAATGCATCCTGGGCCATCTCCAGTCATCCAGATCAATATCCGGCCACTGGACCCAGATGACTCTGGAGGAGAAAGTGAGGCTGGTGACCTTGCACAGCCCTCCCTCACTTAAATCCAATTCATTTGCATGTCATGCCATCACCTCCCTGATGTCATGGTTCTCCTGGAGAATGAAGGACAAACAACCATAGCTCCAGGACTAGTTCCTGAGTGGCCTGAGCTTTTATCCCCATCTTATAAAGTATGAGTGGGGTCTGGGCTTTAGTTGTCCCATACGTGAAAAGGAGAATAATGATTTTTGTGCCTAATCCCTTTCAGCTCTATGATCTATGGATACCTGTGGAAGATACCATTCTACATTATAATCTATACAATTCAGAATATGATTCATGATTAGCACATGGAATCTTCATGACCACCTAGGAAGCTATCTGTCCTCTACTTCCCCTTCTCCAGTCTATCCTTCATAATCACATCTGGGCAAATTCTTCCTCATGCCTAGGTCTGTTCATGTCACTTCCCTCCTCCAAAGCTTTTAATAGCTCACTATTGCCTAGTAACATTTCAACCCCTTGTGTTCAAGGGCATCCTACCCAAGCTGAACCTATCTTACCTTTCCAGCCTTATCACATACTATTTCCATCTTGTACTCTATTCTCCAACTAAATTTGATTATTCCCTGTCACCTGTTCACTCACATGCCACTTTCCTGCCTTCATGTCTTTGTACAGTTATTTTCTTTGCCTGGAATTTTCCAAGGCTGTGGCCTTATACTGACTTAGGAGAGGACAGTGGCCCAGAAAACCACTGGCATGCCAGAACAAGGTGGAGACAGGGTCTTTCCTTAACCCAAAGACAAAGCTTTGAGGAGATGGTTGAATCATAGAAATGTTTTGTCTCCTTATCTAGTACTGACCCCCTAGCCTGAATCTCCGCTCTCACAACTCATTTCCCTTTCCTATCTCATCCATCCCCTTGGATTTTAGTGTTCAGAAGAAACCCAGGAAACCAATCCACTTTAGAGTTTTGATTTACTCTTCTCAGAAATGATGCAATCCCAGCCCATCCCAGCATTATCACTTGCCCTGATGACCAACCCATGTTGGCTTCCCTCCAAAAGGACATGACAGTGTCACCTGATTCCATAAATAGGCTGCCTGCTGCTGATAGCAGCAACACCAGTGGCCATATTGTAAGCCACCTGGACAGGGATCTCTCAGGATTTGGCATTGTAGCCACTGTTGGCCATGACTTCTGAGAAATCAGCTGTGCTGGGAGAGATACTTGTTGCTCTTAGAGTTAGCTGCCCTTGTCCCAACAGTACCTGGTGTCCCCTAGACTCTCTCCACCCCTCACCCCCACAACAGGTATGATTCCCCATTGATTGAACCAAGGTAGCCTTCATGGAGTTTCGTCTAGCTGAATATACCGTGCTCTCCAATATACCTTCTTTCCAAGACATCCTTGGAGAGGGCATTAGAAGGGGACATTGCTCAAGTGTTATTCTATATAGAAATCTAAATATTGGTGAGTATATTCTGCATTCTATATTATATCTATAGATATATACATTATATATGTCTATTATATATCATATATATCTATATCTTTATTCCCATTGAATCGACTGAAAGTTGTAAATTAGACACAAGACCATGAAGCTTATTTCTTGTTGAATGATGATAAACACAATTTGGTTTCATAGAACAAAACACCTCCTTGAAGATTCTCCTTCAACAAGGTTTCTCTTGTATGTTAAAAGTCATACAATATTCTTCAAAATATACAAAAGATTCTTTGGCCACTCTCTGACCATTAACATCAAAGGAGGTGCATAATAGGGAGTTTCATGCCTGGTAAGGCATTGGCCACTATCGTGAAGGAGAAACAGTGCAGGGTCAAAGTTGAGGAGATGGTAAGGTTCTATGTGGGGAGGAAGAGAGAAGGTCCTTCCTATATCCTGTTTTTAGATGACGTAAGGATGCTCTGCCAAGCCTTAGAACATTGCTGAGCCTCCCACATCATTATCACTGATCACAATCACTGCAAAGAGTCTGGCTTATATATCCCCCAGGGTTAATGCCTGGGGTCCAGACTATGATATGCAACTGAAATACAAGAGATAGAGAGCTAGCACATGAGGACAGATACAGGGATTGTCAAAAGGCATACTATAGATATGGGAAGACTCTGGGAAGAGGGTGGAATAGGTAAGAAAATTCCAAACTTTCAAGATTCCCCCGCCCCAGATAAAATAGCCCCTTAGGGCAAAGTCGGGGGAAGAAATAAGAATAAGGGCACAACCAGGGTCTTCCTGGGACAATTTGAGAAGACCAGAGGAAAAATCCCAGGATGAGGTTTGGTCCCTGTGAAGAGTAAAGACCTCCAGGCTAGGGTCCCCTTTAACAACAAGCTGCAAGCCCTGGGATTAGTTGGTTTGGAAGGCTGCCTCTGTCCCAGTCACAGAAACTGACCGCCAGGATAGTGAGTGGAGTTGAATGTCTGAGCCCAGGAAGATCGAGAGAACCTTTGCTGACAAGGAATGCCAGACCCAGCTGTGCTGCAAAGACCCAGGGTTGAGAAGGAAACAGCACAGTCCCCAGGAGTGCAGAAGCAGGGGGGCAGAAAGCCTCTGGCTGTGGACACTTAACAGGAGGCTGGAGGTTTGGCTTTGGTTCCAGGCTAGAGGGATGACTGAAGATCTGGGGCAAGAGGCACCATCCTCCATATGCCAGGGCTAGAGGTGATTACAAAAATGGAGTTATTACCACAAAAAATACACAGGCAGAGGAAAAAGAATCTAACCACAGAAAGTTATTGTGGGAATAGAGAAGACCAGGGTTCATCTTCAGAGGAGGATATTGAAGTAAAAAAAGCCCCAAAGAGTAATGTCAAATTGTCACCTGCCCAAAAAAGAATTCATGGAAGGATCTTAAAAAAGATTTTAAAAATCAAATGTTAGAGATTGAGGAAAAACTAAAAAAGAAAAGAAAAGAACAAAAAGAATAATCCAAGAAAAACAAGATTATGAAAGGAAAGTCAACCAATTAGAAAAGGAGATCCAGAAATCTTTTTTTTTCTTTTTGGAGGGCAATTGGGGTTAAGTGACTTACCCAAAGTCACACGGCTAGTGTGTGTCAAGTGTCTGAAGCTGGATTTGAACTCAGGTCTTCCTGACTCCAGGGCCAGTGCTCTATTCACTGCGCTACCTAGCTGCCCTAATTGTTTTGTTTTTCTTTTTTAAGGGGGGAAGGTAGGACAATTGGGGTTAAGTGACTTGCCCAAGGTCATGTGGCTAGTTTTTTTTTCATGTTAAGTGGTCTGAGGCTGGATTTGAACTCAGGTCTTCCTAACTCCAGGGCTGGTGTTATATTCACTGTGCCACCCAGCCACCCTGGAAATCCAGAATCTTAAGGAAGAGAATGACACCTTGAAAATTAGAATTGTACAAGGTGAAGCCAGTGGCATTATAAGAAATCAAGAAATAAAAGAAATAGGAGAGAAAATGAAACATCTTTATAAGAAAAACAAGAGATTTGGAGAATAGATCAAGAAGAGAACATAAAAATAATGAGACTAATTGAAAGTTATTATCAAAAAAAAGAATCTTGATACAGTAATTCAAGAAATAATTGAAGAAAATTGCCCCAAAGCATTAAAACAAGGGAGAAAAATAGAAATTAAAAAATCCATAGATCACCACTTGAAAGCGATATCATGGTCAAATCCTGAAACCCCCAGTTCAAGAATAAAATATTAAAAGCAGCAAGAATAAAGCAATTTAAATATGATGGTGCTGCAATTAGAATCACACAAGACCTACCAGCAGAGACATGAAAGAACAGCGGGTCTTGGAATGCTACATATCAAAGAGTGAAAGAACTGAACTGTGGCTCCAGCTGAAAATACCATACCCAGCAAAGTTAAACATAGTCCTGAATGAAAAAAATAAAGGACATTTGATCAATTGCAAGACTTTCAAGACTGTTAAAAAGAAGAAACAAACCCGAACTTAATAGAAGATTTGACATACAAAAGCCAACAGAAATATAAGGTACATACCAAAGACTGATTACAAGGGATTCAATAAGGACAAACTGTTTATTCTTTATATATGAAAAATGTTCAATGTATGCCTAAGATTCTTACTAATAATTGGATAACTTATAAGAAAGATTGGGGTAAACCTGAGTATGATATGAATTTTAAAAGTAAAACCATTTAGGAACAGTTAAAAAGAGTATTTTATACAAATGAGGTGCAAGAGGAAGAATCAATCCAGAGGAATTAGATGGGGAAGGAGGGCTACTTTCATTGGGAATGGGTGTAAGAGGGGACAATATATATTTATTTAGAAGAGGATAAAAGTCTTCTAAATTCAGAAGAAATAAAATGGTAGGGGGATGGGGGAGAGGACAAGGGAGAGATCTTTAGAGTGGAGGTGAGAGAAAAGGTAAAAGGGGGGGTAGAAGGGTGTTTAGATTTTTGGGAATGGGAGAATAGGGGAGGAATCCTTGGAGGGGGGTAGGCAAGTCATAGGAGGGCAAGGTGGCCATAGAAGTAAAGGAGAGTAAGCAGGAGAGATAGTGGGACAGCTAGGAGGAGCAGTGAGTAGAGCACCAGCCCTGCAGTCAGGAGGATCTGAGTTCAAATTCAGACACTTGACACTTACTAGCTGTGTGACCTTGGGCAAGTCACTTAACCCCAATTTCCTTGCCTTCCCCCCTCCCAAAAAAAGGCTTACTATAGTTTCAATAGCTTAAATAAGTTAATATTTAATTGCTTAAATTAAAAGCTTTAAAACTTTTGGAACATCCTATATCCCAGACAGGTGTTGCAAATGGTTCAGCCTTCACTAAAAGTAACCCCTAACTGGCAGTGTAGGCCTCTGGGAGCTCAAGTGAACTTTGGTCTCTTAGAGCTAGTTAACCAGCAGATTCACGAGCAGAAAGGTAGCATGAAGAATATACCCGCTCCTCCTAGACTTGTCATGTGATCTTCCCACTCTGGTGGATCAATTTTTGAAGAACTTGGCTATGCACCTTCACCATGAATTAGCCTAGGTGGCTGTGACTGTTCACCTAACCATGAGTATGTGGAAATATGTTGAGTCCTGTCTTGATTATGGCAGAAGTCATGGTGGGCCTCCCAGTACACCCCTGGTACCTGCTCACTGGGATTCTGTTGTATTGCCAGGGAAGGATGGAGCCAAGTGAGGCTTGGGGAGGACTTATCCACTCTACCCCAGTCATCTGGGCAATGATCTTCAACTAAACAGTACCACCCATGGACTGGCTGGCTCCCCTGTCTGGGTGAGGGGCAAGACGCTTCCTCAACACACCCATATCCCCAAGTCAGCCACTCTTTACACTCTCGTTCCGTGACTTATTTTTTATTTTCTAGATACTAATCATAATAGCTAATATTTACATACAGTCCTCTGAAGTTTGTAAAGTGTTTTACATAATAACATTTGAGGCTCACAATAGCCATGTCTGGAATGTACTACAAGCAGTATTCCCATTTTGTTGTCCAGTTCTCATCCTGCTGTCGTCTCCATGACCCCATTTGGACTTCTTTTGGCAAAGATGCTGGAGTGGGCTGCCATTTCCTTCTCCATTTTACAAATGCAGATATAGGCTCAGAGAGATCAAATAACTTGCCCATGGAGACACTAGTATCAGAAGCATTCTATCCACTCTCTTCCTGCTGTATCATGCTGCCTCAAACTCAAAGGTCTTTTGGTATTCCAGATGCCAGTTGTGGTACAAACTTTATGAGCTCATTTCTGGGCCAGTCAGTCAATGAACATTTATTCCATCCCCTCTATGTGCTGGGCACTGTGCTAAGCAGTCCAAAGTGAATGAGTGCACATAGGCTTATAGACTCACAGATGGAGAACTGGAAAGGACCTGAAGGTCCTAATTTTACAGTTGAGGGGACTGAGGCCCAGGAGGTTCAGTGATTTGACCAAAGTCACATTAATAGGAGATCAGATGTTGAGTAGTAGTAGGCATTAGAAGTAGAATTTGAACCCTCCAGAACCAATGCTGAGCCCCTCCTCGCCATTGTAGCTGAAACAATTGATGGGCTCTCACTTTGCTCTGGACCAATGAGCCTAGGGGATCAAACTTCAGGCTCTGAGTAAGAAAATATTGCAAAGTACTTAGTCTAAATATAACTGGCTCTTCATTCTTCCCAGTAAAGCTGACGTTGACTGGTGTTTTACAATCCAGCCTTCTTGTAAGACTCAAGAAAGACCACCTTCTGCTCCCAGGACTGCCATTGTCTAAAATAATCACATGCTACAGGATGCCCTGGCTCTCAGCTGGATCCCATTCCAGGGTGCCCTCTCCAATAATAGTGCTATTCAGAGTTGACAATAATAGCTGGCACTTATTTAGCATTTTAAGGTTTTCAAAACACTGTACAAATATAATTTTATCCTTACAGCAACCCTGGGAGGTAGGTGTTATTAGCCCCATTTTACAGGTGAGGAAACTGAGGCAGATAATGGTTAAGTGACTTCCCTAGGGTCTGAGTGTCTGAGTCTGCATTTGAACTCTCATCCTCTTGACCCCAGGCCTAGCCTTCTATCCACTACTCACATAGCTGTCTCAGTTGAGGCTGAGAAGTTGTCCCCACAAAAACTAGTCAGTTGTGCACTCAGTCTGGTCTTCGGAACACAAATACCAACCAGCCGGATCAGCCTAGAGCAGGATCAAACATCAACCCAAAGAACAGGTTCATCAGCCTTTCCACCTTCTTCATCAGACCTTTAGGCTAATTACAACTCAATCACTCAACCCCCATTCCCTAGTTCCCTCTCCGTTGCCTATAAATACACCTAAATCTCTTCCAGGCTTTAAAAAAATAAAAATCAAACCATCGTGTGACTCAGCCATCCTCTCAAGCTATGAACCATATCTGTCCTCCCTTTCAAAAGCAAATCCCTAGAGGAAAAAAAGCTGCCTGTACTCTCATTGTTGCCTCTACTCTCTCCCTCTCACTTCCCAACTCTGCCTTCTGGTTTCCAGCCTGAAATTCCTCCCTTCAAAGTTATTAATGAGCTCTTAAGTGACCAGTCTGCTGGCCTTTTCTCAATCCCCCTCCTTCATGAACTCTCTGCAGCCTTTGACACTGGTTACCATCCACTTTTCCTGGCCATTCTCTGGGTTTCTATCTTTCTCATGATTCTCCTCCCTTTTCTAATCCACTCTCCAAACATCTGCCTAAGTGATTTTCTTGTAGCCCAAATCAGATCATTCCACCTTCCTGCTTGATAAACCTCAGAGGCTCTCTATTACCTCTGGCATCAAATACAAATTCCCTGCTTGGTATCTAAAGCCCTTTGTAACCTGGTTCCAACATCTCTTTCAAGCCTTATTATACATCACTCCCCTTCATGCACTCTTATAATCCAGCCAAACTGACCTCTTTACTGTTCCTTACATTCAATGTTCTGTCTGTTTGACCTGAGCAAAATAATGTAGCCACCCTGGGCTTCAGTTTCATCAAGTGTAAAATGATCTGACTGAACTATCTAAGGATAAGGTCCTTTCTAACTCTAAGTCTATGACCCTATGACCTCATAATCCGAACTTTTTGCACTGGCTGTCCCCTAAGCTTGAAATGATGTTTCTACCCCCTACTTCTGCCTTAGTGGTGTCCTCCAAAGTTCAGCTCAAACACAAACTTCTACTTGAAGCTTTGCATGATTCCCCTAGTTGCTAGTACCTTCCTCCCCAAAATTACATTGCATTTATTCTGCATGCTTTTGTATTCACTGATGAGTACATGAATTTTCCTCCTTATAAGACTATAAACTCCATGAGGGCAGGGGCTATTTCAGTTTTGTCTTTGTGTCTCCAGCACTTAGGTGTGTGGCTGGTATGTAGCAGGTGACTGATTAATTGATATCTCCTTTGCTTTATATCCTA
The DNA here is from genome assembly GCF_028583685.1 of Petaurus breviceps papuanus. Lineage (NCBI taxonomy): Eukaryota > Metazoa > Chordata > Mammalia > Diprotodontia > Petauridae > Petaurus > Petaurus breviceps. The sequence goes on from NW_027185764.1 coordinate 13,557,518, forward strand.
CCTAGTAGTTAGTTGGCTGGGGTTAAGTATTCATCAAATTGAACTCTGAAGGAACAATAGACATGATCCTAATATGAAGGGGATATGAATAAAGATGGCCTTCTAGACGTGAAACAGGTTATATGAATACCAGAGTGTTTCGTTTGGTTTTATACAGTACTCTTGCAGTCTTTCGGGGGTTCAGGTATTTGGTATTTCAGTACTCTATTATGGTAGGTGAGGATATCGCCAATGACAGCCTCTTTTATGCCTGGGATCCTGCCCAGCACACCAAGCTAGTCTGAGTCATGCCCCAGTACCCGGGCCAGCACCAAATACTTGCCAAATTAGAAAGATGGCAATTTTAGAAGGAGAAGGCAAGACCCCTGGGGACACCTAACTGGCTAACCGAGTTCTAAGGGATCTACGTTAAGCAGATGCCTTGCATTGGGGGCATCCCTCCTTCCACCAAGGATTTGCAATGGTTTCTTGGCTCTGAAGTGTTCTGCTCTTGTTTTATCTTTAAGTTATCTGTTAATGGTGCCTCTCACCAACTCATTGAAGCACCCCCAAAACTTTCTAGGGCATCCCAGACATGGAAGGTACATGGAATGATCTGGAAAACCTGTTCACCTCAGTTCCTATTTTGATATATACTCAGATCCTCAGAAATAGTTTACCCAGGAGACTGGAACATCCAGTGTTGCCATGGGACCATCATTTCACAAGTCACACACTGCCCTATATGCCCCAGGCCTGTACTTCTACAAAAAAGAACTACATAGATTAAGAGAAGAAGCTATTCACAGTGAAAACTTTTGAAGTTTCATGTTGTATCCTTGAAGGGGAGAGGTCATCATTCATTATGACCATCCTCTCAAGCTCGGTTTAATGGGGAAGACAATGTATGTATATACAAGATATGTTAAGTATATATAAGATATACATACATGTATATATTGCAAATGTATATATAATATATGATATTATATGTATGGGATATATGTATGTCTTGTTTGTATTTTGTGTGTGTGTGTGTGTATGTGTGTGTGTGTCTTACATGGGGTGGGGGTGAGTTGCCAGTGAAAACACTGGGTGGTGGTGTGTGTGAAAGATGAAATGACTGAGGAAACAAAAGTTTGAACTATGGTATCTAGTTTAAGTTTTTATGCAATCCCCTGATATTTCCAATCTCTTTGGCACAATTCTATCTAGTACATCCAGTCATCTGAAATCTGTGCTTGAACCAAGCACCATGAGGCTTGCTAAATAGCCCCTGCCACATTTATTCCTTCCCTGGGTAGATCTTTGCTGCAGACCTGTCTATCAGCTAAGTTGACTCACTTCCTCCCCTCTGTTAGACCCCCAACCACAAGTTAATGCTAGATGCAGATTCCTGAAAGGAATTTCCAGCTCCTTGGTCTTGTCTCTCACATTGCTTCCAATCAGGGTTCTCTATCTTTCCATGGCATATCATGGCCAGTCTGATGGCCAGTCAGAGCATCTGAAGCAAATCCTGAAACAATATCACTGTGGTGCTTCCTCTTCTACCTTTTGGATAACTGGGCCTCCCTACTGCCCAAAGTAGAATTTTGTTATAAGGTACAGTCTAGTTAAAACATTTCCTTCTATATAACCTGCAGTGTCCATTCCCTGCTTTTTCCTTTTACCCTTTGTCCCATAATCCCTAACACCAGTGACTACCTTAGGGTGCAGGAGACTATCCAAGTTTATCTGTAACCCTATAAGCAATCAAAGTAGTGTACAAATAGTGGGGCAATTGGCGATATTGTACCACTAGGGAGACTTGAGTGTGTGTGGGGGAGTAGGTCCTGTAACCTCTACACTGACAGACCTACCTCAAAACTGAAAGAAAGTATATATCCCTTCCCCATCACTCAGATGGGAGGTCTCATGAATACCTGCCTGTCTACCAGGTGGGCTTACCTCTCTCACTCTGATCACTCTCTAATCACTCCATGTTCCATAGGTCTTTTATTAGGACAGGTTCATCTCGATCCCAGATTGCATCCTTTAGTTGTCCACCATGGCAAATTAAGAATGGGCAGAAAAAATGTATCATTCAGAGTGGAACTGTGGACACGGCTGATGTGGGAACTGGTTTTGCTTAACTACACATATTTGTTAAAGGGGTTTTTTATTTTTCTCTTTTTCCCCCAGTGAGGGAGAAGGTAGAAGGAAAAGCAAATAAATTTTTATTCACTGAAAAAAGTGTTTTTGAACTAAGGAAACTAAGGAAACAGACATACACAATACATTTTGATTCGTTGATTAAAAAAAGAACACATTCAGGATATCTTCTATTTTGGGGGATTGTAGGTTCACATCAGGAAAGAACTGAGAAGATAAGGGAGCTAGTTTACAATGTGCACACCCAAGAACTGGTGGGGATCTTTCACTAACAGGCCACAACTTGGAGGTCTAGGGAAACATTTGGGGGGGGGGCCAGGTAGATGGAGTTTAAGTACATTTCTTAGAGGTGTGCCTGAGGCAGAACATGAAAGATCTGGCTTGTGACTGTATGCAGGGATGGGAAAATCAATCAACCAATGTGCCAGACACTAGACCAGACACAAAGGCAAAAAAAGAAAGAGTCCCTGGTCACAAAGAACATACATTCTATTGAGGAGACAACACATATACATAAAAGGTAATTTTGGTGAGGAGGAGCTGGAATGACTTCATCTAGAAGGTGGCATACAAGTTGAATTTTGAAGAAAAACAAGGGATTCCAAGAAATAGAGACAAGGAGGAAGTGCACTCGAGGCACGGGACACGACCAGTCCAAATGCATGGAAGTAGGAGATGAGAATGGGGATGTAGGGGAAGGGAATAAGCCTTTACATAGCACCTACTGAGGCACCGAAGTAAGTGCTTTTTAATGACTATTATCTCTTTTAATCATCAAGAAGGCAAGTTTGACAATGCACGAAAGAGAATAACATATATAATAAGTCTAGAAAAGGTAGGTTTGGGTCAGGTTATTATGGGATTTAAATACCAAACAGAAATTTATATTTTATTCTAGAGGCATTACAGAACCACAGGAGTTTTTTGAATAAGAGAGTAACCTGGTCACACTTGTCCTTTAAGAATATTCTGTGGGGGCGGGGCAGCTAGGTAGCACAGTGAATAGAGCACCAGCCCTGGAGTCAGGAGGACCTGAGTTCAAATCCGGCCTCAGACACCTAACACTTACTAGCCAGTGTGACCTTGGGCAAGTCACTTAACCCTAATTGCCCTGCCTTCCCCCCTCCAAAAAAGGAAAAAAAAAGAATATTATATGGCAACTGAGTAATGGATAGACTGGGGATGAGAGAGTCCAATTAAGAGGTTATTACAAAGAACACTGGGCTTGGAGTCAGGAAGATTTGAGTTCAAATTTGACCTCAAACATGTACTAGCTGTGTGTCCCTGGGCAAGTCACTTAATTGCTGTTTGCCTCAGTGCCTTCATTTATGAAACTGGGTAATAGCACCTACTCCCAGGGTTGTTATGAGGATCAAAGTAGATAATATTTGTAAAATACTCAGCATAGTGTCTGGCAAATAGTAAATGCTATATAAATGTTAGCTATTATTATTATTATTAGTCCAGCATGAAATGATGAGAATCTGAATTAGTGTGGTGCCTGTGTGAGTAGAGAGAATGGAATGGATATGAGATGTTGAGAAGGTAGAAAAAGCAAGATCTGGCAGCTGCTATGACAGGGGATGAAGGAGGGAGAGGAGTCGAGGATCATGCTAAGGCTGTGAAGGATGGTGGCGCCTTCAACAGAAATAGGGAAGTTTGGAGGAGGGGTGGATTTGTAGGCAAAGATAATCAATTCTTGGCAGCTCTTATTGTGATGTCAAAGAATTGGAAACTGAAGAGGGCACCCATCAATTGGGAATAGCTGAACAAATATTATTATGCTGTAAGAAATGATGCAGGGGATGGTTTTCAAGAAACCTGGGAAGACTTATATGTACTGATGCAAAATGAGGTAGACAGAACCAGGAGAATGGTCTATATAGTAAGAGTAATATCGTAAGGAAAATCAACTACAAAAACTTGGTAACTCTGATCATAGACAGTGATCTACCACCACCATAAAAGGACTTGTGATAAAAATGTGATCTGTCTCCAGAGAAAGAATTGATGGACTCAGAGTGAAGACTAAAGCATTTTTTCCATTTATTTTTCTTGCCTTTCTTTGGGAAGGTGGCTAGTGAGGAAATATGTTTTGAATGATTGTATATGTACAATGGGTATTATAGATTTTTTTTTGCTTTCTCAATAAATAGTTGGGGAGTAGTGTGGGGAGGAAGGGCATGTAAACCTGAGACTAAAAATAAAATTTGTTTTAAAAAATGATATAAAAAAGACAATTGATGGGCTTTAATGAAGGCTGGATTTAGAATCAAAAAACTTTTCATCAAAGGTACACTTAACAGTCAATGTGGAAGAAAAAAAGTATAGATACATGCTGAAAAATTTTTAAAAATCTGTCAAAATCTTGTGAACTCAATGCCAAATCATGTGAAATAAGTGATTACAGTAAAAGAAAGACATATTTTTCTTTGGAGAGCAATTGGGGTTAAGTGACTTGCCCAAGGTCACATGGCTATTTTTTTTGTGTTAAGTGTCTGAGGTGGGATTTGAACTCACATCCTCCTGACTCCACGGCCAGTGCTCTATTCACTGCACCACCTAAGGCTGCCCCCAAAAGAAAGACATATTACATATTTAAAATTTTCTGAAATATGTAAAAAAAAAAGAAGGTAACTAGTTCTGTTTTGGACGTGTTAAAAATATATAGTTGTTGTTTTGGGAAAACAGTTGGTTCAACCAAACAGTCAGCTCCCTGATACTTGTACCTTACCCCCTGATCTGCTATGGACTGACTATGTTATTATCCCCATTTTATAGATGAGAAAATTGAGGCAAACAGAGGTTGAATGACTTGCCCAGGGTCATACATCTACAAGTGTCTGAGGTCCAATGTGAACTCAGGTTTTCTTGACTACAGACTCTCCTTTCTCTTCCTCCTATACTGGTTTCCATCATCTATCTCACCCCATTGCATTTTGGCACTCTGAAAAAAAGCCTGATATCAATTAATGTTAATCTAATATATGATAGACATTAATTTATATTCTTAAGTGCATTTTTGGAATTAAGAATAGCTAGAAGAGAGATCTATAGAGTCCGGAAAAGACCTAAGTGGTACAGCTAGGTGGTGCTAATAGAGTCATGGGCTTGAGTCAGTAAGATCTGAGTCAAAATTCAGCTTCAGATACTTTCCTAGCTGTGTGATCCTGGGAAAATCACTTCACCTCAGCCTCAGTTTCCTCAACTGTGAAATAATAACATTACCTCTCTTACAGGGCTGTTGTGCTATCTGGCATATAGTAGATGCCATATAAATCCCTATTACCCTCCCCTTAGTCCAACTATCTTATTTTATATCTGAGGAAATTAAAACTCAAATTGAGGAAGTCGCTTGGCCAAGGTCACAGAGGGAGCTGGTAGCAAAACTGAAACTAGGATTAGAGAGAGAATATTTCAAGAGATTAAAAAAAAAATCCTTCTCCTTTAGCATGCTGAAAGAGATGATTTGTGTTTTCAAGAAACTTATCAGAATTTATCTGCCTGGAGGAATGTTGCCTTTTTCAAATTAGTACCCTTGGGAGGATTAACTGTTATCCTAGGGATTCTGCTTTTGCTCGGAACATGTTTGGGACCTGTCCTTTGCCAATGACCTTCAGCGCTAATTTATGATGGAAACAAAACCAGTTGCAAGACATTGTAATAATATCGTTTCTGATGACTCTGACTGACTGCCACCTTATCAGCTCTTGTGCCAAGTGACTTGTTAGTTTTCAAAAAATCAAATTTGCCCAGAAAGGCTGAATATTTGTCCCAACTGAGGTTGTTCCCAAGAATGGAGACCAACTTTGAAGGTTATTCCAAAAGAGGAGTTCCACACAGGTTTTGAGTGATGGAAATTTCACTGGGAAAAGTTAAGTTTTTGTTTACTTCATTAAAATGACCAGTTATAGAACTTTATAGTCACACCTCAATCTTCCAGTTACGGAGTGAGTAAGGATAACTTGGTCTCTCCCCTATTTCCACAAAGGTGTCATTAAGTTTAGAGACTGTGTTCTTCTGATCTTGGGTTAAGAATTTCCATATTTCTTAATTATGGGTGAGTGTCATCTCCCTTCAAGAATCATGGTGGCTAGGTAACTCAGTGAATAAAGCACTGGCCCTGGAGTCAGGAGGAAGACCTGATTTCAAATTTGGCCTCAGATATCTAATACTTACAAGCCATGTGACCTTGGGTGAGTCACTTAACCCCAAATGCCTTGCCTTTCCCCCTCCAAAAAGCAAAAAAAAAAAAACCCCAAACCCCAAAAACAAAGCAAACAAAACAAACAAACAAAAAAGAATCACAGAACAGAGCTAGAAGAAACCTTTGAAGTGATCTACTCTTGCCATTTTCTTTTTTTTTTTTTTTTTTGGAGGGGGGAAGGGTGGGCAATTGGGTTTAAGTGACTTGCCTAAGGTCACACAGCTAGTAAGTGTTAAGTGTCTGAGGTCAGATTTGAACTCAGGTCCATCTGACCAGGCCAGTACTCTATTCACTGCACCACCTAGCCTCCCCTACTCTTGCCATTTTCCAATTGAAGAAACTGAGGTTCAAAGGGGTACCTTAATGTATCTAGGTTGAGATAGATAGTTGGAGGTAGTTAGCTGACTCAGTGGATAGAGTACGGGGCCTGGAGTCAGGAAGTTGTTCAATCATTTTCAGTCATATCTTATTCTTTGTAACCCCTTTGGGGTTTTCTTGGCAAAGCCAGCCCTGGAATCAGAAGGACTTGAGTGCAAATCTGGCCTCAGACACTTACTATCTATGTGACTCTGAGCAAGTCACTTCACTCTGTTTGCCTTGGTTTCCTCACCTATAAAATGAGTGGGAGAAGGAAATAGCAAACCACTCCAGTGTCTGTGCCAAGAAAACCCCAAATGGGGTCACAGAGAGTACAACACAACTGAAAAATGACTGAACTAAACTGAGCTATCAAAGATCCCTGCCACCACCACTGCCAATCACAGCATGTAAGGCACTCTGCTACAAGCAGTGGGTAAAGGCATGGGAAAGCAACAGGTTTTTCACTGATGTAGTTTAGAATCTACTGGGGGGGATATGATATGCACTTGAATAAACACAACACAAGGTGTAGTGGAATAGAACCAAAGGAGAAATACAAACTGTGCTCTAGGAAAATTCAAGGGCAAAGAAAAGATTTTTAGTTGATAGAGATACTGGAAGGCTCTATGGAGGAGGAAGCACCTGGGCTAAGCCTTGAAAAAAGAGAAGGAAGCTAGAATGCAGGATGGTACATATGAAAGAACAGGGATGGGAGATGTCAGGTTCTATTTAGGGAATAGTTAATGGTTCAGGTTGACTGGAATACAAGCTATTTGAAAAAGATTAATGTGAAATGAAGTTATAAGGTCATTGGGAGCCAAAGTGGTGAGAACCAGGTTAAAGAATTTGGATTTTGTCTCATGGGCAAAAGGGAAACACTGAGGTTTTTGGCAAGTACTTAACATGTCCAGATCTATGCATTAGGAAGATCACTTCAGCAGTTTTGTGGAAGGATGGATTGGAGGGAGAGAAAATGTCACTAAGAGACCAGTTAAAACATTTCTCAACATATCCCAACAAGTGTATCTCTCAAATGCATCCAAGCAAATGTCCTCTCTCTCTCTCTCTCTCTCTCTCTCTCTCT
>NW_027185764.1:13565698-13579699 GCF_028583685.1 Petaurus breviceps papuanus
TCTCTCTCTCTCTCTCTCTCTCTCTCTCTCTCTCTCTCTCTCTCTCTGTCTCTGTCTCTGTCTCTCTCTCTCGCTCTCTCTCTCAATCAGTCTCTCCTCCTTGATACTCTTTTCTCTTTAGGGTTTTCAGGACAGACACTACCCTCTCCTAGTTCTTGTCCTACCTACCTGATCACTCCTCTGTCTCCTTTGCTGGAGTGTCTTCCAGATCACACCCTCTAACTGTAGGTGTTCCTCTGCATTCTGTCCTCATCCTTTTCTCTTCTCCCTCTGAGATATTACTTCACTTGGTGATCTCATCAGCTGGGGATTTAATTACTATCTCTATGCTGATTAACCTGAAATCTCTCAGCCTGCCTCCAATCCTGTACTTTTAACTGCCTCTCAAACTATCTAGTAGACATTTTGAAGTCAATATGTCCAAAACAGAACTGATTATCAAACCTTCCCTCACACCTACCTTCCCCATTACTGCAGGGTACAACATTACCCTCTTGGTCCTTAAGACTCACAACTTAGGAGTCATCTTGGACCCTTCACTGCCCCCCTTCATCTATAAGAGAGGTTGGGGCACATCTCTAAGCTGTTGCATAGGCTTGTAACATTTCTCAGATATTCCCTCTTCTCTGACATTGCCACCATTCAAATGTATGCCCTCATTACCTCATAGAATGATTACTACAACAGTGTACTGGTGGGTCTGCCTTTCTCAAGTCTCTCCCTACTCCAATTCAACTTCCACATTCATCCACTACAGTTATTTTCCTAAACCCCAAGTCTGATCATGTCACCCCCTTACTCAATAAACTCCAGTGGCTCCCTATTGCCTCTAGAATCAAGTACAGAATCCTCTGTTTGGCATTCAAAGCCCTACATAACCTAGCCTTCTCCTCCCTTTCCTGTTTTCTTACACCCTGCTTCCCAACATATATTCTTTGATCTAGTAACACTGTCCTGTTCCATAAAAAACCCCGTCTCTCAGTTCTGGGCATTTTCTCTGTCTGTCCCCTATGCTTGGAACATTCTCTCTTCTCAACTCCAACTACGGAACTCCCTGGCTTCCTTTAAGTTCCAACTAAAATTCCACCTTGTACAAGAAGCCTTCCCCAACCTCTCTTAATTCCAGTGCCTTCCTAACAGGGGGTGATGGGACTTGTACCTCTAAAAGGAAAAGACCATGTCTTTGAAAGCAACCTAGTCCCTGAATTTTCCCACATGCTTCAGCAGCCCAGATCGCTGGTGGTTCTCTCCAGTCATCTGGCCTAGCCTAGCCCTCAGAGATACTGGACAGTCTTTTCCCAGTCTTGGAGTCTTGGCCCACCCCAGACAACTTTATTCTTTTCACTATTGCAACTGACCAGGCTGTTCACCACTTCTTAATCCCATCCAGATCTTTTCACTGTCCCTTTTTTGTATATAAGTATCAGTCTCACCTCTCAGTAAGTTGTAGATTCTCTAGGAATCTCACCCCCACTAATTTTTTTCTTTTTTTTTTTTTGCAGGTCAATTGGGGTTAAGTGACTTGCCCAAAGTCACAGGGGGGGCTAGTAAGTATGTCTGGATTTGAACTCAGGTCCTCCTGACTCCAGGGCCAGTGCTCTATTCACTGCACCACCTAGCCGCCCCACTCACCCCTGCTATTGAGGGGTAAACCTTGCTACTTTGACTGAAAGAAGGCTTGAGTGCTTGAATGCTTTCCAGGCATACTTGCTCTGTGCCCTGACATTTTAGGATTCCCAGACCCCCAAACCACACCATTCCCTCCATTAATTGTTTCCTATTTATCCTGCATATAGTTTGTTTTGCATATATTTGTTTGCACATTTTCTCCTCCATTTCTCCCCCTCGCCTTGAGGTTGCCCCTTGCCTCTTTTTGTATCCCCATAGCTTGGCATTGGCCAAGATGTCCCCAGATCATCACATTTGCTCTGTATACTGCTTCTGGGCCTAACTCCCTGTCTTGTGTTCTTTCTTTCTGCCTTGTAGCTTTTACTTGCTTTTCCTTTTCCCCATTCACTTTTATTATCTGCCCAGAGATGTGGTTCTTAGGAGCCCTGTGCTGTGTCCGTGTGGGATTTACTAGCAGTTTACAAGGCTCACACTTGGAGATGGCTTTATGGATTGGAGCTCAAGTTCTGCTTGAATCTGTTAAGTGCCAAGGCTACAGAGCCATACAAACTAGTAAATAAATCATTCCCAGCTCTCATTAGTCCTAACCATTGTAAATTAAAAGACAACTGGGCAGGCAGCCTAGAAATGGGGAATTTGAGCTTTGTCTAACATTTTCTTTAGTTCTGGCCAGTCATTAATGATCCCAAATTTCACATTCTTTGCCTATAGAAAAGAAAAATAAAGCTCACTGACCTCATAGACAGAGGCTTATTATTTACTGGGATGAGGGCAGCTAGGTGGCACAGTTGATAGAGCAATGGGTTTGGAATCAGGAAAACACTTCTTGAGTTCACATCTGACATCAGACACTTATTAGCTGTGTGACCCTGGGTAAGTCACTTCACCCCGTTTGCCTTAGTTTCTTTATCTGTAAAAAAAAAAAACTGGAGAAGGAAAAGGCAAACCACTCTAGTATCTTTGCCAAGAAATCCCCAAATGGGATCAGGAAGAGTTGGACACCACTGAAACATCTCAACATCAACACTGACTAGGATTGGATTGCCTAGTTAACAGTTGTAGAGTATTTAAAACCTGTCAACGGGCAGTACAGTGGATAGAGTATGGAGTTAGAGTCAGGAAAACCTGAATTCAAATCCTGCCTCAGACACTTACAGGAGGCATGACAGTGAGCAATTCACTCTCAGCCTCAGTTTTCTTATATATAAAGTGAGAATAATAATAGTATCTGCCTCATATAGTTGTTATGAGAACCGAATGAGACAATGAATAAAGCACTTTCCAAACCTCAATATGCTACATAAATGTCATTTTTTTTGGAGGGGGGAAAGGCAGTGTAGCAGCAAGCACCCCAAGCATCCTCAGGGTTGCTGCTCACACAGGTTCTTGGATCTGCTTTGATGAAGGAAAGTAACTCAAAATGGGTTAACAAGCTTACTTTAATCTGTCATAGATGTATCATTTACCTAGTTCAGGGGAAAGAGGTCAGCACCCTGAACTTCAAAGTATACAGACAGAATTATCAAGACAGAGAAACAGATCAAGTAGACAGATTTCTAAACTGTCCAACCATTACATCCATACCCAATCAACATCTGGGTTTCAACATCTGGGTTTTTCAAAGCCGGGGGGCTCTGGACAACGGCTTCCCAGAATCCATATTAAATCACAGAACACTTCTCAAAGTGAGCCCCAAAACAAAGCCTCACATCAGGGCTTATATAGCCTTCTCCTGGCTCAGAGAATGTAGCAACCTTTTGGACCCACTGGCCAATCAAAAAGTATCTACTAAAAAACAGGCCTCCTACCCCAGGCTCCAGGTGCACTTTAGCCTAGGGGCAGGGAAGATCTTTAAATTTACATTCCCATTACAGGCAGGGCAATTGGGATTAAGTGACTTGCCCAAGATCACACAGCTAGTAAGAGTGGCAAGTGTTTGAGGCCACATTTGAACTCAGGTCTTCCTGACTCCAGGGCCCATGCTCTATTCACTGTACCACCTAGCTGACCCTATTATTTTTATGATTAGTTGTTGTTCAGTCATTTCATTTCTGTCCAACTATTCATAATCCCAATTGGGATTTTCTTGGCAAAGATACTGGAGTAGTTTGCCATTTCCTTCTCCAGCTCATTTTATAGATGAGGAAACTGAGGCAAACAGGGTGAAGTGACTTGCCCAAGGTCACACAGCTAGTAAGATTTGAACTCAGTAAGATGAGTCTTCTCAATTCTAAGCCCAATGCTCTATCCACCGTGCCATCTAGTATTTGAATAAAAGTTATCAGTGGGGAGAAAATAATGATATTACAAATTCAAGTTATTTTTCTACTTTCACAAGGATTGATCTTTGGCTCTTCATAGGACCATAAACTCAGTCATGAGAATTTTAAAGCTGGGAAGGACCAGAGAGATCATTTTTAACCTTCTACTTAGGAGTCCCAGAGAAATTCCTTGTGAAAGGTCACACTGTAACTTAGCAGCAGAACCAAGGATCAGAACCCAGGTGTCCAGAACTCTACACACAATTCCCTTTGCACGGCGTCACATTAACTCTTATGTCATCTGCATTTCATTCTTTCCCTACTGAGATGAATCTTCAGTCTCACTAATGTGGGTACTCAAGGGTATTTCCTTCAACAGGGAACTCTCAACTCACCTATGTCCTGTCACCCATGCCATGTAAGCTCTTTTTCCATGTTCTTCCAATGGTGGAGGGGACCCACCCAACATGCTGGGGTCCATCCTTTAGATAGGGCAATATACTAATAGATGTCTAACTGGAAGGGTCATTAGAAATCATCTGTTCCAATCACCCTCTCATTTTGCTGATGAGGAAAGTGGTCAAAGAGGGGTTAAGTGAAGTATCTGAGATCACAGGTTCACTGGTTTCCTTTCCGCATCAGTTAGCCCTTAGTCTTACTACATGACCAGCCCACCTTCTGTTTGGTCACATAGATCTGTCTGATGATACCCTTCAGCTGCATTTCATGGGACAGAAAATACACAAATAAACAGGTTCCATTTGGGTGAGATTTAAACAGAAAATGGAATGTTAGATTTGGATAAGCAAATGCCCATCAGGCTATAAAAAGTTAGGGTATTGTCTAAAGTAAGGGTTCCTGAGTTGGGGTCCATGAACTCTTTTTTTTAACTTTAATTTATTAATTTGTTTGTTTCCTTTTAGTTTACATGATTCAATTCCACAATTCCTTGAATTTCACATTTTGTCTCCCTCCCTCCTCTCGCCCCCCCCCCCATGGTGGCTTATTATCAAGTATAGGATCTGTAAATACTTTCACATTATACAATGGTCAGGTTATAAGGATGGATTGTACCAGCTGGAATGAAAAATGGTAAAGAGGACATAAAATCAAATAAGAGAACAAAAAAGATCAGGTATTTTGCTTCCACCTGGATATAAATTTAGTTCTTTCTAGTTCTTTCTCTGGATGCACGTTTTTCTCTCCATCATGCATCTTTTGGGATTGACTTATATCCCTGTACTTTTGAGAAGAGTCCAGTCTATCATAGTTGGTCATCACACATACGTTGTGTCTGTAATTGTGTACAAATTCCTCCTGGTTCTACTCTTCTCACTCAGCATCAGTTCTTTTAAGCCTCTCCAGGTAAATATGAAGACCGCCTGCTCCCCGTTTCTTATGACTCAATAGTATTCCATAACATGCATATACCACAACTTGTTCAGCCATTCCCCAATTGATGGGCACCCCCTTAATTTCCAATTCTTTGCCACAACAAAAAGAGCTGCTATAAACATTTTTGTACATATGGGTCTTTCTCCCATTTCTATAATCTCTTTGGGATATAACCCTAGGAGTGGTATTGCTGGATCAAAGGGTATGAAAGTATTTATAGCCCTTTGGGCATAATTCCAGATTGCTCTCCAGAAAGGCTGGATCAGTTCACAACTCCACCAACAATGCATTAGTGTTCCAGTTTGCCCACATCCTCTCTAGCATTTGTCATTTTCCTGTTTTGTCATCTTAGCCAATCTGACTGGTGAGATGTGGTACCTCAGAGTTGTTTTGATTTGCATTTCTCTAATCAATAGTGAATTAGAGCATTTCTTCATGTGCTTATAGATAGCTTTAATTTCTTTCTCTGAAAACTGCCTGTTCATATCCTTTGACCATTTATCAATTGGGGAATGACTTGTATTCTTATACATTTGACTCAATTCTCTGTATATTTTAGAGATGAGTCCTTTGTCAGAGACATAGGTTGTAAAGATTCTTTCCCAATTTCCCACCTCCCTCTTAATCTTGGTTACATTGGCTTTATTTGTATAGAAACTTTTCAATTTCATGTAGTCAAAATTATCCATTTTACATTTTATAATGTTCTCTAATTCCTGTTTTGTCATAAAGTCATTCCCTCTCCACAAGTCTGATAGGTAAACTATTCCTTGTTTTAGCAGACTGCTTACAGTATCAATCTTTATACCTAGATCATGAACCCATTTAGACTTGATTTTGGTATATGGTGTTAGATAATGGTCTATGTCCAGTTTCTGCCATACTATATTCCAGTTTTCCCAGCAGTTTTTGTCAAACAGTGAGTTCTTATCCCAAAAACCAGGGTCTGGGGGTTTATCAAACAATACATTACTGTAGTCGTTAACTTCTGAATCTCGTGTGCCTAATCTATTCCATTGATCCACTTCTCTATTTCTAAGCCAGTACCAGGTAGTTTTGATGACTGCTGCTTTATAGTACAGATTGAAATCTGGTAAAGCTAGTCCACCTTCCCTAGCATTTTTTTTCCAATAATTCCCTTGATATTCTGGGTCGTTTATTCTTCCAGATGAATTTTGTTACTATTTTTTCTAACTCTATAAAGTAGTTTTTTGGTAAATTAATTGGTATGGCACTAAATATATAATTTAATTTAGGTAAAATTGTCATTTTTATTATATTAGCTCGACCCAGCCATGAGCAATTGATATTTTTCCAATTAGTTAGATCTGACTTTATTTGTGTGAAAAGTGTTTTGTAGTTATGATCATACAGGTCCTGGGTTTGTTTTGGCAGGTAGATTCCCAAATATTTTATAATGTCTACAGTAACTTTAAATGGGATTTCTCTTTCTACTTCTTGCTGTTGAATTTCATTGGAAATATATAGAAATGCCGAGTATTTATGTGGGTTTATTTTATATCCTGCAACTTTGCCAAATTTATTTATTGTCTCAAGCAGTTTTTTACTTGATTCTCTAGGATTCTCTAAGTATATCATCATATCATCTGTGAAGAGTGATAGCTTAGTCTCTTCTTTGCCTAACTTGATTCCTTTGATTTCTTTTTCTTCTCTAATTGCTACTGCTAACATTTCTAGTACCAGATTGAATAAGAGGGGTGATAGTGGACACCCTTGTTTCACCCCTGATCTTATGGGAAATGCTTTCAGCTTCTCCCCATTACATATAATACTTGCTGATGGCTTTAAATAGATGCTACCTATTATTTTAAGGAAGGCTCCATTTATTCCTATACTTTCTAATGTTTTTAATAGGAATCGATGTTGTATTTTGTCAAAAGCCTTTTCTGCATCTATTGAGATGATCATGTGGTTTCTGCTAGCTTTATTGTTGATATGATCAATTATACTGATGGTTTTCCTAATATTAAACCATCCTTGCATTCCTGGAATAAATCCTACCTGATCAAAGTGTATTATTCTTGAGATAAGTTGCTGTAGTCTTTTGGCTAGTATTTTATTTAGAATTTTTGCATCTATATTCATGAGGGAGATTGGTCTATAATTTTCTTTCTCTGTTTTATCTCTTCCTGATTTAGGTATCAGTACCATATTTGTGTCATAAAAAGAATTTGGTAGGACTCCTTCTTCCCTAATTTTCCCAAATAATTTGTAGAGTATTGGAATCAATTGTTCTTTAAATGTTTGATAGAATTCACTAGTGAATCCATCTGGCCCTGGAGATTTTTTCCTAGGGAGGTGACTGATGGCTTGTTCAATTTCTTTTTCTGAGATGGGATTATTTAAGTAATTTACTTCCTCTTCAGTTAATCTGGGCAACTTGTATGTTTCTAAATACTCATCCATTTCCCTAAGATTGTCAAATTTATGTGCATACAATTGGGAAAAATAATTCCTAATTATTGTTTTGATTTCCTCTTCATTGGAGGTAGATTCACCCTTTTCATTTTTGATACTCATAATTTGGTTTTCTTCTTTCTTTTTTTTATCATATTGACTAAGGGTCTATCAATTTTGTTGGTTTTTTCATAAAACCAGCTCTTGGTTTTATTTATTAGTTCAATAGTTTTTTTAATTTCGATTTTATTAATCTCTCCTTTAGTCTTCAATATTTCTAGTTTAGTATTTAATTGGGGATTTTGAATTTGTTCTTTTTCTAGGTTTTTTAATTGCATGCCCAATTCGTTGAGCTCTCTTTTCTCTAATTTAATCACGTATGCACTCAGGGATATAAAACTTCCCCTAAGAACTGCCTTTAATGCATCCCACAGATTTTGGTATGTTGTCTCATTATTATCATTCTCTTGAATGAAATTACTGATTGTTTCTATAATTTCTTGTTTGACCCACTCATTCTTTAGGATTAAATTGTTTAATTTCCAGTTAGTTTTTATTCTGTCTTTCCCTGGCCCTTTATTGCATATAATTTTTATTGCATCATGATCTGAGAACAATGTGTTTAATATTTCTGCTTTACTGCATAGAATTGTGAGGTTTTTATGCCCTAGAACATGGTCAATTTTTGAGTATGTGCCATGAACCGCGGAGAAGAAAGTATATTCCTTTTTATCCCCATTCAGTTTTCTCCAGAGATCTATCATACCTATCCTCTCTAAAATCCTGTTCACCTCCTTAACTTCTTTCTTGTTTATTTTGAGGTTGGATTTATCAAGTTCAGATAGGGGGAGATTAAGGTCTCCCACTAGTATAGTTTTGCTATCTATTTCTTCCTCTAATTCCTTTACCTTCACCTCTAGGAATGTGGATGCTACACCACCTGGTGCATATATGTTAAGTAGTGATATTGCTTCATTCTCGATGGTGCCTTTTAACAGGATATAGTTTCCTTCCTTATCTCTTTTAATTAGGTCAATTTTTGCATTTGCTTTATCTGAGATAAGGATTGCTACCCCTGCTTTTTTTACTTTAGCTGAGGCATGATATATTTTACTCCAACCTTTTACCTTTACCTTGTGTGTATCCCTCTGTTTCAGATGTGTTTCTTGTAAACAGCATATCGTAGGATTATGATTTCTAATCCATTCTGCTATCCATCTCCGTTTTATGGGAGAGTTCATTCCATTCACATTTACAGTTATGATTGTTATCTGTTTCTTTCCCCTTATCCTATTCCTGCCCCTGTTAATGTTCATATTTTTCCTCCCTTCTCCCTTCCCCCCCTTAATAGTTTTCCTTTTGACCACTGCCTCCCTTAGTGTTCCCTTTTCGGCCCCCCTCCCTTTTCCTCCCCTTTTCCCCTTACTACTTCCCTCTCTACAAACCACTCCCACCCCCCTTTTGTAACCCTTTCCCCCTCCTACTACCTGTAGGATATTGTTATACTTAATGAGGTATGCTATTTTTTCTTCGCATCAAGAATGACAGGAACAGATCTCATGCGAAGCTCCTCTCCCTCCCCTCTTTCCCTCTAAAATGATGTGTGTTCTCCTTGTTTACCTTTCTAAGTCACTGTTGCTTCTCGTAATTGGAGGTTGAATTTTCCATTGAGTTCTGGCTTTTTTATCAAGAAGGTCTGGAACTCTGTTATATCATTGAATGACCATCTCTTTGCCTGGAAGAATATGCTCAGTCTCACTGGGTATGTGATCCTTGGTTGTAATCCAAGCTGTTTTGCCTTCCTGAAAATTGTATTCCACTGCCTCCGATCTTTCAGTATGGAGGCTGACAAATCCTGTGCAATCCTCACTGTGGACCCTCGATATCTGAATTGTTTGTTTCTGGCCGCTTGAAGTATTTTCTCTTTTATCTGGTAGTTCTGGAGTTTGGCCACAACATTTCGAGGATTTTTCAGTTTGGGATCTCTTACAGAAGGTGTCCAGTGGATTCTGTCGATTTCTATTTTTCCCTCAGGTTCAAGTATCTCAGGGCAGTTTTCCTTAACGAGCTCTTGGAGAATGTTGTCCAGGCTCATTTTTTCATCATAATTTTCTGGTAGGCCTATGATTCTCAGATTATCTCTCCTGGATCTGTTTTCCAGGTCAGTTATTTTTTCTTTGAGGTATTTTACCTCTTTTTCTAATTTTTCATTTTTGTTGTTTTGCTTGGCTACTTCTTGGTTCCTCATAGAGTTATTTGTTTCCATTTGTTTAATTCTGGTTTTTAGCAAATCATTTTCCTTGGTTAATTTTTGAAGCTCCTTTTCCATATCATACACTTTTCTTTTTAGAGAGATGTTTTCCTCATTATAATGCTTTTCAAATTCTGCTATTTTTGTTTTGAGAGAATTATTCATTTTCTCTTCTATCTCTCTCATTTTGCTTTCAAAGTTCCTTTTGATCTCATCTAAGAGAGCCTTCTGTGCTTGGGATCCATTCCCTGTTGAAGTTTCAGCTGTGGGTGTGGAGTCCACATTGTCTCCCTCTGAGGTTGGTTCTTCCCTCTGAGGATAGTAGGACTCTAGAATCTTTGTCTTTGTAGTCTGCTTTCTACCCATTTTGAGGCAGGGTCCTAACCACGCCCTTCCTCTAGGATCCTAAGCCTTTCCTGTAGAGGGTTTTGCCCTGGACAATAGTTACTATATTTTCAGGGTCAGAGGGGGGGTTTGGAGCAAGTGGGGTTCACTCTGTCATCCTCGTCTTTGGAGGTCCTGAAAGGGGCTTTTTAAAAAAAAAGATTTCTGTGCTATGATGTGGTAGCCCCAGGAGTGTTTGCTGTCCAGTATAGGGGCCCCTGTCTTTGCTTCTTACCTTGCTCTTTCCAGTCCCAGCCCTTTGGTGATAGGCCTGGTAGTAGACCTTGTGGTTGGTGGGAAGACTTACCCTCAGAGTTGATCAGGCGCCTTCCCGGCCCGGGCACCTACCCGGCCTGCAACCACCGCGTCGCTGCGCCGCCGCCACGCCTTCCCACTCCATGAACTCTTTAAAATTCATAACTATATTTAAATATAATTGTTTTACTTTACAATCTCACATATTTTATTTTATGCACTTAAAAACAAATTTATTATTAGCTGTTGTTCAATCATTTCCTTTATTTTATTTTAATTTATTACAAATTAGTTCATGGGCTTCACCAGGCTTCCACTCAGTCTCTAGAGAGCCAATTGTTAAATTTTCAGTTGTGAGCATTTCCACCTCAAAATCAGCGAAAGCTACAAATTGGGTCTGGATTTATTGTTTTGTTGGCTGTCCAGATAAGAAAGTGATAGAAAAAATGTTAATAATTCAGATTAAATTTAGCAGTGTGTCTTGCAGTATATTTTTTCCCCCTGGAGAGCTAGTTGTTAAACATTTATGAGCACTCCACTGGACATCCATGACATAAAAAAGTTAAGAACCCCTGGGCTAAAGTCTTTGCCAAAAGAGGAAAAGAATAAAGGGACTGAAACCTTATATTTGGAATTGGAGTAGGCAAGAAACAGATGGTGGGACAGAGAGAAATCTAGTGATACCATCAGGGAAAGTGAGTGATTGTGATAAGTGACAGATTTGGAACAGAGTCATTGGGCTGCTGGATAACTAGGTGGTGCAGTGGACAGAGCACTGGGCCTGGAGTCAAGAAGATCTGAGTTTAAATCCAGTCTCAGACTTACTAGCTATGTGACCCTAGGCAAGTCACTTCACCCTGTCTGCCTCAGTTTCCTCATCTGTAAAATGAGCTGGAAAAGGAAATGACACACCATTCTAGTATATTTGCCAAGAAAAACCCAAATGGGGTCATGAAGAGTTGGACATGACTAAAAAAAACCACAACAGAACAATGACATAAAGGGGCAGAATTTGACAAAGGTGCGAGGAAAGCACTTTGTAGATCCTAAAGTGTCACATGAGCTCTTAAGAGAGAAGGTGGTCTAAACAAGTGAATTGTAGGGGAATTTCTGCAGTCCACTGATAAGTGGATAAGTGGCACCCTTCCGTTCTATAAAAAGTACAGAACTTCACAACTACATTGGGGGAAAGGGTCCATAAGAGCTTTGGGGGAGGGGAAATATGTAGAAAAACCCAGAGTTGGAGAGCCCATGACTCAGAAAATGGGGTGAACAGAAATAGAATGTGGCAGTGACTAATACCAGACTAAAAAGCTTAGGGCTTTGAAAAATCCCCAGCAGGGACTGTGAGACAGAACTGATGCACAGACAAGGCCCCAGGGGTGTGGCTCAGGATGGTAATAACAGTCATAATACCTGATCTCTCTATACTTTTTACTTCAGAAGATTATGATTTCATCAGTATGGGTGTTCCTTCCACCCAGGTAGGTTATAACCTCTCCGTGCCTTCATGAGTTGCTGTGGACCAAAAATATTATCACCCTGGTGGCCAGTCACCTAATCAATGAACTATTCTGAATTAGGCTGATCCTCCAGGAATGGATATAGGGTCAGGTCATCTAGTAGGCCTGTGTACAAGAAGCCTTTCCAATTCTATAGGACTTAATATAACAATAACAATAGCTTTTGCTTCACTAGCTTTTGCTTCCAAAGCCGAGTCCGTTCTGGGATGAAGCATGAGAGGAAGATTTGAGGCTTTGAAGACATAGGATCTGTCTTTAAAGGTTGCTTCTGAAGAAGATTATGTGGCTTTGGGCAGATCACTTAACCTCCCTTGCTTTTCTCATCTGCAAGATGGAGAAGTTAAACCTCCAGGCGTGGGGGTTATATTTACATAGAGTGGGTGGTCTTAACTTTTTGTGTGTTATGGATGGTTTTGGCATCTATGGATCCCTTCTAAAAAATATAATATTTTTAAATAATTGAAAGAAATGGTAAATTTCAATTAGACAGTACAAAAATTAAAGATGTATTTTTTTTTTACCATCCAAGTTAATGGGTCCCCTGAAATCTATCCTGAGATAAGAACCACTGATATAAGGCTTTTAGGTATAGATACAGACAGATATAAATATTTAGACATGGGCTTTTAAAAAATAGATCAAAAAATATTTAATAAGCACTTACTATGTGCCTCCTGGGTGACTCAATGGAAAGAGGACTGGATCTGGAGTCAGGAAACTCCTCTTCAAATTTGGACACAGATACTTTCTAGCTTGTGTGACCCTGGGTAAGTCACTTAACCCTGTTTGCTTCAGTTTCCTCATCTGTAAAAATGAGCTGGAGAAGGAAATAGCAAACTACTCTAGTATCTTTGCCAAGAAAATCCCAAGTGCAGTCATGAAGAGTCAGACACGACTGGACCAAAAAAAAAAAAATAGGGTTTTTAAACTTATTTAATAATGATAGCTACCATTTACATAGCACCTAGGCTAAGCACATTGCAAATATTGTCTCATATTATCTCAACTCCAGGAGGTAGGTGATAATATTATTCCGCCCTTTTTACGAGATGAGGAAACTGAGGCAAAGAGAAGTTATGTTACTTGTCTAAGGTCATAGAGCTAGTAAGTGTCTTAGATCATATTCGAATTTAGGTCTTCCTGACCCAGGCTAAGCAATCAGTCTAGTACGCCATCTGGCTGCATGTTACCTTATTTTATTCTGTCTCTGTGAGGTAGGCAAGACAAGGCTGTATTATCTCTATTTGGCAGGTGAGGCAAGGGAGGGTAATAATTGCAGGGCAGGGACTAGAATTCAAGTCCCTTGACATCGTCTGTCTGCATCATCATTACAAAAAAACCGAAATAACCCCCCCAAACTTGATTATTATGTCTGTCGTCGTGGGCCCTCCCAGACTGGGTGCTTCCAAGCTTAGGAGGGCACCCGATCCCTTGCCCTTTAGGGGCTGACGGGCTGACTTACTGACCCGAGGAGGCTGTGGTCAGGCGGGAGCCATTTAATGAATTCAGACAATTCTGGACATTCGGCGTGAAGATGAAATGTTTACATTGCATTGTATTCAGCTAAAGTCAGCTTCTTGGAAAGATGCCACCATGGAAGTACTCAATAGTCCATAGTCCTCGAAATCCTATTTCCCAAGAGACTGACCTCAGTCTCAGCACCACCGGGCCCACCAGCACGGCGTGGATTTTTTAAATCACTCCCTAACTCCAGGAGGACAGTATTGAGTTTGGGGATGGGAAGGCGAGCTGGGGAAGAAGAAGCGGGTCTTGGGGGGAGAGGCCGAGTCCCATAACGGGGAGGGGGTGTGGCTCTGTGGAAGCGGGACCAATAGAGGCTAAGGGGGCGCGGCGGGTGGAAGTGGGGGTGGGGGGGGGGGGGGGG
>NW_027185764.1:13579799-13601852 GCF_028583685.1 Petaurus breviceps papuanus
GGCGGGGAGCTTCAGCTCTCGCCGCGGTGGTGGCAGCGGTTGCGAACAAAGAGCAGGCGGTGGGGAGGAGAGGATCGGCGAGGAGCACCGCGGAGTGCAGCGCCGCACGTCGGGGGCGCTCAGGCTGCTAGCTGGTTTGCAGACCCGGCGATGCGGGAAGCGGGCAGAACGCCGTCCGGGCAGCGGGGGACCCTGGCCCCCTAACCCTCCCCACATCAGCCCGCCTGCCCGGGAGGCCCGAGAGAAGCAGGAGCCGGATGGCAGCCGGGGCCCCACGCGGCTGAGCCTAGAGCCAAGGCCAGGGAGCCAGGGGAGGAGGAGGAAGAGGAGGGAGGGAGGGAGAGGCGGCCAGGAGGCAGGCATCTCCCCCCCACTTTTTCCCCACCCCCCCCTCCCACCCCGTCATCCACTCCCACCCCTCGGAATCCCCCGCGGACAGCCGGGCCCATGGCCGGGGTCAGCTACTCCGCGCCCTGGTGGGTGAATCTCTTGCACCGGCTGCCCCATTTCAACCTGCAGTGGGAGACGACGAGCAGCCAGTTCCGGCCCGAGGACACGGAATACCAGCAGGTGAGTGTCACCTCCCCCACCCCCATGGGTGTCCGTGTTCGTGAGGGGGTGGCTGGGCAGTCTCCCCTGGGCTTCTCCGTTCCGCCTCTGGTGGCACCCACGGTGGGGTGGGGAGGCTAGAATGGACCAAGGGCTGCGGAGGAGCTCTTCCATTTTAGACACTTGGGGTAGGGAGGGATATTGCAATCTGGGTTCCTCTTACCCAGAGCAGGGCCTTTCCAGAGAATACGGTGATTGGGCATTGGTGAGGAAGGGGATATAGAATTTGACTTGGTAAACACAGGCTAGAAAAATCCCCCTGGTCCAGTTTTAGGGCTCATAGTTTAATGCAGAGCTTGAGGGCACTTCGGGAAGATGAAAATATGCCTCATTCCATCTCATTTCTCCCTTCATACCTCTCATCTCCGTAGTCCACCTCCCTGCCACCCACCCTCACCTCCCCACTACGGGAGAGGTCCCCTTCCGGAAGGCTTGAAAAGGAGCTAGCTCCCAACTGCTTCAGGGATCTCCTCTGAGCCTCCCCCCAATATCCCCTCCACCCCCGCCCGTTCTTTGGACTCCAGCAGGTGGATTACCCTTCCCCACTCCCCAACCCAAGGTACCAGGACTCTTGGACAGGGTCCCCTTCTTGTGGTTCTGGGGCTTGTGCTTTCTTCCTGGGACTGTGGTGAAGACAGCCTCTAATCAGTGTAAACAAAGTGTTCTGGCAGGAGAAGAAAGAGTTGGAAGGTAACAGTTAAAGCTGTGTGAGAACCTGGTCTCTGCAGAAGAGCCTCTGTCTCTTGGCCTGGCTCTAACATTGACCAGCTGTCTCCTTGAAACCACTGGAGTGTGCCTGGGGCCCTGTCTCTTCTCAGGACTGGGAAGGAGCTGCAGTGATTTCTGATGGCTTATTGAGCTGTGTTCCTTCCTTGGTTGATCACCATTTTTGCTTTCTTGGGTTCTCTCTACACAAGATGCAGAAGTGGTTTACATAGACAAACCGTGGGGCCTGGTGGTAGCTCTGAACTGATGGTGAATTCCACCTTTATCTCTGGTGAGCAGAACAAAGTCACCCTAAAGTCTCTCAGGTGCCAGTTTCTTTGCCTACCCTTTGGACCTAAGGCTTGGCTGGTCTTGCACCCAGGACAAACCTTGAGTTTATCATTGACCCAGTCCCCAGGAGCTCAAGTGACTTTTCCCTTGCAAAGCCAACTTTTTCCCCCCTTGCAAGTGAAGTGGCCAATGGGAAGCTGGCATTGGGATTTCTGTCTTGAAGACAGTTGTGTTCACATTTGTTTGTGGTATCCAATTCCTGTAGCTCTGCAGTGTCTGATTACCTGGTAGGTTAAGTCCACTCTGGATTTTATCGGGTATTTCCTGTAGGGTCTTCTCATTGGGGAGTTACCATCTCCTCTGGTCTTGTGTGGGTTGGTTGGTTAGTATGCTTGCCTGGCACATAATAGATGTTTAATAAATGTTGAGTGATTAATTGTGCCTTTCCTTATGGGGATTGTTGATCAGTTTCATGGTACTGTTTTTTGGGGGAGGTCTGAAAAATCAGCCGGACATCTTTCTTGTCCTGGGCAGTGTACACAGCAGTCAATTGCTGTCCTGTCTTCCCTGGCCAGAGTTCAGGGTTCTATGGTGGAGGGACTGACTGGCATCCATCCAGGAGGTGGGCTTGTCTTGTGTACTCACAACGGCCATACTACTTGTGGGCTATGTGTGGTTTGTGGTTAGTCAGGAAAGTTGGCAGTAATGTTGATAAGCTTAGGGCCCCGCCAGCCTCCCTTGTTTCACAGAGCTGCTTGTATTGTCCTCCCATAGGAATTCCTGTTCTCCTGTGTTCTGCTCTCTTGACTGGATTTGAGAAACATGACCATTTCCTTACCTCACTCCCTATCCTCTGCAAGTGCAAACATACTCTTTCTTGCCTTTCCCTTTCTAGAAGAATTTTATTTTTGCTTCTATAGATAGCTTTTAGTTTTGTACCATCTTCACTTCTGAATGTATTTCTCCTTCTCCCTCTCCCCATAAAGCGATTTGGCAAAACCAATAAGCCCACTAACTGTTGTATGTAATATTCCCCACCTATATGCACCCACTTCTGCCAAGAAGACAGGAAGATTTTTTTTTCCAATTTTTTTTCTGGGTCCTGCTGCTTCTTTTAAATGTATGGGATTGTAGAGTTCAATCTGGAAGAAACTTTAGAGGTTATCTAATTCAACCTGATTTTTCAGATGAGAAAACTGATCATTGTGCTAATAAGCAGCACAGTCAGAATTTGAACCCAGATCCTCTAATTCCCAAGTCCTGTGCTCTTTATATACCACCTTGTTGCCTCAGTGTTAATCACTGAATAATTTCAAATGATGAAATGGGAGAACTGAGCCTGGAGTCAGGAAGACCTGAGTTCAAATGTAGCCTCAGACATTTTCTAGTTGTGTGACCCTGGACAAGTCACCTAACCTCTCCACCACAATTTTCTTGAGTATAGTACTTACCTTCTAGGGTTGTTTTGAGGATTATATGAGATAATATTTGTAAAACACTTAGCACAGTGCCTGACACATGGTAGGTTATTAATAAATGCTTATTTCCTTCCTCTTTTCTCCTTTCCTATTCCTCCACTCTAAATCATAGCCTCACAGAATCACAGAATGCTAGAATTGGAAAGGGCCCCTGGAGATCATTTAGTCTAACCCCCTCATTAAACAAGAGGGATAAACTGAGGCCTTGAAATTCCTAGACAGAGGTTCTCCCTTGGTGAGACCTTAAGGTTTGAGCATGTGTTAATTTCTTTCTTATTTTAATATTGACAACTTTAAGGCTTTTGACTCTGCTTTGTGTGGATTGGAGGTAGGGTGGGGTGATTTCTTACTTAGAAAGGGTAAGGGGCTGGTGCTGAGAGGAATGAATGAGTGCAAGAAATAGAGAGAAGCTGGGTTATCTTGGGGATTCCTTTGCTTCGCACTGGAGAAGTCAGCTGAACTCCAGTAAAACAATCATAAACAAAAAAAGGAAGGAGATTATTTAAATTTAGTAATGCTAGGGGGGCAAGGGAAATGGTTCGCTGGCTTTTGGGGAACCAAAGGCTTGACTTCTCAGTTTGTCCAATCCTGGGAGTCCATGTATATTCCGAGAAAATGGGCAACTGAGACTTGGGATGAGTCTGGAGGTCTGCGGAGCATTCATACATGGGGGCTTCTGCCAGACTGAGGAGAAGGTTGTGGAGATGCATGTCAGGAACGAATAGTCTTCATCTTGGTACACTCTCACCTCAAAAGAGGACTTTATAAGGAATGGCCTTCAGTGTTTGCTAGGCATGTGAGACTTTCTTAGGGAGGGAGGTGCATCATTTGTTGTGTGTGGTTTATGGGTGCTTTTCTTATGAGGAGGCCTGATTAGTATCTCCTCTGCCTGGAGACAGCTGTATGGGGTTGTGTACCCACTTGGTCCACTGGGGGCAGCTGCCTTTGTCTGAAGTGTCCAAGAGAGAAAACCACCCGTGATGGCAGCTGAATTCCAGTGTCAGAGGTCCTGAGAGGCGGTTGTTAGAGGTGGTGGTGGGTGGGTGGGATGAAAGCTCAGAATATGTAGTTTGGGCTTTTGGCATTAGTCCCTCCTTGGCTAAGGGACTTACATACATACATATGTGCATGCATGGGTACATGTGTATCCAGCTATCATCACCTGCATATTTCAGTCAACCCCTCCAATGTTCTGTGAAGCTGAGTCAACTTTAGGGGAATAGGGGTTGTTATATATACTTCCTCTTAGGCATCTCTTGTAGTGTCCCTGCTCCCCTCCTCTGCACAATCCTGCATTGGCCTTTGACCCAGACTCAGTCTTTTTTGTAGCAGGTTATGGGTGCAGGCTCTGAGGGAGGAGGACAGATGTGAGCTATGCCCAAGCCTCAGTGACAGACTGGATGATGAAGTCAAGGAAGGTGTCTGGGGTAGATATACTGATGAGGGATGGCAGACTCTAGCCCCTGCTTACCTCTGGGAATAGCAGTGTGGGCCCTGACATCGCCCTTTGGAGCTCCAGGGAAGCACTTCCTGGTCCTGGCTAAATTCTCTCCCAGAAGAGAGGGAGTTGTATCTGGAGATGGGAACCGACTTCATCTGAGTCATACTGCAGTGCTCAGCTAAGACTTCTTTTTGTTTGGGGAGAGATAAGCTGATGTGAGGGGGGAGGGAATGGGGAAGCCAGCCGAGGGAGGAAGCTTATCCCTTCTTCTTCTTCTTTTTTTTTTTTTTACCCCAGGAAGGCTCTTTGCTTCTCTTTTTTCTGGGGGTAGGGGCATGCTGAGCAGTCGGTGGGGGGGGGGGGAGGGAGGGAGGAGGCAATAGGACTGTCAGGGCTCGCCTCCCAGATCTAGGTTGTCTTTCTGGGAGGAGATCTGCACAGAAATCTTTAGAAAACCTTTCTACTCAATCAGCAAACATTCATTAAGTACCTGCTAATTACCATACACTGTCCTAGGCACTGGGGATGCAAAGATAAAATAAAATCCTCCTCACCTCCATCTCCTGGCTTTTTTGGCTTTCTTTTAAGACTGTTCAAATCCCACCTTCTGCAAGAAGTCTTTCCTGATCCCCTCCACTACAAGAACCTTTCCTGTGGAAAGAAGCTCTCTCATTTGGTGTTGTTCATTTGTTTCCATTATTGCCAACTCTTCTTGACCCCATTTACAGTTTTCTTGGCAAAGATACTGGAGTGGTTTGCCATTTCCTTCTCCAGCTCATTTTACAGATGAGGAAACTGAGGCAGAGTTAAATGACTTGTCCAGGGCCACACATCTAGAAAGATTTGAGGCTAGATTTGAACTCAGGTCTTTCTGACTCCAGGCCTGCCATTCTGTCCTCTTCACCACCTGTCTGCCCTCTCATTTACATTGTACATGTCTGGTTGTTTGCATGTTGTCTCCCCATTTGATTGTGTTTATTAAGTAGAGGAACCATACTGTTTCTCTTTGTATCTTCAGTGCTTAGCACCGTACCTATAATACAAATAAGCCTTAATAAATGCTTTTTGATTGATAAAACAACCCTGCCCTCAAGGAACTTACATTCACTTTAGAGGGGAGTTTTTACTGTCAAAAAACACCAGCCAACAAAGTTTTCTTCTTTCAGGTTCCCCTTTTTGCAATCTTCCATCTTAGCTTAGAGATCTAGGGGAAGCAGAGGGAAAAAGTTTTGAATATGGAGTATTCAACTTGAAATCATGGGATCTGAGTTTGAATCCCAACTCTGTGGCTTACTAATCTGAGTGACCTTGGTCAAGTCAATGACCTCGGTGGGCTTTAGTTTCCTCAGCTGTTAAAAAAAATGATAAGGTACTTGAACTACATTATCCCCTAAAGGTACTTTTATGATCCTATGACCTTATATGAACATTTTAGTGTAAATTGGTTGTATTTCTTTTCTTAGAACCAATCTCGAAATTTGGTGGGAAGTGATAAAGTCTCTTATTTCATTTAACAATTAAAGGAATTTTAGTCATGAACAAGCAAGTGGAGGAGATATTTTTCTTTTTCTTTAGGGTCAATCTGTATTGAAATCAGATTCCTCTACCAAGTTAGGAAGGCTCCCTTTCTTGTTTACTGATGTAAGGAGAATTCTCATGAATTTGTTGTTGCATTTGCGGATGGCTGATCATCAGGGCTGGGACTTCATCTCTGTTCTTTGATACTCTGTAGAATACACAGGTCCTCATTGGGTACCCCAGGGATGCTGAAGACCACCTATTGTCAGTGACTGGTATTGGGATTTTGCGATTTCATACCAAGTCCCAGATTTCCTTAGAAGACATGAATGGCTTTTTAAAAAATTCCCAGCCCCTATTAAAGTGCCTGTCTCATAGCAAATGTTTAATAAATGCTTATTGTTTGATTGAGTATCGAGGCTAGGATCAAGGCTTTGAGGCTCTATGTCTTTCAAGGCATGAACCAATATGTCTCAGAGACTTTGTCTCTCCTTGGAGAGGCCATGCTCTGGGAATTGTGCATTTGAGGAAGGCTGATAGAGGTGGTGCCTTCTTGGTTCTTAGACCCTGTTTCTCTTGAATTTCCTGTGGCCCTAGTCTAAGGGTGGGAACCTGTGGCCTTGAGGCCACATGTCACTCTTTAGGTCCTCAAGTGTAGCCCTTTGACTGAATCCGAGTTTGAGGACCTAGAGAGGCACATGTGGCCTTGAGGCCGTAGGTTCCCCACCCCTGCTCTAGTCATGTTCCCTCACTTAAAAAATACTACTTTGGTCTGTGCATGACTTAAATACCTAACTGGGTAAAGCTTTTGTCCTGTAGAATCTGACCAAATATGCCTTCATCATTGAATGTTACAGCTACCAGGAACTTGAGAGATCATTTCATCTAACCATTTCATTTTACAGACAGGAGAACTGAGACCCAAATAGGGCAAAAGATTTCCCCCGATTTATACAGTTAGCCAGTATATATACAGGGCCAGGACCCAGATCTTTTGATTCTAAGCCCCCCCTTCCTCCCTGCCCCATTTATTGACAAGTTTTGGTTTTTATAGTAGCTGTTTTCAAATATAGTCCATTGCTTTTGCTCCCAATAGCTACAAACCATTTTTGGCAGAATATTCAAATGTCTGCAACTGTAATTCCCTATCCCTCTACTAAAATGAAAGAAATGAATTTCATTATCTGTTCTGTAGCATCAAGACTGGTCATTGCAATTAATCAGAGTTCATTTGCCTTTCATGTTCTGTTTTCCAGTGCTGTATACCTCTTCTGGTGTGTTATTTGACAATGGGTTTCTTTGTATATATTCCCAGGCAGTTGAATACTTAACAAATGCTTTTAGAGAACACTGAGTATCTTTCCTCAGTCTTTATAGTGTGTTTTTTATCTTATGTTTTGGTCTTGATGGTGCATTGTTTGCCTCCGTTCTCTAATTTTAAAAAAAGTGTTAGTCTTGTTTACTTTTTCTCTAATTAAATTGTACACACCTTAAAGGCACGGACTGAGGCTGTCTATTGCAGTGCTTAGCTGAGGGCACAGTGTAGGATTTAATAGGTCCTTCTCTAACTCGAAGCCTTGGACAGCTGCTCTTCTCCAATTCCTAGTCAGTCAGCCTGAACTTTTCTGTTAGGATTCCGAAGTCCTCTCATTGCTGTAACCCTGCCTTATAACCTAGTGGTGTAAACCAGAGGCTTCTTCTAAGAGGCATAGGGATCAGAATTTCCTTAGTCTTAGCTGATGCTGCTGAGATACCTCATTGCAGTTCCTTGTCCAACCTTACTGTATCTAGGACTTCTGTCTTCTACACCTTTCAAATTGTTGTTCGTCCTTCATTCTCAAAGAGGCCCAATGATATCAGGAGGTGATGTCTTGACTTATAAGTGAAGTTAGAGTTAAGCGAGGCCGGGCTGTGCAAAGTCATCAGCCTCAGTCTCTCCTCCAGAGTCATTGGAGTCCATTGGCAAAGCCATATGTCAAAATGATTGGCAATGGCCCCAAATGCAGTGGGAGACCGTGGCCTTTTTTTGACCTTCTAAATTACCAACCAGGAGAGAGAAGTCTGAGGACTGCCCTGGGTCTAGGTAAATCAAATCTATGGTTTAGAAACTGTTGTCAGGGATGTCTTCTCTGTGGTCATGTTTTGGGGGTTGTTATCAGGGAACAACAGTGGAAGATTTTGCTCTGGGGGTCCCTTCACTGTCCCATAAACAGGTTCTGCTTGTTGCTTTCTGCTCTGACCCAGGATGTTTTACTTTCAACTCTTGCCACCTTCATGTCCTCATCTGTCTTCTCAAATAATACTCATCCTTCAACACCCCGCTCAAGTACCACCTTCTCCATGAAGGCTTTTCTGCTAACTCTAGCCTTTATTCATCTCCTTCTGCTCTGAACTCCTTTGGGACTACTTTTTGGGGGACAACAATATAAGTTAGTAGGTAACTGTATTGGAAAAATACTGGAAAGATTCAGCTATGTAGATCTTTGTTTCTTCATCTCTGAAATGGGGATATTTTATGAGGATCAAAGAGAGAGTGGAGGAGGAAAACCTCCTGTAAAACTGGAAAGTGTTATATAAATGTATGGGATTATTGTTACTGTTGGGGGCTTCTTGAGGAGAGGGAGTATTTCTTTTTTTTTTTTTGGTTTTTGTATCCTCAGTACAACACAGCACAGTGCTTGACACAAAGTATTTTGTTGTTTAGACATTTTTCAAGTCATGTCTGACTCTTTATGGCTGAATTGGGCGTTTTCTTGGCAAAGATACTGGAATGGTTTGCCATTTCCTTCCCCAGTTCATTTTGCAGATGAGGAAACTGAGGCAAGCAGGGTGAAGTGTCTTGCCCAGGGTCATACAGCTAGTAGGTATAGGAGTCTAGATTTGAACTCAGGAAGATGAGTCTTCCTGACTCCAGGTCTGGTGCTCTTTCCCCCGAGCCACCTAGTAGGCACAATAATAAATGCTTAATAAATACTTGTTAATTTATTAAGTATGTTCTCTCTAATTCACCGAATGTAAATTCCTTGAAGGCAAGATCCTTGTTTTATAATCCCTTTGTTTCAAACTTGAGTCAGGGTTAGAGGGGACTTCATTGATATTTAGTTCATTCCCTTTATTTTTTTTATTTTTATTTTTGCTTTTTGGAGGGGGGAAGGCAGGGCAATTGGGGTTAAGTGACTTGCCCAAGGTCACACGACTAGAAAATGTTAAGTGTCTGAGGTCTGATTTGAACTCAGGCTCTCCTGACTCCAGGGCTGGTGCTCTCTTCACTGCTGTGCTGCCTAGCTGCCCCCATCCTCTTTATTTTACAGATGAAAAATTAAGTGATTTGCCCAAGGTCATATATCTAGTAAGTGATTGAGCTCAAGCTCAAGATTATCTGAGTTACAGGCAGTGTTTCATAATGGTGCTGGGTTTGGAGCTTGAGAGACCTGGATTCAGAGCCTTCCTCTTATGCTTAATAGGAAATTACCTCATCTTTCTGAGTTTCAATTTTCTCAGCTGCAAAATGAGGATCATACTATATACTTTAGAGGGTGACTGTCAGCCTCAAATGAAGAAATGTACACAAAGTGTTTTGCAAACTTTAAAGTTCTCTATAAAAGCCAATTATTTGGATTCAAAGCCTAGTGTTCTTACCCTAGGGCTAAACACCAAGGAGTTGCCCATTGTATCCTTATTGGTTAAGGAATTTGGATGGGCAGCCAGCCTCCAGTTTGGTCTTCCTAGTCACATGTCTCTTGGGCCAGGAGTTGTGGGGATAGGGCTACAGAGCATCCTTCCAAAGCCATGTGTCTCTGTGTTGTTTCTACCATACTGGCTCTCACCAAGTCCCATAGGCTTGGCTCCTTTCTTCTGCATATTGGAAGCATGTGTGCCCATACACGTCCCAGATGACGTCTTCTTGTCCTGCTCCCAGCTGGCTCAGAGTCACGGTATAGTTTTGGCTTTTAAAGGGCTTGAGTTGTGTGCTTTGTTTCCTATCAGGCCTGGTTCTGTTTCTAGACTGCATTTCGTCTTCTCAAAGCAATGATCTGTTCTTGGGGATGGGGATAGGGATGGGGGCGGGGTGGGTGGATGGAGAGAGTCTCTTTATAAGCAATAGAAACTGAGAGCTATGGGAATACTATCTAATGGCCAACATATGAGGGCCTACTTTGTAGATGATGATGATGTCATCGTGTGTATGGCACGGAAATCTGTTCAACGTGTGTTCTCATATTATCTCAAATTTTATCCCCTCAATTATTCTGGGAAACGTATGGAGAAGGGAGTGGTATCCCCAGTTTACGAACGTGGACATTGAAGAGTTGAACATCTTATTTTAATCACATAACTATTTAATGACAGAGCTGAGACTAGAACAGGTCTTCTGATTTTCCCACTCCAGGCTTCTCATAAAGGGAGCTGGTGAAGGGAATCAATGTTGGATTCTCCCTTCTGCCTATTGTGTTTTAATAGCTGTCAACATCTGTACACTTTTGGTGGCCTCTGGACTTATCCCAGACAGAGGCCATGCAGATTACACGTGTTACCCTGAGTCAGTCAGCAGTGCTGTTTAGACCTGTATAAAAGGTGGTTCTGACCTAGAGGCCTCAGTCATGGGCAGAGGAGGAGGGTGAGAACAGCCTTGTCTCCTAGGGGTGGTATGAAAAGGGAGGCTAGCTCCTGTGGGTCTCTTCCTTGTTGTTCAGGTGTATCTGACTCTTTGGGGTTTTGATTGTTTTTTTGTTTGCTTTTGCTTTTTGGAGGGGGAAGGCAGGGCAGTTGGGGTTAAGTGACTTGCCCAAGGTCACACTGGCTAGTAAGTGTTAAGTGTCTGAGGCCGGATTTGAACTCAGGTCCTCCTGACTCCAGGGCCGGTGCTCTATTTACTGTACCACCTAGCCACCCCCATGTATGTCTGACTCTTTATGACCCTGTGGACCATCTCATGCCAATACCATCCATGGGGTTTTCTTGGCAAAGATACTGGAGTAGAATAAGGCAAACAGCTTAAGTGACTTGCCTAGGGTCACACACAGCTAATGTGTACGAGGCTCAGGTCTTGCTGACTCCAGTCCTGCTGCTCATTCCATTGAGCCACCTAACTGCCTTGTGGGTTTTTTCAAAGCCTTCTTAATTCTTGCTTTGGGAACTGAGGAGTCAAAAAGGAGAAATACACATTGATCAGACTGTGCTGTTAGGGTCACAAAGTGAGAGAAGTCTTGTACTTGGTGTTCAATAAATACTGAGATTGAAGGTTTTTTGTCTTTGTTTTACTTTGTATCTCTCCTAGTGCTTAGGACATTGTAGCACATAAGTGCTTAATAAATGAATGTCAAATACATGAATAGGACCTTAAAGCTCAGAGAAGAAGGGACATTGATTTGGGAGAGGGAGACCTAGATTTGAATACTGCTTTATTATGTATATTCCTTGTATGACCCTGGGCAACCTACGGTGAGGGTATTGGATTAAATTATCTCTATAGTCCTTTGCAGTTCTAAATCCTATGAGGACTGGGTTGAATGAATGGTGTTTGAGGAAAGCCATACTTCAATTGGAGCAGGGGCTAGAGCTCTGGGCCTGGAGGCAGGAGGACCTGAGTTCAAATCCAGCCTCAGAATAGCTCTGTGGCACTGGTCAAGTCACGTAACCCAATTTGCCTCAGTTTCCTCATCTGTAAAATGAGCTAGAGAAGGAAATGGCAAACCATTCGAGTACCTTTGCTAAGAAAACCCCAGAAGGGTATCACAGAGTTGGACGTGACTGAAAATGATTAAGCAACAATAAATATTTCAACCTCTGCTTGCCATCCTGTGGTGAACTGCTTACTGATGAGCTGACCAGGAGGAAGGGGGAGGAACAGGCTAGATATAGGGTTTTAAATGACTATCTTCCAAGACCATTCAGTCTCCTAGGTAGACAACTCCAGGGATTTGTCTTGGTGGCTTGAAACCAGAATGAGAGAAAACCAGAGCAAAAAACAGCAAGTATCTAACCAACCCCTGGACTTCCCCCTGGATCTTGTTGTTTCTAAACTTGCATTCCCCTGGAGCCAGTCACCTGTACCCTGGCTGTTAGCGGGAGAAGCATGCAATCTGGGTAAGCAGATTGGAGAATAGCATATGTGATCTGAGGCCTCTCTAGGGGAAGGGGAAGTCACTCTGTATGGACATCTTCTCTGTCCCTTAATATTTATGTCCCCCTTTAACATTTTGATGGAGGTTGTTTTTGTTGAAACGAATGAACTGGCTTGGGGGAGGGGTGCTGTGGAAGGTAAATACACAGGTTGAAGTTTTGGGGGTTTTTTCGTTTGTTTTTCAAGTAGTAGTTGGCCAAGTCAATTCCTTTCTCTCCTTCACTCCCCCACCCCTAAAGCCATCTGGACCTGCTCCCAAAGCCCAGAGTCCAGGGCAATTGCCTTGGTTTACAAGGCCCCAGGGATGGGTCTATGTGTGTTTTAACAATCCAGACAGATGTCAGAATGAAGTAAAGTAAACCCTTTTCCCTCACCTGCTGTAGGATTTGATACTCAGTTTTCTGCCTGGCTTTTGGCAGTTCACCCTTCCGCAGGCAGCCATGGCCCTGATTATGACAGGTGTTGGGGGAAAGAAGACACTCATAAATACATCAGGAAGTTCCTCCATTTGAACCCACAACAGAACTCTGAGAAAAGGGATTAGTCCCAAGTTTAGAAGCTGGGTTGTTCCCATTCCTGCTATCCAAATAATAACTCTTTTGTCTTTTAAGACAGGCAGTCATAACTTTTAACTGTCACAGCTATTCTGTACAGAAGGAAATCAAAGAGTAGAGATTGTGGTTATTAAAATGCTGTCACTCTCCTGCTCTGAAACTTTCAGTGGCTCCCCATCACTTATAAATCTTCATCCTCATGTTGTAGGACCTTCAAATTCAGACCCGTCCTTAGATACAGTTGTATCTCTGTTCTACTAAACTAGGAATCCTCTACTCTAATCAGGCTTATCTCTTCACTGCCTGCTCCTTCTCATCTTGCCTTTGTTTAGTCAGTCAATAAACATTTAGTAAATGCCCACTGTTCCAGACACTGTGCTAATGACTGAGAATATAGAGAAAAACAAACCCCAAAACCCAAACCCCTGCTATTAAAGTGCTCCCAATCTATCATTCCCTGCCTAGAATCCTCTTTCCCTATCTACCTCTCTTTTAAGGCCCAAATGAGGCTGCTCCCTCCTCATGAATCATTCTTGATCACTCTTGCCCATATTTACCACAATCCAATTCAACAAACATTTATTAAGCCTTTATTATGTGCAAGGAACCGCATTAGGTTCAGGGAGTAGCAAGATAAGAAAGGGGCCCTTTATTGAAAAGTTTAAGGAATAAGAAGGTGGAGGGGAGGACAAATCTATAAATCATTATATTGCAAGGCAAAGGAAAGGTTCAGGTAAGAGGTCAGGAGGAATTTGAAGTAGGACAGATTACTTTTAGCTAACAGTCAGGGAAGGTGTCATAGAAGAGGTCATACCTGAGATAGCCTTGAAGGAAGGAAGATGTTTGGCAGCGGGAGATGGGAAGAGGTTATTCCAGAAGGAGGTAAGGTGAGCAAAGCTATGGAGATGGGAGAGGGCAGGATGAGAAAGGTGGGTCGGGGATAATGTCAGCAAGGAGAATAGTTCAATTTGTCTGGTGCATATAATACATAAAGGGGAGAGAGAAGTGTGAAATGAGTCTAAAAAGGTAGGTTGGAGCCAATTTGTGAAAGCTTTGAGTGCCAGAGACAGGTTTTTGAGCCCTCCCATCTCTAAATGAGCATTCTCCAGCATTTTTCTGTTGATTTCTCCCTGGTATATATTAGATTTGGTTCTCTAATCAAGTAAGCTGCTTAAGGGCAAAAACTGTACCTCGTATTTGTACCACCCATAGCACCTGCTATGGAGTGTTTCTTCTGCAGAAACCTTCTGAATTGTTTGGAAATGGGGATGGGCAGGCAGTGGGATGAATTCTCACCAAATAAAGTCTGTTCTAGGTAGCACAATGGTTAGGCAGCAGTCAGAAAGAGAAGCAGTAGAGAAACCTGCTTCATTCCTTTCCCCTGCAATCCCTGGGACTGGAGCATGCTGTTCTTGCCTTCATTATCCCTTGTGGGAAACTTGAAAATTTGTTGAGAAGAGAAGAAGCTATCCTGCAAAGCCAGAGCCTCATCCTCTGGAGGGAAGAACCAATGGAAAATCATAACCTCCAGCTCCTCTTCTTAGGAGGCCTGAAGCCAGAGAAGTCTGTGTCTGGGAGTAGTAGATAATCTGAGGCCTCCCCATGGGAATAGAAGATAATCTGAGGCTGCCCCACAGGAGTAATGATAAGGTGTGGTTTAGGGTCCTTACGGTTTTTTGGAATGACTTGAAAGTAAGAGATAGGTTACTATCCTCTCTGGAGAGCTGTTTCTTGTAGATAGTGGCCCAGCATTCACTTGGGTTATCAGAGGGCAAGTGTTTGGGAACCTACTCTTAATTGTGACTGGTGTTTCCTCCCCATCCACTGGGTACTCCTGAATCTCTTCCCACCCCTCTTTCCTGTTGGGATGAAAAGAAAACCTCTTTCATGCAGTTGTATGGTACCAGGTTATTGCTTTAAAATGTGCATTTTGACCTGTTCATAATGAAGGTAGCAGACAGATCAATGTTAGGGTTTGGTGTGTGCGTGTGTTGGTAGTCTCCAAAGATCCTAGCAGAGGAGAGCATCTTATCAAGAATGCCATTTCTTTATTAGTCTTGACATGAGAAAACAGGAGTAGCTTTCTGGGTAGCTTTCCTCTGACTATTTCTCATGTTTGAAGTGTGTGTTTAAGGTACTCTGCATTGGGATAGTGGATAAAAGAAAGGACCCCATCTTTTGGCACCAGGATTTATTTATAGAGTAGGGATAGGGATTGGATTGATCATTTAAGTGATATATTTATGTTATATTTATATACATATATTTAATTAGCATAAATTTTAGCCATGACAATTTCATATGGAATAAAAGCTTTCATTAGCTATTGGTGACTATTTTCCATATAAATGAGATTAATTTAATTTAGTTAATTAATGAGATTTACTATGTGTCTCCTATGTCTTCCTATGAAATCTCATTTATGCTAATTAAATAAAATGTTGAAAATTTCATTCATTTCATTTCTTGAAAATATGCATAATTAATGAGATTTCCTATATGTCCAGACTTCAGGGATATCCTGAAATGATAAGTCCATATGTATATATGTATAAATGCATAGATGTATATACACATACATATATATACATGTGTGTACTATGTGTATTTATCTACATATACATATACATACATACACACATACATTCATATACACACATCCAAGAACTTCTGGATAAGAAAACTTCCTTTACCGATGCAGGGCAACCCCTGATCTGCAAATTCTAGGCTTAGAGTTGCCTAGAGTACTTTAAATGACATGTCCAGGGTTACACAGTCACTATGTGTCCAAAGAGGGAAGCACATGAAATTAACTGTAGGGCACAGCTTTCCACTGGATACATGGAGGATCTTGATGCACATTCTGCCCCACCCCAGTTCCTCTGACTCCTGTCTCTTGCTTTGAAGTCCCTTTTATTTGCACCAAGAAAGTGTCTCTCTCCAGAACATCTGTAGGACAGCTGGACCTTGAGATCCCCTCCACCATAAGGCTTCCCAGGAGGCAGACCCTGCATTTTGCCCTTCATCATTCAGGGCCACTGGAAAGGAGTTCCAATGAGAAGGGGAAAATAACTTAAGCATCACTGAAGAATAGCTGTTTAGTTTCATAGTCACAGAACAGAAAGAAACTCTAGATCATCTAGTCCATTTGTTTCCCTGTTTGGGGGTGTTCCTTGAGCACTGATGAATTAATGCTGAATTTGAAAAAAATTCCAGTCTCTTTTTCACCTGCAAGATACCGTGTGAGCTGTTCTTTTTCTTCTTCTCTGCTGTGGGGCATCCGTAGGTGGAAGCTGTTTTTCTGTTTCTTATTCCTTCTTCCCCCACACTCCCAGACACAAATTCACTTTCAGAAATAGGGTGGGACAACCTCCCTGAGCAGGCTGAGCTATCTTCATAATGCCAGCCATTAGGCAGATTTTTCAGGGTGTCAGGCTTCTTTTCTCTATCTAGAAGTAAGTGTGTGTGTGTGTGTGTGTGTGTATACACTATGTGAGAAATGGAAACATTTTTAAGGCAACAGGTTTCTTTATTTCCCTTTCCCTTTCTCCGTTCTTCTCTCTTTTCTCTTTTTCCTTTCCCTTTCCTTTTCTTTTCCCTTTCCCTTCACTTCCATTACCCCTAGGCTTTGTCCTCCCA
Organism: Petaurus breviceps papuanus; assembly: GCF_028583685.1. Classification (NCBI taxonomy): domain Eukaryota; kingdom Metazoa; phylum Chordata; class Mammalia; order Diprotodontia; family Petauridae; genus Petaurus; species Petaurus breviceps. The sequence goes on from NW_027185764.1 coordinate 13,596,159, forward strand.
GGAGAGAAGCTAGTCCCACATGGGGAGCTCATTCCCTCTATTGGTCTCCATTTCATAAGCCCCATCAGAACATCTCATAAGGAAGGAAGAGATCCTGGGAAAGAAACTGAGGAAATTATTCCCAGGCCATAGTTCTGGGGTCAGCTATGTTATAGGCACCATGCATTCTTCTGCAGAAATCCTCTTACATTGAATTTAAACATCTGGGCTCACTCAACAGACCCAGCGATCCTCAGCAATCCTAGGCAGAAATTTTTATTTTAAAGAGATCATAGAGAAAGAAACTTGGGGAGGGGAGGAGGAATCTAGACACATCTCCTTGGGATCCTGGGCATTAGTTTCATAGAATCGTAAAATTTGAACAATGTGAACAAAATTAGAAATTTTGTCCAGTCCCCTCATTATCCCTCAGTGGGTAAATGTGGTGAAAATGAGTACACAATTATTCTAGTATAATTCTTTTTCTATAGGAATTATCTCAAGATTTGGAAACATTATAAAACATCTTTGTGGGGATGTTAAAGTATTACTCGTGATCATAGCATCTAGAAAGGACTTTGGGCCATCTGATGAGAGAACCAAGTCACGGTTAAGTGACCTTCCAAAGGTCATATAGCTAGCAAGTGTCTGAGGCCAAATTTGAAGTTAGGTCTTAACAACTCCATGTCCAACTATTATTCCATGTCACCTCTCTAATTTGACATTATTTCTTGTATATCCTTTTCAACCAATACTAACCATGCACTTAGTGCAGGGTGAGAGGCTGGAGTCTTTTATAGTTAGAAAGTCATACACCAATGAAATCACAGATCGGGATCAATGTGCAAGGTGCTAATTGCTGAAATGGAAAACAGTCTCTTCCCTCAAAAAGCTTGATTCATTGTTTGAACACAAGTAGGGCAGGAAACCATGGCCGTGAGGACCTTGTTAGAAGACCTGTATGTTTCCAAAGACCCACTTTCTATTCTCTTAGAACAAAATTAGTTCCTCTGGCTGTCCAGGTAGATAGTAGTCATTGGTCTTTGGGGCATCCTATTTTGGGTCTTTCCCATACTTAGCAATGTCTTCAATGACACCAGGCATAAATAAGGATGAAGATGTCAAGTATTAGTGTCCTGGATTATGTGTTTAATTATTCAATCAATCAGTTTCATTAGTATTTATTTCATACCTACTGTGTGCCAGGCTCTGTTCTAACCATTGGGAGAACAAAGGCAAAAGGCAATCTCCATTTTTAGAAAACATATAGTTTATAGTAGAGATGTCAGAGATGCACATACAGCCCACAACCCCCCTATCCCCACCCCACCCAGGGCAGTCTGAACCAGATTAAAATGCAATTGGGAAATATTTAACAAAATAAATAAAAATACAATAAAACATAGATAGTAATAATATGTTATTTTCTTAGTATGTGGCTTGAAGGGATTCTTAGGTATGGTTGAGTGGGCTCTCCTTCTCTTTGGGTTTGACACCATTGACATATAGTCTAACTGGCTTAAAGCCTTCTTCAAAGCATTAGTTCACCTACTGTATGGTTTCCTTGAGACCAACCCTGATTTCTCTTAGACCAGGGGGCCTGTGCTGGTTTGCCTTGATTGCATTCCCAGATACTTTTCTAACATCTCTAATTCTTCTTCATCCCATTTTTAGAAGACTGTGGGTGGACAATTCCAAATGCTAACGAATATTTTGTATGGCTCCCAGGGATGGTGTTGAAACCTCTCCCGTGTGCTGGGTGGGTGGCTTTATTTCGGATGTCTTGGGCTGACTCTCCAGTTTTTGGCACATCGTCTAGTTCTTTCCCAGCTGTATTTGGTCCCAGTCTGTTGATCAAAAATTTTATTTTTTCTTTTTGCTCCCAGATTTGCTCCTTGACAGTTGGTGGTAATACAATGGCTCCCTACGTCATTTTGGTACCAAGTACTTAGGCTGTGGGTATGGGGACTCCAGATGCTCTCTGAAACATTTAAATACTTCTCCTAAAAGAGCAGAAGGAAAGCCAGAAAGAATCACAGACAAACAGGACAGATTTGAAAGTTGCAAATTGAATTTATATTACATTTTATTTTATTATTTTTTTTTGTTTTTTTGGAGGGCAATTGGGGCTAAGTGTTTTGCCCAAAGTCACACGGCTAGTAAGTGTATCAAGTGTCTGAGGCTCGATTTGAACTCAGGTCCTCCTGACTCCAGGGCCGGTGCTCTATTCACTGAGCCATCTAGCCACCCCTTTATATTATATTTTAAAAGAAAAGCAAGCTATATAAAAATCCAGAGTTTCATATAAAATTCTTTTTTTCATCATATATGTTAAGTTCAAAATAAGAAGAATTTAAAAAAAATTTTTTTAAAGCAATTGGGGTTAAGTAACTTGCTCAAGTTTACACAGCCAGTTATTTCTGGGTGTGGTGCTAAGTATCTGAGCCTGGATTTGATCCCCAAGTCATCTCGACACTGGAGATGGTGCTCTTACTCACTGAGCCACCTGGCCGCCCTAATAAGAAGAATTTTTTTAAAATAAATGATTCTCCTACTCCTCCCAAGGAAGCACAAGCTTTACTATATGTAAATGGAAGTTAATGTATTTAGGGGATATATAATAACAGTTAACATTCACATAGTGCTTTAAAGTTTGCAAAGTGTTTTACCTACATTATTTCCTTTGATCCTCATAACAACCAGTAACCCTGTGAAGGAAGATGATGGACTCCAAGTCTTGGCTCTGGGACTCGAATGTGGGACACCTCATAGGATGACCAGAGTAAGAATGGACCTGAAAGGTTATCTATGTAGTCTATGGGATTTTGACCTTGAAGAAATCTCTTAAACTTGCTAAGTGTCATTTTCTTCCTTTATAAAATGAGACTTATTCAGGGTCACAGTTCATTGGTAGAGAAGAGGATGTACATTGGAAAAAGTGTTGGAAGTAGTTTTCAAAGGAAGACATTCAGGCTATCAATAACCATATTAAAAAATGCTTTAAATAATCATACAAATTAAAATGCAACTTAAATGCAAATTAAAAAAAAAAGTCTGATGTGCCACTTCACACCAACCAAATTGGCCGAGTTGATGAAAATGGAAAATGAAAAATGCTGGAGGGGCTTTGGTAAAACAGATGCAATAATACACTGTTGGTGGAACTCTCAACTGGTTTAGCTTTTCTGGAAAGCAATTTGGAGCTATGTCCAAATAGTTATTAAACTGTGTATATAACCTTTGACCTGCTGATACCAGTACTGACTAGTATTGACTCCCAAAGGGATCAAAGAGGAAAAGGATCCATCTATACAAAAATATTTATAGCAGCTCTTTTTGTTATGGTAAAAAATTGGAAATTGAGGATTTGTTGTTGTTTTTGTTGCATATTGGAATGGTTTGCTATTTCCTCCTCCAGCTCATTTTATAGATAAGGAACTGTGGCAAACAGAGTTAAGTGATATGGCCAAGGTCACACAGCTAGTAAATGTCTGAGGCCAGATTTGAACTCAGAAAGATGAGTCTCTCAGATTCCAAGCCTAATGCTCTATCCAATGTGCCATCTGGTTTCTCCCCCAGGGAAATGGCTAAACAAATTAAATTATGGTATATGAATGTGATGGAATACTCTGGTGCTGTAACAAATGATGAAGTGAATGGTTTCAGTGAAACCTGGGAAGATATGAATGAACAGGTGCAGAGTGAAGTGAGCAGAACCAAGAGAACAATTTACTCCATAACAAATTGTAAAGACAAACAATTGAAAGATTTAGGAACTTTGGTCAATACAATGACCAGCCCTGATCCCAGTGGCCTCATGATGAACAGTCCTACCCACCTCCTGACAGAAGTGAGGGACTCTGAGGCAGAAATATTTCTTTTGTTTCATATGTGGCCGATGTGAATTTTGTTTTTCTTTCTCAATGAGGGAGATGTGGCAGGGAGAGAGGGCAGATTGATTAAAAGTAATAAAATGTAATAAGAAAAAATGTTGAATTTTGTACCAGAAGACCTGAGTTCAAATCCTGGCTCTGCTACTTATGACCCAAATACCTTAGGTATAGTTACTTAGACTCTCTGGGCCTCAGTTTCCTCATCTGTAAAATGATGGAAGTAAAGCATCTCAGAGGTCCTTTTCAGCTCTGAATCTATGGTCCTAAGAACTCAACTCTAATTCATCTAAGACTAAATTCAATATCTTTCCACCCTGCTGTGTTCCCTTTACAGACATTTGAAATGGTCCCCTGGAACCATGATCCCTGAAACAATGGTTCCCCAACACCTGTGATCTATTGCAGCTCAACCACTGGAAAGTATGTTACAAACAAAACTGCAAGTGTTATCTTGCTTGTTCTAAGGTGCCTCTCCCCCTATCTGCAGACTTTATAAACTTTAGTTACATTGTATCTTTTCTTCCCCTTTATCTTTCCAGACTAGAGTCCTAATCTTTTTAACTTTGTTTATATATAGTAGATCCTTGGTTATGAGGATTGTCCACAGCAGAGGCTTTCAACCTGAGCTCTGCAACTTTATAAAAACATTTTTTTAATAAGTATATTTCAGTATAATAGGTTCCTTTGTAATCTGGTGTATTTTGTTTTATGATGCATGCATGGGCTTCACTTAACTGACAAGGGGTTCCATTATAGAAAGACATTTAAGAACCTGATCTAGAGTGATCTAGAGTGCGACAGAACCACCCAAAGTCAGGGCTAGAAGTGACTGTTCCTGTCTGTCTCCAGGGAGCCCCATTTCCCTCTGGATGTTAGCCTCAATAAAACAGAATGTGCCCTCTAAAGACAGACTGAAAAAAAATCATGACCCTATAATCTAGAAGAGTAGAAGCTAAGAGAGGATGTAATTGAGGTCTATAAAACCATGAATGGTACATATGAGGTAAACACAGACTTGTTAGATAATCCCTATGTGCTAGACACAGAGAGCATCCTTTGAAGCTTGAAATGGGGGTAAACTTGGGCCAAATTAAAGGAAATGAGGCATAGTGGATAGAGAGCCAGTCTCAGTGTCTGGAGGACCTCAAAGGGTAAGGATAACCACTTTGGCCAACCACATGTTTCTGGGTATCTCTTTCATAGACAGATTCCTAGGCTAAATGGATCACGGGACTGACCCTGTAGTATACAATTGTGTATGTGTGTGTGTTCTTATTTGCATTCCAGGGGCTGTGATGTGCAAAGGCTTCATAAACCCATCTTCACAATCCATTTTCCAAATAAGTTATCCTCTTGCTCTATGAGATATGGGATTTAATGGATTATTCATTCTCATTGGCCAATACCTTTCCATCTCTAGTCAAGTTCCTGGCTTCCCCCAACATGATTCTGCCCATATTGATTCTGTCCTTTCCATGAACAGTTATTACTTCTAGTGATATCAATTTCTCACAAATATTCCGATACAGAGTCAGAGGGCAAACTAGAAAAGGGAGATGTGTCGGAGCTATCATAAACAGAATGTCTTCTGTAAGCTCTCTGATGACTTATCCTTTTCTTCACTTGCCACCTTGTCCCTCAGAAGAAATCTCTGCCCTGAGGCCCTCCTCTCCTGATTGGTAACTCTCTCCTAGGTGACCACCAATTTAGGAAGGACCCAAGCTTCATTTCATTCACACCAGTTATCTGACTTTTCCTCACCAGCCACCTTGATCCACAACCTTTTCATTGCCCCTTTATGCATTGTTTTTCCACCCCCTTG
>NW_027185764.1:13601952-13606917 GCF_028583685.1 Petaurus breviceps papuanus
CTCTCTCTCTCTCTCTCTCTCTCTCTCTCTCTCTCTCTCCCTCTCCCTCTCCCTCTCCCCCCAAACAAATGTGCAGTTTATTCTCAGCTCTATACCACAGATCTATGTCATTGTCCTTACCTTCCACCTTGAAGCACAACCCTTCCCTCTCCCTGTTATATGTTATCTTCCCCCATTGGGATATAAGCTCCATGAAGATAGTGGCGGTCTTATTTGCTTGTATTTGTATCTCCAGTATAGCGCCTGTATTAATAAATGTCTTTATCTGTCTCTCTTAGTTCAACAAACAAATGTAGAATTTATTTTTAATTCTACCTGACAACTTTGTAGACACTTATGTTTCATCATACTTGGTTTTCTTTTTTTTCCTTTTTTTTTTGAGGGGGAGGGAAGGGCAGTTGGGGTTAAGTGACTTGCCCAAGGTCACATGGCTAGTAAGTGTTAAGTGTCTGAGGCCAGATTTGAACTCAGGTCCTCCTGACTCCAGGGCCAGTGCTCTATTCACTTTGCCACTTAGCTGCCCCCATACTTGGTTTTCACTATCATCCAAGATACCCATAGTTTCTTAAAGGATGAGCCAGGGATGCGTAAGTCCAGGTAGATCCTCCCAAGCTAGAAAGACTTCACATATTGGCTTGGTGATGGATTATACTTCTGTTATCATCAACCTAGCAAATTTCAGAGAAGTCTATTACTAGAAAGTTAGCCATTAGGAAATGGGTTTTTTGGTCACAACAACTCATGAAGATCTTTCACTAAAAGGGTGCAGGACTTTTGACCTGTAACAATAGAAAAAATGACTATAATAAGGAAATCACAAAACTTTTGAAATATTTAATATATTCTCCATAGAGTATTATTTTATGTTATTATATTATATTATAACATTCCTCTGTGCTAGTAGTAGGGGAAGAGTTAAAGATAAATGAAGTGACATTCCTGCCCTTATGGAATTTATACTCTAGGATTTTTATTTTTGGAGAGGGGAAGGCAAGGAAATTGGGGTTATGTGACTTGCCCAAGATCACACAGCTAGTAAGTGTGTCACGTGTCTGAGGTTGGATTTGAACTCAGATCCTTTTGACTCCAGGGTTGGTGCTCTTTTCATTGCACCACCTAGCTGCCCCAACTCTAGAATTTTTAAAAAAACAAAACCTGTGATTCCAACTGTTCTCAAAGTATGATTTAGGGACTCTTTCAGGGGATGTGAGGTCAAAACTATATTTATAATAATCCTAATTTCTAACATGGTAAATATTAATACATTTACCTCACATAAATAAAAGATTTTGGAGTTCCTCAATAATTTTTAAGAATGTAAAGGTGAAAACCACCCTGAAATTTCACTGCACACCCTGAAAATTAACAAAGATGACAAAAAAAATACTCAATATTGGAGGGGTTGTACAATGATGGGCACATTAATACTTAATTGATGGAGCTGTGAAATGGCACAACTATTTTGGAAAGTAATTTTAAAATATGCAGATAAAGTGACGAAAATGGACATTAACCCCAAGGAAACCAGCATTAAGAAGAAAACCCTCAAATGCACCAAAGTGTTCATATGTAGTAGCACTTTTTGTGATAGCAAAGAATTAGAAATAAAGTAGAAGCCCATCAATTGGGGAATGGCCAAACAAATTGTGGTATATAAATGTAGTGGAATATTTATTGTGCTGTAAGAAAATATGTATGTGATGACTATAGAGAAGCAAGGAAAGATCTACATGAACTGATATACAGGGAAGTAAGCACACACAAGAAAACAATGTACAAAATAGCTACAACAAAGCAAATGACAAGAACAAGAACGTACCAAAAAAATCAAAAGTGAATGTAGCAAAATTATAAAAATCAAACACGACTCAAACAAAGAAATATGAGGCAACTCCCTCAACCCACCCCTTCATTGAGGTAGTAGGTTCTCCACAGGTGTTACACATATTTTTGGACTTTTCCAGTATATAGATTAGTTGTGCTTATTTTTTCCCCATTAAAAATACTATTTGTTATGTGGAATAGTTCTGGGGTTGGGGGTGGGTGGGTGAGTAGGATATCAGGGACAACTGTGATGATGTAAAAAACAGAAGACATCAACAAAAGCTTATTTTTTTTAAAAAAGACTGTAAAAGGGTCCTGAGATGGAAAAGTTTGAGAACTGCTGGCATAGGTAGGGGACTTCAGATGAGGCAGCTCCTACTTCCAATTTTAATTGTCTGAGCCTCCAAGAGGTAAAGTGACTTATGCAGGATCACAGACACACCCATTGGGTGGCAGAGACAGAACCTGGTCAGGTCTTTTGACTCCAAGACTGACTTAGAAATAATAGTTAATACAAAATAGAATATATCATATCCATCTGAATAGAAATCAGATTCCTAAAATCAACATTTTAAAGGAATTTTAAAAGAAAATTCTTTTCTTTTGAGAGGAAAGACATACACAAATAGCACTGAAAAATAATGTGATGCTGACCAAATCCAGGATTCATGCATATGCCATATTTGTAGAAAAAAAGGGTCCATATGCAGACTAGTGTGGTCAGTAACTAAAAGAGTTAGGAAGTACCCCTGGTTGTTCATGGCACTCAGACCCATTCCTAGACCCAGTCTTTGCCTTCCAGAGCTTGAAGTCCAAGACAGGAATCACTGATAACAGACAATAAATTTAAAGTTTGATTATCCTGAGTGGCATTTGTTAGTGTTTTAAAGCTTGCAAAGAACTTTCCATAGATCATCTTGTTTGAACCTTAAAACAACCCTACAGGTCAGGCACTGTAGTTATCCTTATACTATATATAGATGCAACTAGGTGATGCAGTGGATAGAGCACCAATCTGGAGTCAGGAAGACCAAAGTTCAGATCCAGCCTCAGATATAAGAAGACACTAGCTGTGTGACCCTGGGCAAGTCACTTAACCTCCATTTCCTCATCTGTAAAATAGGGATAATGATGACACCTACTTCCTGGGGTTGATGTGAAGATCAAATTATGTAATAGTTTAAAGTGCTTAGCCCAGTGCCAGGCACATAGTAGGTTCTATAAAAATACTAGTTACTATTATTATCGCCAATTTTCAGGTGAGAAAACTAAGACTCAGAGAATTTAAGCTTCTTGCCCGGTAGTCATATAACAGATACTTCAGGGGTAAGATTGAACACAGACAGACATCTGTGACTCCAAGTTTGGGCACGATAACCACTATGCCATATTCCCTCTTAAAATCATCAGATAAATCACTGTACAGTATTGATGGTCCCTAGCCTAGACTAGGAAAGCTAGGTGGTGCAGTGAATAAAGCACCGAGCCTGGAGTCAGGAAAATCTGAATTCAAATCCATCTCAGATCCTTGATAGCTGTGTGACCCTGGATAAGTCATTTGACCTTGTTTTCCTCAATTTCCTCATCTGTAAAATGAACTGGAGAAGGAAATGCCAAACCACTCCGGTATCTTTGTCGAGAAAAGAGTCTCGAGCTACTTAAAACATCTGAACAACAACAATAGCTTGCCACACCAATGTAAACTAATGAATGAAGCACCACTCCAGAGTTTATCCTGAGAGCTAGTAGAGAGGTATAAGTGTTGCAGGAAAAATTAGGAGCTGGTCCTAGTTCTGAGGTGTGGAGTTGGGAAGGTCTCTTTCTTCCTGTTGCTTAGAATAAACAAGGGAGACTAGGCCTGACTTGAGTACATCCTGGTATTTTTCTTCCTTGCATTTCTATATCCCTAAAGGAGGGAGGAAGAAAGCCTCTGAGGCACAGTGGAAAGTATGCACTGGTTTTTGTGGTTAGAAAAAGTAGACTTGAATAGAAGCAGGTTTAGACATGTCCTGCTTGGCCCTAGAGGACTGAACTAGAAACAATGAGTAAGACCCAACTCCAGTGCATGATGTAATAAAGACATTTCCCATGCATTAGAATGGTCCCAAAATGTTACCTGGGGGGAATAGTTAGCTCATCAAAAGCCAAAGGTTGGGTGATCATCCCAGAGAGGAATTGTTCTTCAGGTCGGCTTAGATAACTGGTTACAACCTCTGTGACCTTGGGAAAGCCAGATCCATTCTTTGGCCTCAGTTTCCTTATGTGTACAATGAAGAGGTTGTAGAGGACCTCTTGGACCCCTCACTGCTCTGAATGGATGATCCTATGATTTGGAATTGCTGACTAGGAGGTGCCTTTTCTGCTGTCCCTGAAAAATCCCTTGGAAGAACTAAATCGTTTGGAAGATTCACAAGTTGAAGACAATAGAAACCATTGTGTGAAATGCATCTCTCCTTCTCATTTCCCCAGGCATTCAAATGTGCAGGAGACCTGATTCAATCAAAGATTTTAGACATTACTGCTTACAGATGAGAAGTATTGAATTCACATCCCTGATTTCTGTTATATTATGAATATCAGGCATCTAATTTTTCTACAGTAAATCCCTTTTCAGTAGGATTTTGTATAATTCTTACTTAGTTTATACCCTAAGATAGAGTGTCAGACTTGGGATCAGAAGACCTGAATTCCAATTCTGCCTCAGACACTGCTCTGGGCTCTTGGGCAGTCACTTAACCTCACTCAGCCTCAGTTTCCTTATCTATACATGGAGTTAGCACCCACCTCACAGGGCTGTTGTGAGGATTAAGTGAGTTAACACATGTGAAGACCTTTGTAAACTAAATAACTAGGGGAAGTCCTCTGGTTGATAAATTAAGGATTTATGGAAGTATGAGGACAAAAAGTGAATAGGAAGAAAAGGTGTAAATGGCATGCAGTTTGTAGAAAGTATCAACACTAAGGGGCAGCTAGGTGGCACAGTGAATAGAGCACCAGCCCTGGAGTTAGGAGGACCTGAGTTCAAATTCGGGTTTCAGATGCTTAACACTTACTAGCCATGTGACCTTGGGCAAGTCTCTTAACCCCAAATGCCCTCCAAAAAACAAGAAAGAAGGAAAGAAAGAGAGACAGAGAGAGAGA
>NW_027185764.1:13607017-13613873 GCF_028583685.1 Petaurus breviceps papuanus
AGAAAGGAAGAAAGAAAAAAAGAAAGAAAGGAAGAATCGACCCTAGTGAATTCCTGGATCCTTGCATGCATAAATGCTAGGTGTTGTTATTCTTCCTTTCAGGGATTGCCCTATATTCAGACTCAGTCTACATTTAGATGAACATAGTACCTCTATCTGCTATGGACCTGCAGTCTGCAGTACAGGCCGTCTTGGTTATGGGGGAGTTGGGGCTGTGTCCTTTAGCTATTGAGATATGTCTATATCTCAGTCTCTCAATATCTGCTAGAGCTAATAGCTATAACATTCTTAGAAATGCACCAAGTCAGTTGCATTTCTTGCTTTATTTCGGTTGCACTTAATATCATGGCACTCACTTCCTGGGCTCCCCCAGGGGTCCCGAATTTGGTGTATCTTTGTGTTGCTCCTCTGATGTGAGGCCTCAACATCATCCCAGGAAGTTTCTAAAGCATCTGTTTTGGATACAGCCCCTCCATCTGCTTTGTTGACTTGGAGAATTCTCCCCTAGAAGTTCAGATTCCTTCTTGAAGTTGGGATTGCGCAAAGTGTCTGTGACCTCCCACCTAGTGTTCCTAGTTCCTCTTCATGGGTCTGAGCACGGGCATTGCCCCTTCAGGCTCATAGGAGTGCTAGGTTCTTATAGGGTTTTAGAACTGAGAAAAAGAAGAAGCAGCTCACACAAGAGGCTTCCTGGAAGAGAGGACTAATTCAGTTTGATTATCGTTAGTTAATAAGTAATAAGCACTTTGTATCTTCTAGGCAACACTTGAGCTGCACCTATGCTACGCCTTCATGGCATACGGTGCTGCCTCTTTTTCCAATCCTATATCCTCTTTGATAATGCCAGTCAGACAACCAGCATTTTATGAAGAATCTACTATGTACCAGGCACTGGGGATACAAAAAAGGGCAAAAACATGCCCTCAAGGAGCATATATTCTAGTGGAGGAGACAACATGAAAAAAACATACATATAAGATACATACATGTAAGTGCAACCAGGTTATCTCAGAGCTAAGGCAATAGTGATAGGGGGGATTTGAACTGAGCCTTGAAGGGAGGCAGAAGGTGGAGGTAAAGAGGCACAGCATTCTAGGAGTGAGTGACGGCAGTGCAGAGACACGGAGTGTGGTGTGGGAAGAACAGCAAGGCTAATATTGCCGCCAGATTTGCCAATCCATTGTCAAGTCCTATCTCTTGCCAATTCTGTCTCCGTACCATCTCCGACGTCCATCTCCCCTTCTGTCCACTCTCATGGCTGCCACCCAATTCAGACCCTTTAGCCTCTTACCTGACCTATTACTTCAGTAGCCTCCTAAATGGGCTCCATCTCAGGTCTCTGACCTCCCCAGGCCCTCTTCCACACAGCTGCCAAAATGATAGTACTAAAGCACAAATAATCTGGTCATGTTATTTCCCTGCTTGGTAATCTCTTGTAACTCCCTAGTGCCACTAGGATCAAATCTAAACTCTATGGTATGGCATTTAAAGCCCATGTTAATATGGAGGCAGCTTGCCTTTCTAGGCTTAGTATGTACTGCTACGCTTCATGTACTCTGCAGGTCCAGCCAATCTTATCGTCTTGCTGTTCTTAGCATGGCCTCAGATACCCACTGGCTGTGTGACCCTGGCCTGTTTGCCTCAGTTCCTCATCTATAAAATGAACTAGAGAAGGAAACGGCAAACCACTTCTGTATCTTTGCCAAGGAAACCCCAAATAAGGGGCAACTAGGTGGTACAGTGAATAGAGCACTGGCCTTGGAGTCAGGAGGACCTGGGTTCGGATCCAGCCTCAGACACTTAACACACACACACACACACACACACACAAAACTAGCTGTGTGACATTGGGCAAGTCACAACCCCAATTGCCCTCCAAAAAGAAAAAAAAAAGAAAACCCCAAATAGGGTCATAAAAAGTCAGGACTGAAATAACTGAAAAGCAACAAAAAAAAGCATCCTTCAAAACTCAGCTTGAGCCCCACTTTCTACTTGAGACCTTTCCTATCCCTCCCACCATGACTTTGTTTATTTGTGCATATACACATATTTATTCATTTATATGTGTACATATTGTTTCTTATGAGATGTGAGATCCTTGAGGGCAGGAACTGTTTCTATTTTTCTTTGTGTATCCAAGGTGTGACAAATATAGGTGATCAATAAATGCTTGTTGATTGATTAATGATTACCTTTTGCACCACATCTCATACATAAATCATTATTGGCAATGTGCTTCTGGACATTTACACATAATATATACAATGTTCCCTTGTCCTTTGGGACATTTGCTGTGATTTGAATCCATTTACCCCCATTATGAGAATATCAATGTTCAGATCGGTTCTTACAGCAGAGATCGACTTGGGTTCTTTGCCAGTGTTATGCTTTTTCCCAAGTGTGGTCCAGCCTGATCTTCTAGCTCAGTTCTGGGCCTACCTCATTACCTCTCTGTAGCACCTATCCAAGATAGAGGTATTGAAGGATTAGATTAGTGGGCCATATGTTATTTACAGGACACAGTGTATTCTTCATATTTCACTAGTATCTATAGAATCTTAACAAGACGTCCTTTGGCATACTGGGTAGATCCTCTGTGGAGGATTTATAGAAGTTCAAAGACAAGAATTGAACAGAAAGGGTGTGAATGGGCTGCAATCTGTAGAAGGGAAAAACACCAAGAGTACACGGGTCCATCAGGGTGTCACTATGTCCTGAGAACTAAGAGTAGAGAGAGATGAGAGCTTCTGGAAAAGCAAGGTCAGGGTAAACGGAGAAGGTTGATTAAACTCAAAAATGCACTAGAGAGACTAGAGCAGGCAAGAAGAGGCGTATTCCATCCTACAGCAATTAACTAGTACAATATATGATGATAGGTAAAATGGCGATCCAAGAGCCAGCTAGTTGTATAGAAATATTGTCAGAGGAGAAAAGGTCCCTTCCAGCTTAAGTATGTGATTCCACAACCCTACAACCTAGGCCTGTTTTGATTCTGCTGCTGTTCGATTCATGGGTAGTCATGGGTAGTCATGGCGCTAAATTGCCAAGTCCAAGTTCCCTGGAGAGCGAAATCCTCCCGTAGCAGGTATCTCTTCTTAGGCTCCTGTAACACTGAACTTGAACCATCTCTGCCTTCATAGATTGTTGAGATTTAACATTCTTCCTTGCTTGCACAATAGGACAAATCGTCACTTTGGACTGTATGGTTTCTCCTCTCCATCTCCTGCCGGCTCCTTCCTCCCTGTCCCCTTTTCCCAAAGAGAGTTGTTAGATTGGCAGTTTTGGTCCTTGACATGTGAGAGGCAATGCTGATTCAGCCGTTGTGCCTGGATAAGTGTAGGTGGAGGCATCGCTGGAAATTGTGCCAGTGGAGAGATTGCCCAGATCAGATAAAAAAAAAAAAAGCTGGCAGGAGGAACTTTATAAATCAGTGGAAAGGGTGGGGTGGGGTTTGGAGTGCCGGAACCGGGGGGCCTTTGGCTCCTCCCTACATTCTCTGGGCATCTCTAGGCCTCACTCACATTTTGTTTGCAGGTCTGTCAATGTGTACTTTGGCCTTTCCTTGGACTAATGAAGGTTTAGGGATTCACTTCATACTAGTCAATGCCTCCCCCTCCCCTGGCTTCTCCTTCTAATTTCCCAGCCTACTTGAGTGACCCTATGCTGTGTAAGATCCCAAGATCTCAGGTGATTAGAGGCCTCTGCTGGGATCAGCGGGCAACCTAGCAAAGCCAGGGTTCAAGTCCAAACAGGTCTTGAAGGAAACATGGGAGAAAAGGCAAAACAGGTTTGACCACTCATTACATAGAACCCCTAGGTAGTAGGTCTAGAGACTGTTGGCCCCTGACCTGGGCCACTGGGTGATCCTAGACATTGATGATATGTATTCACAAGAGGAATTTGTTATAAAATTAAAAAGGATTAAAAATTTTTTTTTTTAAATTCACACTCCAAGAGACATGTTAAAATGAGGAACTAAAATAGATACATTTAAAATACACCCAGTGAAGTTAATGTCTTCAAGTTTCCTATCTCCACTGGATGTAAATAGAGGTGGAGAATGGAAAGTGAAGGGGGACTTGCCACTATTGGATGGAGTGAATCCTTTTCTAACTTTGTCTGCCTGGGCTGGTTGGGTAAGATAAAGTGAGTTCTAAGCTCTCCCCTCCCAATCAGCCAACATTCCAGAGGACATCACTTGAATTCTGACGGGTGAAAGGGACCAAATTATGGTATGTGAGCCTGGGGGCCATTTAATTCTGGTTACATGACAGGGGAGATTGGGCCTAAAGGAAAAGGTCCTTCCATTTACAGTAGACTTAAGGATGATAAGGTGTCTATGGTACTTTACAAGCAGAGAGCTGGCCTTGGACCCAAGAACACCTGGGTTCAAGTCCTGTCTCTGACACATATTGACTGTGTGACTTAAAGTCACTTAAAGTCTCAGTGCAACTCAGGGCAACCCTTTAAAGACTATAAACAACAGAAGGGGCCAATTTGGACTTACCTTGATAAAGGACACTTCCTCATGAGAGTGTTCCCTATACCAGAGAAATAAAAAGTCTAGTCCCTCTCCCTTTCCACACATGTATTATCTCATTTGATTCAAGTCAACAAACAGATATAAATGTCACAAGGCATTATGGTAAAACCTGAGGATATAAAACCAAAAATGAACTATGAAGCCCCTGCCCTCTCAGAACTTGCATATTGATGCTCCTTATGAAATAAGGAGGGTATTATCCCCATTTTGTGGATGAGGAAACTAAGGTTCAGAGAAGGGAAATTACTTGTTCACAGTCAATTAGTCTCAGTCCAATGCTCCTTTCAGTCACTTCACACAGAACTCTTGCCCACCCAGGGTCACTGGAGTTTTCTGAAGAGGGTGAACCCACTTCCCTCCACTTTGAAGGTTTGCTTTTGACCTGAACGAATTTTAGGTAGTGGAAAAACAAAAGTCATATCAATTCCCTTTATGTCCAGATGATTCTTGAAGTACTGGGCAGCAGTAACTTGGAAGCAAGTTCCTTGGTGGGGGATTCATTAGCCATGATCCTCCTTTGGATGGGGGAGAGACCCCTGGAGCTTCAGGTCCTGGGTTCTGGTCTCCAGAACTTTGGTGGGAAGGAGGTTGGGTCGAACAGTAAGAGGCAAAGTCCCTTTTCAGTCTTTCCTTTCTCTTGTCCTTCCCTTCTTTCACGTTCTCTTTCCCCACTCCCCCTTTTAGTATTCGCTCCAGGAAATGCTGAGAGAGCTCAGAGTAATGGAATTCATGAAACCCAATCCCGGGTTTAGTTGGAAATCTGTTTTCAATTTCTGACCATTCTCTGGGAGCCTCAGACTGAACTGTAATTGTTTGGGGGGAGGGGAGGGAACTGGGTGAAAGAGCTGCCGACTCAGCATTCTGGAGAGCCCAGTTTCCACTCTGCACAGCTGGCCTTCCCTCTAGCTGAGCCTTATTGGTTGGGCATCCTTCTTTTGGGGGGGACAAGGGGGGGTGTGTGTGGGCACACTGGGAAAATTTGGTCCTTGCCTTTCCCTGGATAGCTGAACTTGACCCTGAGCAGCCTAGTCCCAAAATAGTCAGAGGGGAGTGTTAGTGTACAAACCCCACTGCTAATGGGGGCAGTTGCTTTCACACTCCCTTAGACCTATAGGTCCTTCATGACCCTGGGCCATCCTCAGAGTCCATTGGGAAAAGTTCCACCTTGTGATTCTGTCAGGCAGCAAAATTGAGGCATTTTCCAGAGTTCTTGAGAAAGGTCCTAGAACATAAAAGTTCTCTGGAGTTCATTTCTGAGGTGGGAGATGGGGTGCCCTTTCTTTTGTCTCTACTTTTGTGGAAGACCATAGGTGAGTAATGAGATAATTTAGGTCAGTACTTTGGCAGACAATAGTATACTGCAAATAAAAGAAGGATAGTTTTCTAGAAGTGGGGAGGTATTTAAAATCCATTACATAAGATTCTTTATTTCAAATAACTCCAAGTATATAGCTATCTGACTCCATTTCATTTATTCAGGTCCTGGCCCTGCCACTTAATGACCATGAGGTTTGCTATCTGTAAAATCGGGTTAATGACACTTGTGCTACCTCCCTTCCCCCCTCTGGGATCTGTTGGAAAGAATGTGTTTTATAAATCTTTTAATGTGAGTCATTATTTATCCTTCCAATAAATGCTTCCTTTTATAGTGGAGAAAATTGAGAGGTTAAGTGACTTACCCAGGGCCACCCAGTAAGTAACCCCCTGGGCAAGGATCAATAATCTGAATCTGGCTGCCAAAGTGTTTTTCTGGGTTCTCTGTTCACCTAACCTCCACTCTCTTAGGGGAGAAGCCCTGGAGAATGGACTTACTGTTTAAACTAAGCCTCAGATCCAAACCCTGATTTGAGTCAGAGATTGAAAGGGGAGCCAATGTTATAGTGGAAAGGATCTTGGGATTTGTTTTTCAGGAGATCTGACTTTAATTTCCAGCTCTACCATTTATTGTGTGGTGTGCCCTTTAACAAATCATCTGATTTCTGTAAAACTCAGTTACCTCACCTTTGAAATGGGGAAAATGTGGCTCTTACCATTTTGCAGTGGGGAAAGTGCTTTCTGTATGCTATAAAATACTCTATAAATGAGCTGCTGCTATTATATGACCAGTGTGCCTTCCCTCCAGCTTGCTGCATTTTCTTCTCCCTGTTTCAGCTGGAGCTGTTGTTTTTGCAGGGTTTTCTTCCTCTCCTGGAAGCCTGTTCTCTCTTGGGGCAGTTTAGGGAGAGAGGGGAAAGGCAGCCTGGCTTCCTTGCCTTCAGTAGCTCTAGGGAGGGGGAGGGGAGTTGAGAAGGGGAAGTTTCTGGAGTGGTGACC
>NW_027185764.1:13613883-13636018 GCF_028583685.1 Petaurus breviceps papuanus
GCTATTACCTTGGAACAGCTGCATGTGAGCTGAGGGTTCTAGGGCATACAGAAAAATCTAGTGGTTAAAGGTACCTGGGTGACCAACCCTGGCCATTTAGAATACCACCACCCCACCGTCTTCTTTCTGGATCACCATCCCCCTCTCACTATCCCTTTCTGGGCCTGTTCCAAGGCTTTCCCCAGAAACCTGTTACTTGATCTGTTGAGATTCATAGACTGCCTTGGCCCTTGTAACCTAATGATCGTTGACATTTATATAGCAACTTTATGGCTTACAAATCACTCCGTATTCATTGTATCACTTGACAGCTTGGGCCTTGTTTTCCCCATTTTGTAGGTGGAAACTGAAACCCAGAGAGACCCTATCACATAGGGGCTAGAAGGGAAGGATAGGAATGTAGAGATTTATTCTTGCTTCCTGCCACAGTCAAGAAGGTTATAATAGACGAACAGTAGTAATGTACACATATTTATAAAGCTGACTGTCTATTAGTATGAAAATGTGTGTTTATGGGGCGGCCAGGTGGTGCAATAATAGCGCCAGCCCCAGTGTCGAGAGACCCGGGATCAGTTCTGGCCTCAGATACTCGGCACCCACACAAAATAACTGCCCATGTATCCTTGAGTAAGTTACTTAACCCCAATTGCTTTAAAAAAAAAAAAAGTATGTTTATGCCTCTCTTCCCTCCCTTCCCACCCGCCCCACCTTAGCTGAGTGCCTGGAAATAGAATGTGATCAATAATGCTGGTGGAGTAACACAATTGTAGAAATAAAAGGAAACTCTAAAGCTACTGAGGCCAACCTGTATTTAAGCAAGAATTTCTTTCTAAAACTTAGACACATGGTCATTCAGCATTTCTCTGCAGACTTCCAGTGAGGGGCAATCCTCTGCCACGCAAGGCAGCCTGTTCTCCCTTTACTGAAATTATTCTGTGACAGGTGGCATCAAGAACCCTCAGGGAAGGATAGCTGGGGTTTTTTGTATACTTGTTTTGTTTTGATCACATTGTTTGTCTATTTTGGTGGCTTGTGTGCTCAGATCAGGTTTTCTCAGAAAGAAATGGAGTGTGTGGGCCTGGTCATAGGTGAGTGGTTAGTATTCAAGTATTTTATGTTTTGACTCTCTATTCTACCCTTCTAGCCATATTTCATGCTATTTCCCTTTATATTCTCTGGTTTAGCCAAACTGCACTATTCCCTCCCCATTGCTTTTTCTGCCGATTTCTATCTCTGTGCCTTTGCTCAAGACCCCACCTTTAGAGACTGGAATGGACTCTGAAAAGTCTGAAAGCCTTCTCTGTTGAAGTTCTTCCCTTCTTCCTTCAACCTGAGCTCTGGTATCACCACCTCTTCAATGACATCTTCCTGAACATTTCTCCCTCTCTTTCTTCTTCTCCACCTCCAAGCTGAAAGTGATCTCTTTTGGATTCTGATCTCTCAAACTTTTTCTGGACCTCTCTTTTGCCATTATCTCTCTCTTTTGTATTATAGTTATTTATATTAATATCTTTCCCCATTCAATTCCTGAGATCAGGGTTGGTCTGCGTCATGTTTATCTGCATCCCTAGTGCGTGGCTTAGTGAAATCTTTATTGTTTGTTCAATTGAATTCTTGGGGTGGGGAGAGATCCATGGTAACCTGAGCCATGGAAACTCTGCCCACACCATGGTATCTCATATCGAGGCTTCATCTGACCCTGTCCCCCCTCTCCTGATCGAGGATGCAACATCACCTCAGATAACAATATGCCCAGGGTCTATTTTAGGTCAATCTGAGTGAGGTCATAGCCTGGCTTCATTCTACTTGTTTTATCCCATGCATGACGTGGTAGGCTTTGGTTATTTGCTATTTTTCTCTTTTATCATCAAAGTACTCCAGGATCCCTGAAATATTGACATAGAATTGTGGGTTTGCCATATTTGTTCCTTTTGGGTGGACCAGAGCCAACATTCCATTGCATAGCCCATTTCTCAGCCTGAGAGGGAGGTGATAGTCCTTTTAGGTCGTATACTCAGGACTGGGGGACTGGCCAGTGCTAATGAGGAACCTCTCACATGGCTGAAACCATATTCCTCAGGGTCAGGCTTTCTTCAGGGAGCAAATGGGACATGCTGTAGTATCAGCTTCAACCGTTCAACAGGTATTTGCTGAGCCTTAAGCAGTGTGTCTAGTCTTAAGTTAGGCTTTGCTGGGAATACAAAGATGAAGAAGACAAAGCCCTATTCCTCAAGGAGGTGACAGTCTGGTAGGAGCTTATGAGGGAAATTTGTGTTTACAGAAATAGGGAGACAGTGACAGTGGTTCTGTCGTCCAATAGGAGAGCTGATTCATGGCCAGGAACCCTGGGAATTTGTCTGAGTCCAATCTTATCCACTCTTTAAGGTCCAATTCCAGTTCCACCTCTTGTTATGCTGGCTTCCTTTCCTAAGTACTTCAGTTTACCTCTGTTTCTCTCTTCTCTAGAAACGGTATTTATCGTTGGTAGTACTTGTTTTATAGGTAGCCACCTGTTACTTGGTGTTTCATCTTTTGCATATGGTTATCCTCTATCCCCCCAAATTCAAGTTCAATAAACATTTATTAAGCACTTACTATGTGCCAGGCACTGGGTTAAGTGCTGGAGATACAAAAAGAGGCAAAAGACAGATCCTGTTCTCAAGGAGTTCACCTTCCTGGTATCACTGGTCATTTTGGGAACAAAGGACAAACAACAATCTAATGGAAACAAAGGGCAGGGCAGTGAGGTGCTACAGTGGATGGAGCTCTGGATCTGGAGTCAGGAAGACCTGAGTCCAAATATAGCCTCAGACCTCCTAGCTATGTGACCTTGGGCAAGTCACTTACCCTTCCTCAGCCTCAATTTCCTCATCTGTAAAATGGGGATAATAGCACCTACCTTACAGAGTTGACATAAAGATAAAATGATGACATGATACTTGGAAACGTCTTTGGAAACCTGAAAGTACCATATAAATGCTTAGGTAATAAATATTATTATTTCAGAAAGAATGCTTACCTTGAATCTTTCCACAGCACCTAGCATAGGACTGGCAATGTAGACTAGCATTAATGTCTCCCTTCTCTTTATAGCACTGAAAGGAAGGAAGGAAGGAAAGAAGGAAGAAAGAAAGAAAGAAAGAAAGAAAGAAAGAAAGAAAGAAAGAAAGAAAGAAAGAAAGAAAGAAAGAAAGAAAGAAAGAAAGAAAGAAAGAGAAAGAAGGAAGGAAGAAGGAAAGAAAGAAAGAAGGAAGGAAGGAAGGAAAGGAGGGAGGGAGGAAAGAAAGAGAAAGAAAGAAATCTAGACAGTAAACACCAAATTAACTGGGCAACTTTGGGCCATCAAAATTTACCTTCCTTCCAAGAAGAGGAAGAGAGAGAGGGAGAGGGAGGGGATGAACTGAGTTGCCCAACTAACTGGGTCCCCATTACAGGATTTCAGTCTGAGAAGGACCTAAGAAACCATCTAGTCTAACTTCCTATTTTGCTGAAGAAGAAACTGGATCTATATCATTTATTTGGGCAGGGTTAGCACAAATGAGCTGGTTAAAAAAAAATAAGACAATAATATCATATAATAGTAATTATTATTGTTGTTATATAGCTAACATTTAAGGTTTACAAAGTCTTAGCCATATATTATTTCATTTGAGGCTTACAATAATCTCATGAGATAGGTGCTATTATTATTCCTATTTTATAGATGAGGAAACTGAGGCTGAGGGGTAAGTGACCTGCCTAGAATCTGACAGAGTATATGAAGCAGGTCTTCCTGACTGCCAGGTTCAGTGTTCTCTCTATCAAATTGTCTAGCTAGAGATCTAGGTCCAAAAGGGACCTCAGAGGACATTTAGTCCAACCCCTCATTTTGTAGATGAGGAAACTACATGAGGTACAGAGAGATTCATTGACCTTCTCATAGTCACACACATAATAAGTATAGGAGATAGGCTTTGAACTGAGGTCTTCTGACTTGAGAGTCGGTGCTTTCTATGAGGAGACACTGCCTCCTGAACATAGTTGATTTCCTCAGCTGTAAAATAAGGGGGTTAGCACAGTGTCTGTCACAAAACAGGCTCTTAAGAAATGTTTATTGATGGGTTGATTGATAGCTTCCAAGATCCCTTTCAGATCTAGAGCTCTGATCTTCTTGTATTTATTTATTTATTTTTTTGCCTGTAGTTTCTTGTGAGTTAGTTTTGTCTCCCCAGAGGCATTTTATGGTTAAAAGACAAGGATTGTGCCTCCTACTTCTTGTATCCCTGTGGGTTGGTTATGAGCATGCAGTAGACATTCAGTGTGTTTTCTGTTGACTTGATTTTAGACTAATCAACCCTATATACAACCCTAATCTGCTTTCTTAATGACTTTCCTCCTAAGTTTTTGAAAGATACTATCATAGAATCATGCCTCATGTTGGAAAAGGTCCCAGAGGGTGGCCATCTTGTCCAACCCCCTCATTTTATGAATGAAGGAACTGAGGCTCAAGGAGATGGAAGTGATTTGTCTAAGATTGTACAAGGAGTAAATGTCAGAGGCAAGATGAGAAGCCAGGTACTTGGACTCCCGGAATAATGTTCTTTCTATGGTCCTATACCACTCCCTCATGTAGGAGTCACTAGAAGACACAGCAGAAGGAGCACTGGACCAAGAGTCAGGAGAGCTAGGTTCTTCTCATTCTGACTTTGTTACCAACTGAACCTTATGCAAGCCACTTTCCTTTTCCTGAGCCTCATATTTCCTCCTCAATAAAACTGGGGGGGGGGTTGGATTAAATGATTTGCAGGGGTCCTTCCAGCTTCAACATTCTAGGGTTCTTTCTCATGATTGTGAAGGCAAAGTAAACCATCTTTTGCCTCATTTCTTACCTAGCCCTTAATCACTGAATGGGTGTTGCTTCACACAAACTGAAAACTGGGAAAGACTGTAGTTTAAAAAGGCCAAGGTCTCCCACTGCATCCTGGGCCATTGCCACATCCTGATCTATATCTTGCTGATGACTCTGGAGGAGAGAGTGAAGCTGATGACTTTGTACAGCCCTCCCTCACTCAAATCCAATTCACTTGCAAGTCAAGACATCACCCTCATGAGGTCATTGGTCTTGTCTGAGAATGAAGAATGAACAACAACAATAACAGAGCCAGACACTGACAACTCTCACCCCAAGGACACTAAGATGTATAATTTTGGGGGGAGGAGAGGGGATGGTGAGGAAGGATCAGGCTCTTCTTTTTCAGAGGGGAGGAAACCCCAAGGCTGCCTTAGTGATTTGCTGATAGAACCACATCCAGGGCTTAGCTGTTTCAACCTGTGCCTGCCCTGACTTCAACCTCCACTCTTTAGTATTCTTTTTAAAATTCTGTCTGGGACGCCCAGCTCTTTAAAGAAAGGCGCACTGGATAGAATTTCGGAGTGTCACTTACCAGCTGTGACTAAGTTATTTAAGCTCTGCTCGTCTCTGTTTCCCCATCTGTAAAATGGGTACAATTATGTCACCTCCCTCACAGGGTGGTTGTGAGGAGAAAATGAGATAACATATGAAAAGTGCTGTGCAAACCTTAAAGTTCCCTGTAAACAATAGCTATAATTATTATTAAAGGGACTGGCAAAGGCTTTCATTCACAGAAATTTTGCTCTCATGGTTATCATCATCTGTTTCTCTCCAGTAGCTTCCTGTTCCTGGAGTTCAGACAGCTTCCTTCCAGTGTCTATTGTTTGTTGCCCTGCCCCTCCTCACCTTTCCATGAAGTGAGGCTGCACTTTGATGGCGTCAGAACATCCCCTGGCCAAATGTGAGCCTTCTTCACCTTTGGCACACTGCCAGTTTTAGGAATGGTTGTTCCGCTTGAGTGGAGAGATGACACTCTCACACACAACTGAAAAAATGTCCAATGTCTAACCTACTTTGACTTTTTTTTAAAAATTTTTTTTTTTTGGCTTTTTGGAGGGCAATTGGGGTTAAGTGACTTGCCCGAAGTCTCATGGCTAGTGTGTCAAGTGTCTGAGGCCAGATTTCTTTGACTTTCTTTAGTGAAGCTTTTCCTTTAACATTAACAATGGTTCAGGGTGGCTAGGTGGTACAGTGAATAGAGCACCAGCCCTGGAGCCAGGAGGACCTGAATCCAAATCTGGCCTCAAACACTTAACACTTACTAGCCGTGTGACCTTGGGCAAGTTACTTAACCCCAATTGCCCCTCCAAAAAGCAAAAAAAAAACCCCACCAAACCAAAACAAACAAAAAAACATTAAAAATGGTTCAAAGTTTCTCTTACCACAGGGAGAGGCCTCATGGATATGAGAGGAGACAATGTTGTAATGGCTCCATAACTGCTGCTTTTAGCTTTCTACTTTCCACGTCCTGTCCCTGCTACTCTCTGTGTTGGAGTATTTGCTTGATTGGGGATCACTTGAGTCACCCCTCACCTCATTCCCCCCTTTCCCTATACTCCCTTTCTCCAGCCCCCGCTCCTCCCGTCCTGTCTTCTCCCCTCCACTAAAGCACAGCCTGAATATCTATAAATTCAGGACAGGGTGATGAACTCTGGTTACAAGGGGCTAGGGGAAGGAAAAGGATCCTAGGCTGTCTGCCTCCCCCCACCCCTTACCCCACAGTGGCTGCCTAAGGAAGTTGGAAAAAGTATAAACAAACTACCACATTGTATCTATTTATAGCTACTTTGTATCCATCCTTTATATTTCCCAACTTGGGAAGAGCTGAGTTCAAATGTGACCTCCGACACTTACTAGTTGTGTGACTCTGGGCAAGTCATTTAAGTGCTGCCTGCCTCAGTTTTCTCATCTGTAAAATGGGAATAATAATAATAATGCCACCTACCTCTCAGGATTGTCATGAGGATAAAATGATATAATTTTTATAAAATGCTTTGAAAACCTTGATGCACTGTATACATGCTAGCTATTATTGATGTATTCCTAGTACATTTTGGCCTCTGGCTTTCTTTGGTATAACCCTCATTTTAAAGATAAGGAAGAAACTGAGGCACACTTCCGGGAATGGGGCATAGCAGGCATCTGGCCTTGCCTCCAGCACTACTAGGACCCTTTGTTCTTTAGATGCATCCTTTTCTGGGAGCCCAAATGAATAAAACACAGGGACCAGGCCTGGGTTAGAGTAAGAGAGAAGCTGCTGGCTGAGAGAGGGAACTGGAACTGGAAAAGAAATTATTTATTAGGACTGATTTAATTTAAAGTATTTCACTTATACTCTGTCCCTGTTCTGTTAAACCTGGTAGTGACAGCTGATTAAAGTGTTTGCTGAAGGAAGCCTACAATGAAAATATGAACCTCCTCTCCTTGTTTTCCAGACCAGGAAACATGAATTGGGAGGAGAAAAGTACTTGTGAGAGAAAGAGAATGAATGATAGAAAGAAAACCTGGAAATCCTTCCTCAGATGTTTGTAGGTCCGCTGTTCCATTAAGCTCCCTCCCGGCTAGGCACTGGGAGGTGATGAAAGAGACAGGTGAGGCAGTCCCTGATCTCAGCAATCCTCCTGAAGCTTAGAGTCTGATGGGCAAAATGGGCTTTTGGAAGGACATGAAGAGCAGAAAGCATGCCACAACACCCAGTGCAGGGCCTCTGCACATAGCAGACCCAGTGTACAAGAGATGCCTCCAATGTCAGTCTTTGTTTGGGACAGCCGAGGTTGTGCGTAACTCTCCCTAGGTGCCGTGCGAGGAGCTGGGATATGAAGAAAAAGGAAAAGACAGTCTCTCCTCTCAAGGAGCTCACAGTCTAATGGGGCAGATGGCATGTAAACAAACACGTACAAACCAGCTGTATATGGGATAAATTGGAGATAATCTACACAGCGGAGGCACTAGCATTAAGGGGGATCAGGAAAGGCTTCTCATAGAAGGTAGGATTTTAGCTGGAACTTGGAGGAAGCCAGGAGGCAGGATTGAGGACAGAGAGTACTCTAGGCAGGGGGATAAGCAGCCAGTGAAAATCCCTGGAGTCTAGAGATGGAGTGTTTTACTAACTTGAACCCAGGTCTACGTGACTCCAAGGTCAGCTAGGCTATATTTCTGGAGATCTGTGAACTTGGATGGAAAAAAAAAAGTACATCTTTATTTTTACTAACCTCTAACTTCAATTGAGCATTTCCTTCCATTAGAAATTAAAAGCCAAAACCTTGTCCTCAGGAGTGTATAGGCCTCACAGCTCTGGATGGTCTTTGACTCATAAAAGGTTAAAAACTCATGGGATCATCTTCAAGTCTGATTCTGTGATATATGTTAGTAGGGCTCACTTAGGGAAAACTTAGGTGAAGGGTGTTGCTTCTTGAGCAGGGTGGGGCAGGACTCTGCCTGACAATGACAGACAGAAATACTCCTTCCTTCCACATTGTCCCACTCTCTGCCTAGTCCCTAGATGTCCTAGAGGAGAGTCTGCCAAGGGACCTATCTCTAATAACCCTGATTTGAGCAGCTGTTATCATCAGGTCAGGCAGGGGTCCAGACCATTTTGAGGGGGCTTTCTTGTGGGAATACCCCAGGCCCCTGTATCTGTCTGTAAATCCTCTGCTTGGCCAGGAGCAGCAGAAGCAGCATTCTGAGCACGTAGCTGGGTTAGCCATGCAGTTCTTAGGGCCTGTCACTCAGATCTGAAGCAGTCTGTTTTTCTCCAGCTCCCCACCACAGCAAAGGAGGATAATCTAACAAAGGACGTTTTCAGGCATAGAGTCTATGAATTAAAAATTCTTAGGGACTCACGGTCTCTTTTGCATGTACGATCTGAGCCTGAGGCACTGGTTGATGTTGTCTCCTTGGATTTGAGTTAAAGGGCCACCAGGAACCTCGGTGCTAAGTACATGCTAGTGTGGCAAGGATATGCTGGCGGTCTGTTAAATTTCTCAGTATGGGCTTTTACTCCTTCAGAATCAGCAAATGCCTCAAATCAGGGTTTGATTTATTGTGTTGTTGATTGTCTAGACCTAAGAAAGTGATAGAGAAAATCATAATGAAGATTAAAGTTAAAAGAGTCTTTCTAGATAGCCAATTGTTAGTCATTTTTTAGCACACCTCTGGAGGAGGGAACAAAGGAGTTGTAACCAAGAGGGTATTGGACTTGGAGACAGGAAGGACCTGGGTTCTAACCTTCCCCACCCCTGCCCCCCACTTAGTAGCTGCATGACTACACAAATCATGTTACCTCCCCAGGCTTCAGTTTTCCTTATCTGTAAAATGAAGGGGTTTAACTCAGTGGCCTCTAAGGGCCCTTCCAGCTGCTAAATCTATGATCCCTTTGAGCCCAGGTGCTACATAGCTCTAGGTGGGGCCCCAGGTGTTAGCAGAATCGTGTACTTTCAAATAAACTTCAGTTCCTTAACTCCTGACAGCATCGCGATCAGACTGGCACCCTTGGCGTCTCCCGCTGTTGCTTCTTCACTTTGTGTTCACTTGGCTGTGATGTCACAAATGGGATTCTGACGGAGGAAAGTCAAAGGGAGTAGGTTGATGCCGAATCTAAGGGTTAGGCCCATTCCTTTTCACGCAGGTGCCGTTTGTTGTAAGGAGAAAGGGTGGCAGGCAGAAGGCTCTGCCCTCGCTGTGGGCTTAGCTTTTTGTACCCTGCCCCCCTTTGCACTTGGACACTTGGCACAGAAGGTCATCATTCTTCTGAATTTAATAACCTATAGTTGGATTTATGCGGTTTGGTGATGGAAGGCACTGCTTGTCGTTGGTCTGCCAAGAGTCCTTCAAAAAAACCACCCCTAGACCAACCTGTACTTTAGCATCCTTGTTTGTGGCCAGCAAAGCAGGGAAGAACAACGGTGCCCCGGGCTGGAAGGGAGGGTTCAAGCTGTGAGCTGAGGCTTCCGAAATCACACGTTGTATGTTCAGCAGCCACACGAGTGTGTTTTTACATCAGTGAGATATGTGTTTCTATGTAGGCCATTCAGACGGTGTGCCAACTAGATGTGCCAGTTGCTAAATTCCCACCATCATCCTTTGCCAAGAGCAGCGTATTTTCCAAAATGCCTGATGTAGAGTTTTCTTTACCCCCATCTTTAGCTTCCCTGTCACCTCAATGCACATTTTAGGTCTTTTGTGTGTATTTCAGAAGAGTATGTTCAAGCTAAAACACTAATACTCAAAAGTCATTACCAAGCACTTCCTAATTCCCACCATGTCACACTAGAGCCTTTGTATGCATGGTGCGGTTCGCATAATAGGAAAGGCATTTTTATTTAATGATTGAATAAATGTAATAGACACCTACCATGTGTGCAGAGCTGAGCTAAAGGAGCTGTTGGGAGTTTCAGAGAAGTCTAAGATAATTCCCACCCTTCAGGAACTTACCAGATAGAGAAGCAATGTCATATACAAAAAGATAATCATACAGGGGGGGAGGGTAAATGTGAAAAGAAGGGTACAGTTAGGTGCTATGAGAAGGTAGGATTTAAGTTTCACCTTTGCTCCCATTAGGTTAAAGGAATTTCACTGAATACCCTGAAAAACATCTCAGAAGTAATAGAAAGTGGGCACTAGAATCAGCAAGACCTCCTCTGACATATATATTAACTTTGGGACCTACCAGTAAACTTGATCTTTTCATATCCAAAGCAATTCTTATGGGTAAAGGTTCTTAACCTGCGGTTCCTGGACCCCCAAGGGAACTGTGGATAGATTTTGAAGGGTACATGATTAGGTTTTTTAAAAAATGTTAATAACTTCAATTCAACATAATTTGATTTCCTAATCCTATGTATTTTATTTTATGCACTTAAATATATTATTCTGAGAAGGGATCTATAGATTTCAGCAGATTGCTAAGGGGACCCAAGACAAAAAAAGGGTTAGAATTCATGTGCTAAGATTATAAATTACAGATGAATTGCCAATTTGCCTCTGGAGGGTGGGATGGGGGGAGTTTCCAAATCTGGAGTTCCCCATACCAATGAAATCACAGGACTGGACTAAAAAAAAGAAAAAGAATCTGGGTCTGATTGAGCACAAATCTACTGAGAATATTAGTGAGAAGGAATTTTCTATCCCCACAAAATCACAGGTCTGGCTCCCACTCACTAGAAAAGAAGTGCCAAGGAAATATTAATCATCATCATCATCATTACCCCCCCACCTCCACTCTGCATGGACAGTTAGTATGCAATAAATGCATTGTTCTCTTAAAAATCAGAACATTACCTAATAACGTCATTATCTAGGGTTCTCTTCTTCCCTCCTCCCCCAAAATGGGCTTTAGAGTTGCATGAGATGGCCTACTGCAGCGACTCAACCTTTTTTGTGTCTTGGACACCTTGGGCAGTCTGGGAAAGGCTATGGACCCCATAGGTTAAGAACCCCTCCCTTAGAGGGCAGTGTGGTTTAGTGGATAGAGCCCTAGACTTGGAGTCAGGAAGACCTGAGATCAGATCCTACTTTAGCTACTTACTAGTTCTAGGAGTCTAGACAAGCCTTTATCCTTTGGGGGGCTCTGGTTCCTTGTCTGCAAAAGGAGATTATGTCTCCAACTCACAGAATTGTTGTCAGTCAGTTAGCAAACATTTATTAGGTGCCTACTATGTACCAGGCACTGTGATAAGTGCTGGGGATACAAGGAAAGACAAAAAAAAACCCAGTCCTCGTCATTAAGGAACTCAGAGTCTAATAGGAGACACAACTTACAAACATACAGGGTAAATTGGAGATAATCAACAGAATTAAGGGGTATTGGGGAAGGCTGGGAGGTAGAGATGAGGAAGGAGAGCATTCCAGGCAAGAGAGATAATCAGAGAAAATATCTAGAGTTGGGAGATGGAATGTCTTGTTTGAAGAATAGCATGGGGGCGAGTGTCACTGGATCAGAGTATGGGAGTGGGCAGGGTTCTTCATTCTTGAAGAGGACCAATGACATCAGGAGGGTGATGTTTTGACTTGCAAGTGAATTGGAGTTAAGCGAGGCAGGGCTGTGCAGAGTCATCAACCTCACTCTCTCCTGCAAAGTCATCTGGGTCCAGTGGCAAGATATAGGTAAAGAGGACTGGAGATGGACTGGAATGCAGTGGGGGATCTTGGCATTTTTAAGCTAAGGTCTTTCCTAGATCTCAGTTTGTCTGAGGCAACACCCATTCAGTGATTGAGGGCTAAGTATGAAAGGAGGCAGAAGATGGCCTAGTTTGCCTATTCAAAAAAAAAATCAATTTGGGAGGGAAAGACTTTAGCCCTCCCCCTTTCCAGTTTCCTTATACCTTATATGTTCTTCCCTCATCCACCAAGTATGTAAGGTGTAAGGAAACTGGAAAAGGGTAGGACATTAAAAAGGGCATATAAGACAATATGTGTAAAAAGTACTTGGCAAACCTTAAAGAGGTATATATGTGTGAACTATTCTTATACTCTATCTCCAGGTAGTCTATCATCCATTCTTTATTCTCCCCTCCTCAGTCTGCCAAATTGGTATTCCTAAAACACAGATGTGAGCATGTCACACCACCCCACTCAGAAATCTGTAGTAGCTCCCTGTTGCCTCTAAGATAAAACTACTTAGCCTGGCATTTAGAGCCTTCAATATTGGGCTTCCCAGAATGCCTTTGAGGTCTTATTTCCCTTGACTCCTTCATCCTCTGTTCTAAACTGGCCCTTCTCATCTTTGGAATTCCACTTCCCATTTATTTATGCCTTTACCTAGAGGAATCCTGAGCTTACCTCAGAGTACAGCTGCCTAACCAGAGGTCTTTCCCAATCTGTAAAATGGGATTAGTAATAGCAGCTACCTGATAGGATTGAGATGACAAAGGAGATATAACCAGTATAAAACACTCTGCAAACTTTAAAATAATACATAAATGTGTTATTTTTATCTCCGCTTAATTCTCTCTTTCCTTTTAATATTACTTTACTTGTTATGGATTCTGTATCTGCTTAACCACTTATATGTTTTACCTGCCCCCAGTAGAATGGAAACTCCTTTTATACTAGGATTACTGGGATTTTGTCATTGTATCACCTAGCACCTAGCAGCTATGGGGCACAGTGGATAGAGAGCTCCATACCTGAAGACAGGAAGAGCTGAGTTCAAATCCAGTCCCAGACAATTACTACCTATGTGACCTTGGGCAAGTCACTTAATGCCTTTCTGCCTCAGTTTCCTCAACTATAAAATGGTGATAATATAGCACCTACCTTCCAGGGTTTTGTGAGAATCAAATGAGATAAGATTTGTAAGGTGCTTAACATAGTATTTGACATGTAAGTGCTTAATAAATGCTTGTTCCATTTTACACAGTAACAGCAATATTGTAAGATGATCAGCTGTGATAGCTATTCTCAGCGTTACAATGATCCAAGGACTTATGATGAAAAATGCCATCCATCCCCAGAGAAAGAACTGATGCAGTCTGAATACAGATTGAAGCATACCTATTTTTTACTTTATTTTTCACACATAAGTGTGAACTATTTTTATACTCTCTCTCCAGATAGTCTATCATCCATTCTTTATTCTCAGGTACTATGTTTTCTTTACAACATGACTAATATGGAGATGTGTTTTGCATGACCACACATGTATAATCTATATGAAATTGCTTGCCTTAATGGGGGGTGGGAAGAGAGGAAGAGAATTTGGAACTCAATTTTAAAAATGAATGTTGAAAATTGTTTTACATGTAATTGGGGGAAGATGAAATACTAAATAAAAAATTAAAAACAAAAAAATTCTTGTTCTTTCTCTCTTTCCCCCAATAAATGTTGAATTTGTTGAATGGAGCAGATGTTGAAGTTATTGTAAGGGGTACAGATATCAATATCCTCAAGAAATTAGTAGCCTAATACCGTGTTTCCCCGAAAATAAGCCCTCCCCTTACTGTGTAAGATTCCTCTAAAATAAGCCCTATTGAGATTGCTACTGTAGTGAAGGTGATCCCCTGCGCTACATGCTACATTACGGTACCCTCTGTATGCACCGCCCCGCCCCGGGTGAAACGCACGCCGCGCTCCGAGCTGCATCCAATCAGAGCTGCAGCAGTGAGCGCGTCATCCTGTTCTTTATTGAATTCATTATTGAATAAAGATACATTTTTTTGTTCACATTTACCTGTTTATTAAAATTGCTATCAATGTTCATTAAAATAAGCCCTCCCCTGAAAATAAGCCCTCTGGTGTTTTTCTGTCCAAAAATAATAATAAGACAGTGTCTTATTATCGGGGAAACACGGTAGAAGACTTCCATGGCCCTACCTTACATAAAGAATTGTATTAATCAAGATTATTTTAAAACAATATCATTAAGATATTATAACTAGACTGTACTGTAACATTGTGAGACCCTTCTGGAATGTTTTTTTCAACCAGCTTTTCAAGTCTTAAATTGTATGGTCTGTGATCCCTCTGATCTAATGTTTAGCTCCTTCTCCCGTTTACTATAACTTGTGTACATTATATCACCAATTTGGTACCCACAGTGGCTGCTATGAATATGCAGGTGTATTTCCAGGTTTCAATCATAAGATATAACAGACTCTCTTCTTTGAAGACAAAACCACGATATTTATTCATATACCAGAATGCCAAATCTGCCATGGTAATAAAGAAATTGGTACACATTACCAATGCAGGGAGCACCATCATCGCCAAACTTTCCTTCCATCAGGCCTCCCTACAAACAAGCTCCCTTAGGCAAAATTCCTCCAGTTCTCACTCACCCTAGTTGCTCTGCCTCAGCTCTTTTTCCAGCTCTGCTCAGTTCTGCCTCACTCCCCGCTCTCTGCTCATGCTCTTTTGGGTAAACTCCTCCTGCACACTGAGTTCCATGTGACTTAGCTGTGGGCTGGGCCAGAGCTCAAAGCAGGTCACATGGGCCTATTAAGGGACAGGGAAGATCTTCAAATTCCCTTAATATTGCATACATGAACATCATTTCTGATGAAACTCACTGACCCATGTAATACTGTTTTGCCTAATGTGTGTTTGTGGTACCAATGAAAGATGGACATTAAATAACTATTTACATATAACATGATGAACATCACATATTGTGCCACATGAGTGGAAAAAAGTTATAGCTCAGAGGAGAAGAGGCACCCCTTCTACCAGCACATCAAGAGAGGCTTCTTGGAGGAGGTGGCATTTTGACAGATGGGTTGATTTATCAACAAGTGAAGCTTTCTGGAAGGGGAGAAGGGAGGCCAATCTCTATATAGTGAAAAGTGTGAACAAAGACCCAGAGACTAGACATAAGAGGCTACTCATCTTCACTTTATATACTAAAGTGTCACTAGCTAATTTTAAGTGTTCTGAGTTTGCAATTAAGGATTGAGGGTAGGGAGAGAATTTAAGGATTAGGGGCTTATGTAGTTTGAAAACTATCATGATGGTGCCAAGGTGTTCATCTTGATGATGGGGGTGGAGCAGGAAGAATCTGTTTCCATTTGGGAGGCTGGTATGGTTCTAATGCAAGGATGGGGTTAGACGTTTTGGGGAAAAGTGTAGGAAGGGGGAAAGGGAAGGGGAAGGAGAACACAGTACTACTTTACTGCCTGTAGGTGAGATGGTCTCTCTGTATGTAGCCTTCTTCCCATGAGATTACTTTCCCTTCTTCATTGGGTTTCTCTCTCAACTTCAGGGACTTTCTGTATTCCCATCACTTGTATATTCCCTTATTTAAGAGCTGTGGTTGATCAGGGAACACTGGTAGATCTTCATTTTATAACCCCAGTGAAAATGTCCTTTCCTTTTGAATGATGAAGATGTGAGATGTGGTGTGCTCCCTCTGTAACCTCTTTCTTAGATCCTGGGGTAGAGAAATTTCACATTACTTAGGATGCCTTACCCTGGCATTTAAGGCCATCTACTTATCTGGCTCTGAGGCAACTATGTGGTACAGTACATAGGATGCCAAGCCTGGAGTCAGGAAGATTTGAGTGCAAAAGTAGCCTCAGACACTTATTAGCTTTGCTACACTGGGTAAGTCACTTAACTCTATTTACCTCAGTTTCCTCATCTGCAAAATGATCTAGAGAAGGAAATGGCAGATCACCCCAGTATCTTTGCCAAGAAAACCTCAAATGGGGTCACAAACAATCAGACATGACTAATCAACTAAACATGAGAATAAATCCAGTTCTCTTTTCATTGCACTGGAACAGAACTCCGGTCTCCTGACATGGAGACTAGTATTCTTTGACCACATCTGGCAGAATGGCACAGTCCCTGTCATCTGGGACCCATGTCCTAGGTAGATCTTTCAGGACATTGGAATCTGGCTTAAGACCTTTCCAACCCTGGGGTGGGAGTGGGTAATGGGATTGAAGGAACCTTAGAGCAACCAGTTTTAGTGTAGACTTTTCCTCTGGAATGTGTTAGATGTTTGATATTGAATAGGAGCAAGGTTGCCTTCCCAGGTCAGGGAAGGGGACGATTCTAGGATAGGGTAGAAGAAACTTGTGTGGATTCTGTTGGAGAGGGTGATGGAGAAGCCAGCCACATACAGAATATAGGCCCAGGACATAGGAGCAGGGAATTTCCCGTCAGGGACGAATGAATTATTGGCATCATAGGTGCTTTGGGAGAAGCCAGGAACTCCTCAATTTTGTTTGTATTGTATCTATCTTCATGACCTCCCTTTCTCTTGAACAAGGGGTGGGCCTGAGCAGCAGAATGAACAAAACAGGTCTATGCTAAAGGAATTAAGAGTTAGGCTTGCAGGATTTTAAAAGATTGTGTGTGTGTGTGTGTGTGTGTGTGTACACACGGGCATGCACGCGTGTGTGCTAAAGGTTTAGTCCATCTTCCACACAGTTAATCAGATGCAAGGATTGGAAAATATCATGCAGAGAAAGATAAAACCAGCTGCTTCAGCCAGCTGGAGCCAGGGATAATGTGATGTCTTTTTAAGGGCTGGATAGATAGGAGTCAAGTCAAGTGCCTAGCTCTTTTTGGAATGGAACATTAGGAATGAATTTATGGTTGGTTCATCAGGGTCCTGAGGGATGGGACTAGACTTCCTGTTTCCCTTCTTATGGAAGGATCATGGAGTGAACTGGAAAGAGGGCTGAACTCTGGGAGTCAGGAGATCCAGATTTTAGTCCTGGCTATGCCATTAACTAGCTGTGGGATTTGGATCAAGACATTTTATTTCTTAGAACCTCAGTTTCCTCATTATAAATGAGAGGCTGGCCTAGATGACCTCTAAAGTTTCTCCTAGCTCATAAGATTTGATATCAACCTGACTTAATTAAACAAACATTTATTGATACCTACTATGTGCAAGACACTGTATGAAGTACTAGGAATACAAAGAGAAAAAAAAAAGAAAAGAAGAAACATTTCCTTCCTTTAAAGAGGAGTGGGATTTTGTTTTGTTTAGGGGGCAGGAGGAATTCAATTAATATTTAGATAAAGTTCAAGTGAAATCTGGGAAGATTGTATGAACTGATGCCGAGTGAAGTGAGTAGAACCAGGAGAACAATTTATACAGTAACAGTAACTTTGTAAATACAAACAACTTGGAAAGACACAACTCTTATCAAAGCAATGATCAACATGTTTCTAGAGGACTGATGATGAAACATTTTACCTACCTCCTGACCTAGGGTAATGGACTTAGGCCCCAGAATGAGGTATATACTTTCGGCTATGACATGGCAAACTAGGAATTAATTTCCTTGTCTGTATATTTCTTAGAAATTTTGGTGTAGTTTTTTTTATGAGGAGGGTGAAATGGTAGAGAAAGAAAATGAAATAAATGGATTTTTGTTCATTGAAAAAAATTTAATTTAATTAAAAAAAAAGGAAATACAAATGCAGGAAGTTTTACCCAATGAGTTTCCTGATCAGCTTATGAATTTATCACAAGACGTTTAACCTGTTAGCCTCTGGGGAATTTGTATTTTCATATGGAGAGTGTGGACATGGCCTTTGGCATGAAATGGAAGATGGGTCTTAGTTATTCTAAATGAACTGATTAACTTGGATCATTTGGGGAGGAGCCATTCCATTTTTACTAGCCTTTAAGATGGAATTTTTAATTAGACATTTCATTTTTTTCCCCTCCCTCTTCTTTATTTTTCTCTCCATCCATCTCCTCCCCCTTTTTTGGAAAACAGGCCAGAGTATGACAGACCTAAGACTAGACCTGGATCTTAGATGAGGGTTGTACCTCTCTTCCCCCTCCACATAAACAGGAACTGCTAATGCTTGCCATGGGGCAGAGACATGTGAACTGGACATTTCCTTACACAGGAA
Organism: Petaurus breviceps papuanus; assembly: GCF_028583685.1. Classification (NCBI taxonomy): domain Eukaryota; kingdom Metazoa; phylum Chordata; class Mammalia; order Diprotodontia; family Petauridae; genus Petaurus; species Petaurus breviceps. The sequence continues at coordinate 13,632,092 of NW_027185764.1, forward strand.
GTTCAAGAGGGAAATTCTTAGATCCCAAGTTCCTAGTCTTAGACTTAGGGGAAACAGTGACTTGTACCAAGGGATTGAAACTGTGGAGAGGGGACCCATGTCATTTGAGGGGTAGGAGCTCCTGAATCCCAGCACTCTGGAGGAAAGTAGAGGGTCTCTAACCCCAAGTGTCTGGAAAGAGGAAGGGGAGTTTCTGGATCAGTCATTTAATAAACATTTATTAGGGACCTCCCTACCATGTGCCAGGCACTGTGTTAAGCTCTGGGGATACAAAAAGAGGTAGAAAAGATGCCCCTTGCTTTTATGCCCCTCGCAGTCTGTTGGGGGAGACAACACGCCTGGATTTAGCCATCTGGAGGAGGTTATAGTATGTAGCACCATCCTCACTGTCAAAGAAAAAATATCAATACTGTGTTCTTTGTTTTAAGTACAAGTCTGCCATAAACAGTTTTATATATTTATCATTATTCTAAATCCAGGCATTTGAAAGAAACATCCAAAAAAATAGCCTGGTCCGCCCATGCCTTGGAACACGAGTCTAACAGAAGACATTGTGCAGTAACATCTAGGAGTCTTGAACAAGGCCAATTTCTCAATATGACAAAACATAGTTACTCAATGTAATGTTAACATTCTATTTGGGAAAGCAGAACTATAATCACTTAATCTTTTGGGAATATCCCCAGAGAATCATCCTTCTAAAATTATCCAATCCCTCTTATATCACTCCTTGCAAGGGTTCTCTTCTCTTCACCCACCTCAAAGCAGGTAATTAAAGTAATCAGATCTATTACTTTACCCAAATCCCTTCAGTGGATTGGGGAAAAGAGGGTGCTGCCCACAGGTGAGTCATTACTCTTAATTCTTTCCAAGGATGGGGGAATAATACCTTGATCTTAACTAGACCTAAGGCATTTCTCCTTCCAAATTTGTTACCACCCTTAATGTATCTTCCTGGTCCTTAACTTTCCTTTTTCATGTTTTCCTTAAAGAAAGGGATGAGATTTAAGCCAGGGGTTTATAACTTGGATTTGTGAATTTCTTTAAAAAATATTTTGATAACTATTTCAATATTACTGGTTTTCTTTGTAATCCTATGTATTTTTATTTTACCATTTAAAAACATTCTTTTGAGAAAGAGCCCATAGGCTTCAACAGAGGCTCCATGACACAAAAAATGCTAAAGAAATCCTGGGACTAAGAGAAGGGGGGGAAAGGATTTTTAGTGAAGGGCATTGTTTCCTGAGAAGTTTGATTAAGTAGTGATAAAGTTTCTCCTCTTCTGGTCTGGAAGGTCTTTTAAATCCCTGGGTGGTTCTAAGCTCTGGGGGACCCAAGGGAAATTGGGACTTTGCACAGTGGAGGTCACTATGTGGATTGTTAAGGGGTTATTTTGAGTCTTTTATATGTATTCTGGTTTTTCCTGTGGGGTGGAATAAAGGTTGTCCTCTATAAGATATTGTATAAGTATCATTTCATTGAATTCTTGTGTGAGATTTGGGGACCTGTTTATACATATCTGTGGACACTTACACACAAACTATATTCAAATTATGGTGTGTGGGTTTTTTTTGGAGGGGAGAAGGCAATTGTAATTGGGGTTAAGTGACTTGCCCAAGGTCACAGCTAGTAAGTGTCAAGTGTCTCAGGCCAGATTTAAACTCAGGTCCTCCTGACTCTAGGGCTGGTGCTCTATTCACTGTGCCACCTAGCTGCCCCTGTGTTCAAAATATGTTTGGAGGTGCCTCTGGATGGGAGCAACATGAACTAAAGAGATTTATTTGGTGGAGAGAGGGTTGCCCCCAGTTGAGCCAAGTCTGTATAAACCCCAAACTGTGTATGTTGGACTGTGAGTTATAAGGTAATTTGAAGAGGGAGAGAGCATGAATAACTTAGGGATGGGAGAAGTTTGGAGGATGTTGGAACCTAAGTAGAGCTTTAAAAGAAGTTAAACTTTCTTTGGTGGATGGGGAGGGAGAGCATTCTAGACTCAGCATTGACATAGGAGATGGTGTGTTTATTTCAGAAAACAGCTAGTGTTTTGTATGGCAGAAATGTAGAGTCTGTGAAAGATAGTAATACAAAACGACCTGGGAAGGTTTATAACCGCATTGGAAAGGGTTTAAATGACAGGCTGGAGAGTTTATATATTTTCTTAGAGGCAATAGGGAGCCACTAAAAGTTTTTGAGCATTCGTGGGACACAATCAGTTTGATGACTGATTATTCTGTTAGCTGTGTGGAAGGTAGATTGTGGAGGGGAGACAGAAGTAGGAAGGTGAATTAGAAGGCTATTAGAACAGATTGGACAAGTGGTGACAACATCTAGGGCTAGGGAGATGGAAAGAAAAGGGAATGAATTCAAGATTTGTTGTGGAGGGAGAATCCACAAGACTTGGCAATTGACCAGATGTGGGGACTGAACAAGAGAGAACAGTGATGCTGAGGTTGCAAACATGGGAGACTAAAAGGATAATGATGATTTCAACAGGAAGTGGAAAGTCTGAAGGCAAGACAGGCTTAGGGAACATGTTGAGTGTGGGATGCTGATGGATTATGCTATATTTTATTGGGGATGAGGCAAGGGAGATGACACATAAAGATCACATTTGAGTCACTTACGTAGCACAGAGAATAGAGCACTGGAATGGGAGTCAGGAAAACCTGAGTTCAAATTCATATCTGAAGAGTTAAGTAACAGCCTAATGGTGTGACCCTGGGCAAGTCACTTAACTTCTGTCTGCCTGAGTTTCTTCAACTGTGAAATGGGGATTATAATAGTACTTAAGTCATAGGCTTGTTGTGAGGATCAAAGGAGATAATATTTGTAAAACTCTTAGCATAGTATTTGGCACATGGTAGACATTTAATAAGTTCCCTCCTTCCCCATTTCTAGAGTAGTAGAAAGATTCTCTTACCATATATTTAGAGCTCAAAGGTCATCCAGTCCAGCCCTTTCATTTTTCAGATGAGAGGCAAGTGGAACCCAGAGAAGTTAAGTGACTTGTCCAGTGGTGCAATGGCTAGACTGCAGGCCCTGGAGTCAGGAAGACCTGAGTTCAAATCTAGCCTCAGACACTTCCAACTGTGTGACCCTGGGAAAATCATTTAACTTCTGTTTGTCTCAGTTTCCTCATCTGCAAAATGGAGATAATAATAGCACTTACTTCACAGAGTTGTCATGAGGACCAAATGAGATTATAATGATAAGATGCTGAAAATTGTCAGAGCTGAAACTTGAACCAAAGTCCCCTCACATCAAGCCCAGTGCTTTCTCATTCCACTAAGCAGCATTTCTGTGGGTGTATAGACTTTTCCTAAGCATTGAGAAACATCAGAGATCACTAACATGGAACATGATCACGAGGGGCATTGGGGCGGGGGGGGGGGGGGGGAAGCAAAAGAAGAAGGGACTTTTGTGCTTCTCTTGGTCTTGGAATCCCCCTCAGTCATGAGGCAGAGGAGGAAGAATGCCTTTTCCTTAGACTGACCTTGCTCCCACATCTCTGTCATTGGGCCCCACTTCCCCTAACACTAACACATTTTTGACCCAGATAGTTTGTCAGTCAATAAATGTCTATTAAGCACTTACTGTGTGCCAAGCACTATGCTAAGTGCTGGACCCTAATGGCAGGCTCCTCTCTCAACTTGAATCTGCCCAGCTTTCCTCTCTTCATAAGTTTTCCTTTCCTAGGTGATAGTGTCAAGATGCGTAATAAGACGTATGTTTTTTGGACGTGGCCAGTATGGGAATTGTTTCACTTGACTTCATATTTTTTGCAAGAGTTTTCTTTCCTCCCTCCCTCCCTCCCTCCTTCCCTTTCCTTCCTTCCTTCCTTCCTTCCTTCCTTCCTTCCTTCCTTCCTTCCTTCCTTCCTTCCTTCCTTCCTTCCTTCCTTCCATTCTCTTTTCTCCTTCTCTTCCTTTT
>NW_027185764.1:13636028-13636610 GCF_028583685.1 Petaurus breviceps papuanus
AAATTGGGAGCCCAAGACTCCATATTTCAGAGGGACCTCTCCAGCTCACCACTCCAAGGAAATGCAATTCACCATTTATCTATTGGTAATCAAAATTACACATGAACAGAACAGGAGTCAGACTAGTCATGTTGCAAGAATAAGATCAGTAAACTGTTGGGTCCCCTGGATCCCATATGTACCCTGGAACCCCAGGGATACCAAAAGAGCTGGATCATTAGGACAATAGATACAGGACTGAAAGGAACCCTTAAGGCCATCTAGTTCAATCTCCTCATTTTATTTGTTACAGGTACTGTGCTAGGTGGGGATGCAAACAGAAAAATGAAATGGGCTTTGCCTGAGAAGGACTTGCAGTCTAGGATGGGTGGGGGTGATGGATGGATGTATACAACCACATGCACACACACACATGTATGTAGACAATACTGTAGATACATATATGCATGCATATACATATATATTTATATATACATTATATATTTTTATATATCTTGTGAGAGCTTTCTTCCTTTCTTTCTTCCTTCCTTTCTTCCTTTCTTTCTTTCTTTCTTTCTTTCTTTCTTTCTTTCTTTCTTTCTT
>NW_027185764.1:13636620-13661562 GCF_028583685.1 Petaurus breviceps papuanus
TTCTTTCTTTCTTTCTTTCTTTCTTTCTTTCTTTCTTTCTTTCTTTCCATTCTCTTTTCTACCTCTCTTCCTTTTTTCTTTTTTTCTTCCTTTCTTTCTAATGGAGAGGGGAGGGAGAAAGGAGCTAGGGATAGGGTTACTTCTTCCCCCCGCCCCCGACATGAGCACAGAAAGGTGGAAGGAAGGCCAGAAGGAATTGCAGATGACCAGGATAACTTTGAAAGTTACATGGTGAACTTATATGAGGTGTCCCAAAAAGGCATTTGTATATACATATCTATACATATATATTACACATACAAAATCAATAGAAGATATTTGGCATGGGGGGAGGTACTTGCATCTGGGAGGATTTGAATTCAAATCTGGTAGTTTGACTCAATCTAGAATTCTTTCCAGTGTACTATATCTGTCTCTCTTTCCACTAATGAAACCAAGGTCCTGAGTTTGATTCCCCATACAGAGATGTTCTCTGGCTAGCCATCTGCCCACCTAACTATTCTTCAGCAGGGCATGATTGCCTCCTTGAATCTTCAGCCTTACTCTGACCTCTCCTAAACTGGAAGACAAGGAATGTGTCATTCACTTTTTGTCTTTGGATAGAGCACCGGTCAGAAGCACTGGTTTTGAATCCTACCTCAGATACCAACTTACCTATGTGTTGCTGAGATGGTCACTTAATGTCTCTTGAACTCTTTCTTCATCTATAAAAATAGGGATAAGTTACCTGAATCATAAATTTAGGTGAGAAACAAATGAGGTAATACATAAAGCATTATGTAAACCTTGAAGTACTATGTGAATGTTAGTTTTCCTCTCCTTCCTTCTCCTCTTCTTCCTCCTCTCTCCTTCCTCCTCTCCTTCCTTCTCCTCTTCTTCCTTCTCTCTCCTTCCTTTTCCTCTTCCTTCTCCTCTCCTTCCTCCTCTTCTTCTTTCTTCTCTTCTTCCTCTTCCTCCTTTTCTTTCTTCTCCTTTTCTTCCTCGTCCTCTTTCTCCTTTTCCTTTTCTTCTTCCTCTCCCCCTTTTGCCCCTAGCACCTAGTAAAGTGAGTGCTGTATAGATATTGGAAGAAACAGTTGTTGGATTGCCCTGGTTGGTGGTGGTGATCTACAGTGAGAAAAACTGATTTGGGACTGTGGTATTTCTGAACTGTCAGAAAATTGGTTTTAGGGGTAGTGTGGCATATTCTGAAAGAACAGTCTAGCATGAGTGTGTGGGAGCCACACCATCTCCCCTTCTTTCAGTATGTCAGGAGGCAGGGAGTTTAAATACTTAGGCTTTGTGTCTTCCTGGTAAGTCCAGTTCCCTTGGCTGTCACCCAAGCTTCCTTTGGCCTCTGGAGGACTAGGTTTACTCTCCTTTAAGAAATAATGAATTTAAATGTAAGTCAGCCCCAGCCCCAGCCCCAGCCCTCCAGTGCAGGCTCTTAATCTAGGATCTTTGGTCCTGTGATTTGTCAAATCCACATTGTTTGTTTTCTGCCCACCATGCTTATGGGTTCTGTCAGACCTGGGCCATAGCTTATTCCTTCTTTCCAGAGCCAGATGTAGCTAGAGAAATATTGATATGTAAGAGATGGGAGACATCTGATAAGAGGCTTATGTACTAAGAGGTATCTCGGTTTGAGGTTGACTGGATGGGACCATAGGAGCCACAGAAACCATTTCTTATGAAATTGATACCTGTGCAACATTAAGGAAGTGGCTTATATTATCAAGTTTAAAACAACTGTGGGCCCAGAAGGGCTGTCACTCAAAGGCTCTATTTCCCCTCTTCCCTGTAGTCTGGGGACTAAGGCATTCAGACCAGGACGTTCCAGGTTTAGGGCTTCTGTTCTCTTTCTAGCTGACTTTTTGGGTGGGACTCATTTCATTCATTCAACAAGTCTTTGAGGACTTACTGTGCACTCAGTTTTGTCATGCTAGAAAGACAAGACTCATCCCTACCCTTAAAGAGTCTCATTAGGGAGACAAGACACACATAAAATAATAAGCAGACATCATTAAGATTATAATACAGTGAGGGTCAAAAAGGGAAATATTAGTGTGGCTTCTAAAGGAAGCCCAGTGACACAGAGATACATTGTTGTGCTCAGTCGTGTCCTACTCTCCGTGACCCCATTTGTGGTTTTCTTGACAAAGATATTGGAGCGATTTGTGATATTCCTTCTCCGGCTCATTTTACAGATGAGGAAACGGAGGCAAACAGGGTTGAGTGACTTGGCCAGAGTCACACAGCTAGGAAGTGTCTTGAGACTGGATTTGAACTCAGTCTTCCTGACTTCAGGCCCAAAACTCTATCCACTGTGCCATTAAATTGCCCAATAATAACACAACAACAGCAATAACAGTGACAGAGAGGTGAAGAACCAATCTTCCCCCAGTGTCACAGTTCTGCTAGACTATAAGTTCCATGAAAACAAAATTTGATTTTCTGAATTTTGTATCTTACTCTTCTCTTAGCATTGTGCCCTACACAGAGTAGGCACCTGGTGAGTGTTTGATTTAAGTTCCACCCTTTATATGGCTCACAGAAAAAGGTAGGTGCTCAGTTCACTGGTGTGAATGAATAAAGAAATCCAGCAAGATAATTTTAGAGGGGGGGTCAGGGAGAGAGGCCGTGTAAGGTTCAGTGACCAGACAAGGCAGATGAATGAGAGGAATATTATCACAAGGAGAAAAGCTCCCCCTCCATCTGGCTGAATGGCAGTGATTGGGACTTGCTGGTGCATTGGAGTGACTGGAGAAAAACCCACTGGACAGAAAGATGGAGACCTTGTGTGTCTAGAGACACTGGGAAGCTGTCGATCTTTGTTAGTTGTCTTAGACTTCTGTGGACAGCTTCTTTCTGGTCTAAAAGCCTTTCTGAAGGATACAGGTTATTAATGTCAGATGGTTTGGGGGTGGGGTGGAGAGAAGGGGAGAAAGGAGGAGGAGGAGAAAATGAATACTGTAGTCTGGTTGATACTGAGCAGAGGCAGGAGGGCGAGGGGGCGAGGGGGCGAGGAGGTGAGGAACATGCCCACCAGGGGAGTTTGGGTTTATTTTAGAACTCCATCTTTCCTCCACCTCATTATTGCCTTCTCAGGGGGAGAAGATGTGACCCTTGGAGTCCACATTCTGCTGGATGTTTATGGAACAGTCAAACATTAATACTGGGTGTGTGTGTGTGTGAAATGTCATCAGATTGTAGCGTTTAATTCTCTAGGCCTCAGTTTCCTGATCTGTAAAATAGGGACTAAAAGATAAAACAGGGGTGGCTAGGTGGCACAGTGAATAGAGCACTGGCCCTGGAGTCAGGAGGACCTGAGTTCAAATCTGGCCTCAGACACTTGACACAAAAACTAGCCATGTGACCTTGGGCAAGTTACTTAGCACCAATTGCCCTCCAAAAAGCAAAAAAAAAAAAAAAGATAAAACAAAACAGGCACTACCTGTCTTACAGGGTCATTGTGAGGAGAATAATTTTGTTAACTCTAAAATGTTATATAAGCTTGAGCTGTTATCATTTTTATATATGAAGGCCATGCTCACGACAGTCTCGGCATAGCCCTGGGAGGTGGTGCCACAGCAGGGTATTTGGGAAGTCTGGGAGAGGTTATAAATGTTAATAGTTTAGCATGTGGGGCGAAGGCATCTCATTCACCCTCACTGGACTTGCAGATCGCCTGAACCACAGATGGAAAATTCCATTCGGTTACAGCACAGATGTTGATCCAAGTGTCTTCCCTGTTTACAAATGGAATGAGTAAAGAACCAAAAAGGAGGGGGAAAGGAGGAGTGAGAAGTGGAAGGAAAGGAGCACTGGGTCATCAGGAATGGAATATATGGAACCTTTAGATCTTAGGATCTGAAATGAAGACTTTCTGGAGACTGACATTCTGGGTAGTATGAAGGTTTTCCCCTTGGAAAAGTGCTAAGAATAGACAAGGGCAGGGATACCTTACACCTGCATGACTAGCATCTCCCTGAGCAGCCTTGGATGGCTCACCTGGTAGCCACATGGGTAAGTTCAGACAACCCCAGGAAAGAGTGAGCAGTCCGTGTGCCTCATGAATTCTGGGGGAACTGTTTTTGTACTCTTCTAGGTAATTGAAAGAGCAGCTGGAGTCCTCTGTCTGCCTCACCATCCTCATCTGTACCATGAGGATAATAATTGCATCTACCTCCCAGGTTGTTGTGAGGAAATAATGAGATCATATTTGTTAAATACTTGACAAACCTTAACCCAAATAAATGCTATTATTATTATTATTTTGCTTTTTGGAGGGGGGAGGCAGGGTGATTGGGGTTAAGTGACTCGCCCAAGGTCACATGGCTAGTAAGTATTAAGTGTCTGAGGTTGGATTTGAATTCAGATCCTCCTGACTCCAGAACCAGTGCTATATTCACTGTGCCACCTAGCTGCCCCCAATAAATGCAATTATTATGGTGATTATTGCCATTATACCCAGAAATTGAGTGGCCCCAGCCCCATCTTGAATGTAGTAGAATAAATTTGTAGAATAAATGGGCCCTAGAAAATGTATCTAGATTGCTTTCTGAGAACCCTCTCACCTTGTAGATGGGCAGCGGCAAAAGTGGTAGCTCTTACACCCAGGGTAAAACTCCTGACTATGCCTGACTGCCTCTGCAGCCTGTTCACTGCCTTGGAAGTAGGAAGGTTTGCTGTATATCTTGATAAATAAGGTGCTATTGCAAGCAATAGCTCTCTAATACATCTTGCCTTTCCCTCTGCTACCATTTACTGTACACTCTCATTATTGGCCATCTGGACTACTGCAAAAGTCTCTTTTCCTCCTTTTCAGACTCCATTTTTTCTTTTATACTGTGGTCAAATGCTACTCTTCATTGTCAGTCAACAAGCATTGAATAAGTGCTTGCTGTATACCAGGCATTATATGCTAAGCACTGGGGATTAAAAGAAAGACTAAAGCAATTTTTGCCCACAAGGAACTCACCCTCTAATGGAAGAGAGAGACAATAGCCAAGTCATTAGGTCTATACACCATGTATATAGAGTAGATGGAAGGCCATCTGTGAGGAGGAAGCATCGGGGTTCTTCACCTAGAGTCCACATATGACCAAAGGATCTATGGATAGATTACAAGGGGTCTGTGAATTCATGTGGGGGGAAACCTAGACCTTTATTTCTTTACATACACACACACAATAGTAAATAGTATTTTATTTTTTTTCCAATTACGTATTAAGATCGTTTTCAACATACACTTTTTTTTTTTTTTTGCTTTTTGGAGGGCAATTGGGGTTAAGTGACTTGCCCAAATTTACATGTGGCTAGTGTGTCAGTTGTCTGAGGCTGGATTTGAACTCAGGTCCTCCTGACTCCAGGGCCAGTGCTCTATTTACCGTGCCACTAGCCGCCCCAACAACATTCACTTTTTTTTTTTTAAGCAATTGGGGTTAAGTAACTTGCTCAAGGTTACATGGCCAGTTATTTCTGGGTGTGGTGCTGAGTATCTGAGCCTGGATTTGATCCAGGTCATCTCAACACTGGAGCCGGTGCTCTTACTCGCTGTGCTACCTGGCCGCCCCAACATTCACTTTTGTAAGATTTTGAATTCCAGATTTTTTTTCTTCCCTCCTCCCCTTCCCCCACCCCAAGATGGCATGCAATCTGATATAGGCTATACATATAATCCTATTAGACATTTCTACATAAGTCATATTGTGAAGGAAGAACCAGAACAAAGGGGAAAAGCTATGAGAAAGAAAAAAAAAAGAGAAAAAATAGTATGCTTCGATCTGCATTTATACTTTATAGTTCTTTCTCTGAATGTGGATAGCATTTTTCATCACAAGTCTTTTGGAATTGATTAGACTTTTATTTCAATAGTCAATAAACATTTAAGAGCCTATTCTTTGCAAGACAGGCAGCTTTTAGTCAGGAAGACTTGAATTCAAATCTGACCTCAGACATAGTAGCTGTGTGACCCTCTGCAAGTCACATAACCCTGTTTGCTTCCGTTTCCTTGTCTTTAAAATGAGCTGGAGAAGGAAATGGCAGGTTGTGCCAGTATCTTTGCCAAGACAAACCCAAATTGGCATCATGAAGAGTAGGCCACAACTGAAATGACCGAACAACAACGTTTGCTAAGTGCTGAGATTACAAAGAAAAGTAAAAGAGAGTTCCTACCTTGAAGGAACTCACAATCTTATGGTAATCTTAAACTAAAAAGTGGCGGTTGTGGGCAGAGAGCAGGGGGAGCGATGAAGTCCAGAGTAGTACAGCTGGTTTGGAAATAATAAAATGGCTGCTGTGGTGCGGTCTGCAAAGGGAGGAGGCGGTAAGAGGAATTCTCCAATGTCTATGCTCAATCTTCTCCTATCAGAGGGAGGGAGGGTCCCTGGGGATTGGGGTGGGGGCATCCCTGAATTTCAGAGGGGACTCAGGATGAAATCCAGGAATCCAATCTGGTGTGAAATGATGAAATGGCTGTCCTGGGCCCCCTCCTTAAATGTAATATCTTGAAGAGAATCTCAGATTGTTTATTGACTTGTGTTTGTCCTAGGGCTCACAGGTCGTTAGTTATAGAATCCAGATTTGAACTCTGGCCCAGGGATCTCAAGTGTAGCACTCGTTGCCCTTGACTGCCCTTTTGTGTGTCTTAGCTTTTCCTGCATTCTTGCCTTTGCCTATGCAGTTGTCCATTTCGGCAATATCCTTCTCTCTATCTGACCCCCCCAAATCCTCTCCAGCTCATCTAATGCCTTCTTTAAGAACCCTCCCTAGATTTCTTTGTCAGAAAATCTTTCCTTCCTCTGACCTCATATAGCATTTTATGTACCCTTCTTATGCTCTTGTGTTCTAAACTAATTTTATGTATCCTGCTGATCAATCATAAACTATTATTCCTTGGCAGAGACCGTGTCTTAAATATCTTTGGATATCCCTTAGCACAGTCAACATGTTGCACATAGCAGGAACTCAGTTAATGGCTATTGAGTGAAGGAATGATGTGGAATGATGTATTTAATGATCTATTGACCACCTAGGGTTTGAATGGGAGTGGTTATGGTCAGTTAATCAATCAGCAAGCATTTAATAAGAGACTACCATGTTTTAGGAACTATGCCAAGCACTAGGAAAGGTCCAAGGGAACAAATATTTATTAAGTGCCTACTATGCTAAGTGCTTTACAAATATTATTTCTTTTTTTTTTTTGCTTTTTTTTTTGGAGGGCAGTTGGGGTTAAGTGACTTGTCCAAAGTCACACGGCTAGTGTGTCAAGTGTCTGAGGCTGGATTTGAACTCAGATCTTCCTGACTCCAGGGCTGATGCTCTATTCACTGTGCCACCTACCTGCCCCAAATATTATCTCTTTTTGATCTTTATAACAACCTTGAAAGGTAGGTGCTATTGTTATTCCCATTTTACAGTTGAGGAAACTGAGGAAGTGAGTTTTAAGTGACTTGCCTAGGGTCACCCAACTAAGTGTCCGAGGCTGGATCTATACCACCTAGATACCTCTTCGTAACTAGAACGACAAAGAGGCAAAAATATGGTCCCTACACTCGAAGAGCTTGCATTCTAATGGGAAACAAGATGGAAATAGCTATGTACATTTACACATATATATGTGTTCATATGTGTGCGTGTACATACATACATATATATTATATATGTACACACCGAGTAAATGGAAAGTAATCTTGTAGAGACGGGGTGGTGGGGTCAGTGTGTGAGGGGTGAGTGGGAGTGAGGAGGGGTCAGGAAGACTTTCTGCAAAAGGTGGGATTGATACTGACTCTTGAAAGACATTGGGAAGTGAAGGTGAGAATGAGAGAGAGCATTTCAGGCACTGGGGTCAGCCATTGCAAAGACAGTGCAGCTCGATTGTAGAGTGTGTGAGGGGAATAAAATATAGGAAGACTGAGAGGGGAGGAAGGAACCAAATTGTGAAGGCATTGAATTCCAATCAGAGGATTTTCTATTTGCTCCAGGAGATAATAAAGAGCCATTGGAGTTTAGAGAGTCAGGGATAGCATGGTCAGACCTGCACCTTAGGAAAAATCATTTTGCCAGCTGCAGGGGAGGAATAGAAAGGGGAGAGAGTTGAGGTAAGAAAATGATTTAGAAGGCTACGGCAATCATCCAGGCAAGAGGCGATAATCGTTCCAGGGTAGTTGCTTGGCTTTATAAGCAGAGAGATGATGTATTTGAGAGAGTTTGTGAAGGTAGAAGAGACAATATTTGACAACAGACTGGTTGTGTGGGGTGATGTGAGTGAGGAGTTGAAAATGACAGCAATGTTGCTTGTCTATGTGACTGAGAGAATGGGCCCATTTTGGCAAAAGGGAGATAACCATTTGGGCTCTCAGAGCTTGGGGAAAAACACAAAAGGTAGTTGGCAGTTCTTTGATTTATATACATAATTAATCAAACTCCTACTCTGTACTTAGTCTAGTGCTAAGTGTAGTGGGGGAATTTAGAAAAGTAGAAGGCATAGACATTTCCCTCAAGGAATTTAGAATCCATTTGGAGATATATGGTATATGCTTTATTATTGAGTCATTTCAGTCACGTCTAACCCTTTGTGACCCCATTTGGAGGTTTTCTTGGCAAAGGTACTACAGTAGCTTGTCATTTCCTTCTCCAGCTCATTTTACTCATGAGGAAACTGAGGCAAAAAGGATTAAATGACTTGCCCAGGGTCACAGAGCTAGTAAGTGTCTGAAGCTGGATTTGAACTCAGGTCTTCCTGACTCCAGACCCAGTAGTCTATCCACTGCACCTCCTGACTGTCCTGTGATATTTGTGTAGGAAACAATAAATCGATGGAAGGAAGTATAATGAAGTGCTAAACTGAGTGGTACAAACACATCCAGGATGACGACTTGGGAGACCAGTACTTTAACTCAGGGCACATGCTTCCTCTCAATATCAATCTTAACTCAAGCCTCACCTTCTATACAAGACCTTTCCTGATACTTCTGACTGCTAGAGCCTTCCCTCTGAGATGACCTTCCATCCACTCTGGTTTTGCTTTTTGGAGGGGGGAAGGCAGGGCAATTGGGGCTAAGTGACTTGCCCAAGGTCACATGGTTAGTAAGTGTTAAGTGTATGAGGTCGGATTTGAACTCAGGTCCTCCTGACTCCAGGGCCAGTGCTCTATTCACTGCAGCGCCACCTAGCTGCCCCCTTCCATCCACTCTGGATGTAGCTTGACCCTACATGGTTGTTTGTATGTTGTCTCCCCCATAAGATTGTGAGCTCCTTTTGATCAGGGACTGCATTTTACCTTTCTTGGTATCCCTAGTACGTGGCACAATGCCTGGTACATACCGTGTTTCCCCGGTAATAAGACCTATCCCGAAAATAAGCCCTCCCCTTACTGTATAAGATTCCTCTAAAATAAGCCCTCCCCCGAAAATAAGCCCTATTGAGATTGCTACTGTAGTGGAGAGCCCGTCATCCTGTTCTTCCCCAGTGATTTGCTTATTGAATAAAGGTACATTTTTTTGTTCACATTTACCTGTTTATTAAAATTGCTGTCAATGTTCATTAAAATAAGCCCTCCCCCGAAAATAAGCCCGCTGGTGTTTTTCTGTCCAAAAAAAATAATAAGACAGTGTCTTATTATCGGGGAAACACGGGTAGTAAGAGCTTAATAACTACTTGTTAAAAGACATAGTAAGTCTTTAATTAATACTTATTGATTGACTGCACCTTGCTTCATTCTTCTCTGCTAATCCATACCAATTCTTGGCTGTTGCCCCTGAGTTACCATCCCCCGGGGTCCTATCTCTGTGGTGTCCCATATCCCAGGACCTACCTTCCACCCCAACTCTTGTGGGGTTATAGATTGAATTACCTTGGAAATAGACTACCCTCTCTTCCAATGTGACACTACCCTTGCTTGGAATGTTGTTGTTGAGTTGTTTCAGTCATGTCTGACTTTGTGATCCCGTTTAGGGTTTTCTTGCCAAGGAAACTCGAGTGGTTTGCTCCTTCCTTCTCCAGCTCATTTTATAGATGAGGAAACTGAGGCAAACAGGGTCAAGTGACTTGCCCAGGGTCACACAGCCAGTAAGTGTCTAAAACTGGATTTGAACTCAGGAAGCTAAGTCCTCCTGACTACAGGCCCCCTGCTCTATCCACTTCACCCCTCTTCTCCATCCCCAATTCGCCTTTTCTTACTTAATTTGCTTTAGGCATGAGAATTCCCAATTAAGGTTCTGGGTAATAAATAATAACTAATGTTTATATATTGCTTTAAAGTTTTCAAAGTACTTACATATTTTATCTCCTTTGATTTTTCACAATAACCCCAGGAAATAGGTGCTATTATACCTATTTTATAGATGAGGAATTGACATTGAGAGAGGTTAAGTAACTTGTCCATGGTCATATTGCTAGTAGATGATGGAGGTAAGATTTGAACTCAGATTTGACTGAGTTGGGCAGGAGGATAGAAAGACTCACCTTTGTAAGTTCAAATTAAGCCTCAGACACTTACTAGCTGTGTGACCCTGGGTGAATTACTTAACACTGCCTCGGTTTCCTCGTCTGTAAAATGAACTGGAGAAGGAAATGACAAACCATTCTAGTATCTTTGCCAAGAAAAGCCCAAATGGGGTCACAAAGAGTTAGACAGGACTGAACAACAATAACAAATCCACTGAACCACTTAGCTGCCTATAGCAATTATAGACTATTAATGCTATAGGAGTTCAGGGCAGGGAGATTAATAAGCAGCTATAGTCAGTAATTCTTGACTTGGGCCCTGAAGGGCAGAGAGGATTCAGATGGTCTTTCCAGCCAGGGAGAATTTGTCTGCCAGACGGAGCAACACTGTCCTTGGACAGAGAGCAGCCTGATTGCCTGGCCCTAGTGGATTATGAATAGAAAAGGATGTGAGAGAAAAAAACCACAGGGTCTTAGATGGGAGGAGGCTCTCTGCTCTAGAACGACCCCTGACCTAATTATGATTGGGGCAGCCTTTGCCTGTGGTTCATTGCCATTGTTTCCAGGGTGTTTCTGGTTCTCTGTGGATTGATAAGGTGTGCTTTTTTAGTTACTTTTTTCTTTTTTAAAAAATATAATTAATTTCTTTTTAGTTTTCAACATTCAGTTCCATGAGATTTTGAGTTTTGAATTTTCTACCCCACCTCCTCCTTCCCCCTCCCCAAGATGGTGTGCAATCTGATATAGGCTCTACTTATACATTCATATTAAACATATTTTCATATTAGTCATGATGGAATTAGAACTAATGTGAAGAATCATGAGAAAGAAGAAACAAACAAAAAGAAAAAAGAAAAAAAAACAAAAACAAAAAGAAAAGAAAAGGAGAGCAAATAGTATGCTTCCATTTGCATTCAGACTCCAGAGTTCTTTCTCTGGATGTGGAGAGCATTTTCCATTGTGAGTCTTTTGGAGCTGTATTGCTGAGAAGAGCTAAGTCTATCAAGGTCAGTCATCACACAATGTGGCTGTTGCTGTATAACATGTTCTCCTGGTTCTGCTCATTTCACTCAGCATCAGTTCATATAAGTCTTCCAGGTTTTTCTGAAGTCTGCCTGCTCATCATTTCTTATAGCACAATAGTATTCCATTACATTCAACCATTCCCCAATTGATGGATCCCTCAATTTCCAATGCTTTACCACCACAAAAAGAGTGCCTATAAATATTTTTGTACATGTTGGTCATTTTTATGATCCCTTTGGGATACCGACTGTAATGGAATGCCAAGGAAAGGCAACTTCCCAAGGTTCAGAATACCAGCATAGGTGCTCTCCATTTTATTCAGTGACCATCCAAGAACAGAGAAGATAAAAACATGACATCATTCCAAAATACAGCATTTACTAAGCGTGATTAAATAATCTCCAAGGACTACCCCACCCCAGGACCTTCCAATCATTCAACCAATTACAAAGTCCCTGGTCTAAATACTTCTCCACCCCTAGGCTATACCTTCATTTGGTCCATCACAAAGCCCCTCTTCTCAAATGGAGATTAGTTTCCAAACATAAGTAAAGTACCTTCATTTGTCTATCACAGAGCACAATAAGGTCAAAAGTTCCCCACCCCTGGATCACAATTGAATCTACCCCAGAGTTACATCAAGTTTAAACACAGCACTTAATACCCAGATGGAGGTCTTTTCTTCATCTTGACAGGAGGCAAGTTCTCAGCAATCTTAGTTCCTGGGGAGACAAGGCTTAGCAAGGCCACAAGATACATTGCCAGTCCCTTCATCAATCCATCCTCTGTCTGCAGAACAGTCCTAGAACCCCTGAAAACATTAGTAAAACCCTCTCCCAGGATTTCTGTAAACATACAACAAGAAAATCCTTCTTCAGGGCTTCTGAACCAACAGAAAGGTTCCCAGACCCCTGCAACAACAGCACTGTCCTTCACCAGTGGACAGTATTCACTCTCTGTCTGCAGGACAGTCTCAGGGCTTCTTAACCAAAAGCCAGGTTCCAGGACTTCTTCAACAGGACAGTCTTTCACCAGTGGACAAATCTGGCAAAACAACATCAAAACAGACAGACAAAGTACCAGCAAAACAACCATGTCTCCTCAGTCTTTGGCAGCTCAGGGGGCAGGTCTCAAAAGTCCAGGGCAATTCAAAGCGGCCTTCAGCAATCCATTCAGTCTCTCTCTCTGCCTCCACCAGGTGCTGCTTCCAAAAAGCTCTTCTGCCTCTCCCTTGTCTCTCCAAATCTATGTCACCAGCTCCTCCCAGTTCAGGACTCTCCTTTCACATCAACAAGTCCATCCCACAGGTGGGATTAACAAGCTCTGGGTTTTAACACAATCAATTTGAAAACCAAGCCAATACAGGGCAATCTTTAATTGCTATTACTATCACACCGACCCAGAAGTGGTATTGCTGGATCAAAGGATATTTGCATTTTTATAGCTCTTTTGACATACTTCTAGATTGTTCTCCAAAATGGTAGGATCTGTTTACAACTCCACCAACAATGCATTAGTGCTCCAATTTTCCCACATCTTCTCCAGCATTTATCATTTTCCTGTTTTGTCATGTTAGCTATTCTGATTGGTGTGATATGGTACCTCAGAATCATCTTGATTTGCATTTCTCTAATCAATAGTGATTTAGTGCATTTTTATATGACTATAGATAACTTTAATTTCTTCCTTTGAAAACTGCCTGTTCATTTTCTTTGATCATTTATCAATTGGGGAATGACTTGTATTCTTATAAATTTGACTCATTTCTCTATATATTTTAGAAATGAGGCCTTTATCAGAGACACTTGCTATGAAGATTGTTTCCCAGATTTCTGCTTCTCTTCTAATCTTTGTTGCATTGGCTTTGTTTGTGCAAAAAATGTTCAGTTTAATGTGATCAGAATCATCCATTTTGCATTTCATAATGTTCTCTACCTCTTGTTTAGTCATAACTTTTTCCCTTTTCCACAGATCTGACAAGTAAACTATTCCTTGCTTTCTTAGTTTGCTTATAGTATCAGCCTTCATATCTAAATCATTTACCCATTTTGACTTTATCTTTGTATAGGATATAAGATGTTGATCTATGGCTAGTTTCTGCCATACTATTTTCCAATTTTCCAAGTAGTTTTTGTCAAATAGTGAGTTCTTATCCCAGAAACTGGAGTCTTTGGATTTATCAAATAGTAGATTACTATAGCTATTGACTGTTGTGTCTTGCATACCTAACGTATTCCACTGATCCAGCACTCTATTTCTTAGCCAGTACCAAGTAGTTTTGATGATTGCTGCTTTATAATACAATTTAAGATTTAGTACAGTTGGGCCACCTTCCTTTGCTTTTCTTTTCATCAGTTCTCTTGATATTCTGGACCTTTTCTTCTTCCAGATGAATTTTATTATTGTTTTTTCAAGCTCTATAAAATAATTTTTGGTAGCTTGATTGGTATGGCACTAAATAAGTCATTTAATCTAGGTAGAATTTGGTGAGGTTTTTGAAGTTGTCTTAGGCCTGGCCTTTGATTCCAAAGCCTTTTGAGGAGAGTGCATGTGGCAGCAGGCTCTTGGTCAGACCCTAGCAAGGTGCAACCTCCTCCTCATTAAATAATGAAATCTAATTAGGGGTAATTATGCGATCTTGTTGTAGATGCTGAGAGTAACTGGGGTAAGAGCTCTGGGACTACACTGCTTTCTCACCAAAAGCCAAAATAACAACTGGTGTGGTGGTAGCTCTGATCAGTCATCTAGACTTCTGGTGATCTCCATCATAATAATTGATACATTTTTTTTTTCAGATGACTCTATTTGTTAGGGAATGAGGCAGCATATTGTAATAGAAAGAACATTGACTTTAGAGTCAGATCTGGTCCCTACATTTAAATCTCACTTCTCACTATTCATACTACCTTGGGTAAATCCCTTCATCCCTCTGTAAGATGAGGGAGGGATAGAGCACTGGGTTTGGAATGAGGAAGACTCATCTTCCTGAGTTTAAATGTGGCCTGGTCACTTACTAACTGTGTGATCCTGGGCAGATCATTTAGCCCTATTTACCTCAGTTTCCTCATCTGTAAAATGAGTTGGAGAAGGAAGTGGCCACTCCAGTATCTCTGCCAAGAAAACCTCAGAAACAGGGTCATGAAGAGTTAGACACAACTAAACAACAATAGGGATCTATTGTTGATCTGTGCCTAGAATGAGGGAATTGGACTAGATGCTGTCCAAGGTGCCTTCCAACTCTTCATCTCTGCCTTATCCCTGGCATTATAGGGGTGCATGTGTATTGACAATATCCTCCATCTGCAAGCCATTCACTGACTACCTTACACCCATTTCATGGAAAGAGGGGAATGAGGTTTTGAGAGAAAGAGTGTGTCTCCGCCAGGTCACGAAGCGATATTGGCAAAGCTATCCTAATTTCAGCCCATGGTTTGTTTCACATGACCCACATCTCTGGGCAGGAAATCTATGCAGCTTAAAATAAATCAAGCGACTGAAACCTGTGGTTTCTGTATTAGAGAGCTCAGGCTATTCTTTAAGTTTTTCATTTCGTTTTCATTTCTCACTTTTTTCCCTCTTCTCAGCTTCTGCCAAGCAGCAATTTTAAATGTGTTATTTTTAGTCCTAGGCATAGGTCACAGCTTAGATACTTATTAAAATGAAACCAGTTGTGTTCTTACAAATGCCACTTCAGGGCTTTTGAGTGTGTTTTCAAAGGAAGGTTTTTTTGATGACCCCTTGGCTCCTGTTGGTTTTTCTTGTCTCACCTTATGTTTTTTTTTTTTATCCTAAACTCTCTAAATGAAGTCATAGGGAGCTAGTCAGAAAGGAGGCTTTTCTCCTCTTTCTGTGAGCCCCAGTCTGCCTTCTCCTCACAAAGATGGAAGCTGAGCTTGGACACAGAGAGAGGTTGGGAGAGACGTGATACATGTAGGGACTTCAGTGAGGCCTCTATGGGCTTCTCAATCCCTGGTGGAATGTAAACTCTTTGAAGACAAAGATGGCCTTTGTATATTTGCTTAGCACATAGTAGGTATTAAGTAAATTGAGTCATGTCATCTTGATTAGGCATCACTGACCTTCCCATCCCAGATCTGAACTCTTCTTCCCATCTCCCCCTCCCTAGCCCCTGTGCCTTTGCTCAGGCTGTGCCTAGAAAACCCATCCTAACTTTGTTGAATACTTTGAAACCCAACTTAGATACCATCTCCTTCATGGATTCTTTCCTGATCCCTCTGGTTCGTGAAGCCCTCACCTCCCTCTACCTCTTGCATAGACATCTTTGTTTTGTAACTCTCTAATGTACCTTTGTAATATTGTGTCTTATGGCTATGTTTTTGTCTCATTCCCCGGGGACTACATGTTATTTCTACTTTGTATCTACCCAGGCCAGGACCAGAATATACTGCTCTGTATGCAGTAGACATCGAATTATCTTTTATTGTTTGTTCTTAGGACTCAACCTTGAAGAATTCATCCACTGTTGGAGTTCTCTAGATCTGTCTCCCTGAACCTGAAATGGGGGAGAGGTCAGGAAAACAGGGTGGGGAGAAATGACTTAATGAGTAGACTGAGAAACTTGGGAGTTGGGACTCTTGCCCTGCAGCTAATGCTTATCTCCTTCTGCCTCAGCTTTCTCATCTGAAAAATGGAGGGTAGAGGGGTAGTTAGCATTATGGAGCTCCATTAATGATTATGATGAAGTTGCTGAGTTCTTTGATGTAGCCTGATGAAAGGCTTTATTAAATTGCCAAGCATCTTTAATGTTGATTCCCTAAGGTTGTTGACATAGGAGCTGGGCTGGGTTATTCCTCCCTCCCCTTCAACCCCCCTTTTTCCCTCTATCTGTTCGAGAGCAGGAAAGCCTTGGTTGGCAGTAGCAATGACTTCAATTTTGTCTTGAATTGCCCCCTCCTGTGTTGAGATCAAGGTCTAAAAGTGCCAGAATAATTTCCAGAGACTTTTGGTGGCGGTGAGGAGGAGTGGAGTGGAAGGGAAGAACTGCATCTAAGTGTACAAGAACGGAAATTGAATTAAACAGAAAACCTGGGTTCAAGGCTTACACTGCCACTTATTGGCCATATGACTTTGGGCAAGTCACTTCCCTTATCTCGGCACAGCCCTTTCCCATGGGAGGGGCAACTTTTTTTAAAAGTTAAATTTTATGTTTATTTTTAGTTTACATCATTCATTTCCAGAAGATTTTGAGTTACAAATTTTTTCCCTGTCTTTCCCCTACTTACCACCCCAAAACAGTGATCCCACTGTATACCCCCTCCCCCAATCTGCTCTCTCCTATATACTCCCCTATTCCCCCACCAACTTTCCAGTAGGGCAAGATGGATTTCTATATCCCAGTGCCTGTATATCTTATTTCCCAGTTGCATGTAAAATAATAATAATGATGATGATGATAATAATAATATTTTAAACATTTGATTTTTAAACTTTGATTTAAATTTAATTTAATTTGATGATTTAAATCCTACCTCTTTCCCTTCCTCCCTTGTCACCCACCCTTACTGGGAAGATAAACAATTCAATATAGGTTGTACACATGTAGCTACGAAAAAACATTTCCATAGTGGATATATTGAGAAAGACTGACTATATTTCCCTCCATCCCATCCTGGACCCCACTTGTTCTGTTCTCTACTTTGATCCTGTCCCTTTTCAAAAGTGTGTGCTTCAAACTTCCCTCCCCCCAACCTGCCCTCCCCTCCATCATCTCCCGTCTCAGCACCCTCCCCCCTACTCTCCTGTAGGGTGACATACCCTATTTAGTGTGTATATTATTCCCTCCCTAAGCCAAATTCATTGAGAGTAAGATTGACCCATTCCCTTTTGTTCTTTCCCTCCATTGTTAACAGTTTTCCCTTACCTCTTCTGTATGAGATAATTTACCCCATTCTGTCTCTCCCCATCTCCTCTCATTATATTCCTCTCTCACCTCTCAATTTCACCTTTTAAGTATCATCCCCTCCTATTCAATTGGTCCTATGCCCTCTTTCTATGTATATCTGTACACATACATACACACACTCACATATGTATTCATATGCCCATATACCCTCCTATGTAGACATATATATGTATGTATGCATATGTATACACACATTTATATTCCCTTCAACTATTCTCATACTGAGAAAAGTTTCATAAGTTACAATTATTGATTTTCCATGTAGGAATGTAAATAGTTCAACTTTGAGAAGTTCCTTATGATTTCTTTTCCCTGTTTACCTTCTCATGCTTCTCTTGCTTCTTGTATCTCAATGTCAAATTTTCTATCCAACTCTGGTTTTTTCATCAAGAAAGCTTTAAAGTCCTCTATTTCATTGAATGACCATATTTTCCCCTGAAACATGATACTCAGTTTTGCTGGATAGGTGATTCTTGGTTTTAATCCCAGCTCCTTTGACATCCAGAATATCATATTCCAACCCCTTCAATCCCTCGATGTAGAAGCTGCCAGGTCCTGTGTTATCCTGATTGTGTTTCCACAATACTCAAATTGTTTCTTCTTGGCTGCTTGTAATATTTTCTTTTTTATTTGGGAACTCCAGAACCTGGCTATAATATTCCTAGGAGTTTTCTTTTTGGGATCTTTTTAAAGAGGTGATCAATGGATTCTTTCAGCTTCTATTTTGCCCTCTGGTTCTAAAACATCAGGGCAATTTTCCTTGAGAATTTCTTAGAGCATGATTTCTAGGTCTTTTCTTTGGTCATGGCTTTCAGATAGTCTAATAATTTTTAAATTATCTCTCCGGGATCTGTTTTCCAGGTCAGTGGTTTTTCCAATGAGATATTTCACATTCACATAGTCTGTTTTTAAAGGTGGTGTTTTCTTCAGCTCTGGCACCTGGTCATGCACCCCAGGACCACCACCCTGGACAGGGATCCAGATCCAAGAAAGTTAAAGCAAGAGCAATTATGCCTTAGAATGGTTGCTTGGTCCCCCTACAATCTGCATGCCAGGAGCTGTGAAGCAGCCACACGGCTGTGGCTGCTGTGCCTCAGCCACTTCTCCCTCCAGTGGTAGAGGCTGGACCACACTCCCAGACTCCCTGTTCCCAAAGTCTACACTGACCTCTCATTTTGTATTTGGCATTTATGGGTTGATAATTCTGGAAACTGCCACAGCTGCTGGTGATCTACTCTCCTGACATCCCTCTAGCCGAAGCTGGTTGGGCCACCTGGAGGCTAAAACCGCCGGCTCACTCAAAGGCTGGGCTCTGCTCCCAGCAAGCTGTGATGAACCCTTCCTGTCCACCTGCTGGGCCGTCTTTAGTGGGAGGTTTGCTTCTCTAGGCCACTTTGTGGATTCTGTAGCCCTAAAATTTGTTTAAAGTCATTTTTTATAGGTATTTGAGGTGGTTATGGGGGAAGCACAGGGAGTTTTCCTGCTTCTATGATGCCATCTTGGCTCCACCCTGGGAGGTGCACTTTTCAAGGGAAAGAACACAGAATTTGAATTTTGAAGAACTGGGTTCTGAGCTTGACTCTAACCTTGGATAAGTCACTTAATTTCTCTGGGCCTCAGTTTCCTCATCTATAAAATGATGGGATTGGACTAGTTGATGGACTCTCATGATCCTTCCAGCTTTTAATCTATTGATCCTATGCTGTCCATGACTTTAATCTTTCATTCCCCTAGCATGGAATATATTCTGTCTCACCCTACTCCTTAGAATGGTCAAATTCTCTCCCTTTCACCATGAAGCCATTTCCTGATTCCCATTCAGTACCCCATGCTAGTTGTTCGACTTCATAGAGATGGCCTATTTTATATTTATATATGTGTGTGTGCATAATTTATAAATAATTACATTTTAATGTTATATCTATATCTATCTTTGTCTCCCCTTTGTATCTCTTATATCCTATATAGTACAATGCATGTAATAAACACTTTTAAAATACTGTTGCATTTAATTTTTATAATGGGGATAATGTTTACTGTCCCCCTTTGCTGCACAGAACCGTTGAGGCAAGCTTGTATACAGGGCTTTATAAAAGTGAGCTATAGTAATAAGGTCTAAAAGATCCTGGCATATGGTACAGTGCTTTGCACATAATAGCTGTTTGTAGTGGGGAAAAAGAAAATCAATACTCTTTAACTATAATGACCACCAGGCTTAGCTCAAAGAAGAATGGAGAAAATATACCTTTCTCCCTTTTTCACACAGATAGGAGACTATGGAGTGGTAGTGGCATGTGATATTGACTATATTGTCAGATATGGTAGTTGTGTTGGATAACTTTATTGAACTCCTTCCTTCTTTCTTTCCCTCCCTCACTCCCTTCCTTCCTTCCTTCCATTCTTTGTCACAAGGGATGGCTTGGGTGTGTGAGTGTGTGAGTGTGTGTGTGTGTGTGTGTGTTTTCAGGGATTTATTCTGGAAATAAGGTGATATAAAAACAAAAGATAAGAATAAGAAAGCTAAAAATTATTGAATTGAACAAATGACAACAATAGTAGACTTCCTATAATGCTTTATGGTTCCCAAAGTGCTTTGCCTTATCTCACGTGATACTCACAACAGCTCTGTGAAGTGGGTGCTGTACTACATTCCCATCTTACAGATGAAGAAACTGAGGCTCAGGGTTTGTCATTTCCCAAGATCATACAACTAGTAAGTGTTTGAGGTAAGATTTGTATCAGGTTTTCCTGACTACTGGTTTAATACTGTCTTTGCTATTCAGGGAAGAGACCCTAGAAACACATTTGTTCATTTCTTCCTACTTGGAAAATGCAGAAGTATACAAAGAGGTCAGAGGGAAATAACTGACCTAAAAAACTCTAGATATTTATAGAGCACCTCATATGTGCCCAGTCTTGTGCCAGGCTGTACCTGTGGAGAAAGTGAGAGGAGTGGGAATACCTAACATGCCCATAGCACTAATAGGTTGCAAAGGTGCTGTTGTATTTATTATCCCAACTGGTACTCACAGCAACCCTGGGAAAGAGACAAAGGCACACCTCCCCCCCCCCATTTTATCAATCAATCTATAAACATTTATTAAGTGCCTATTGTGTGTCTGTACAGTAGATGGAATACTGGACCTGGAGTCAGGAAGATCTGAGTTCAAATCTAGCCTCAGATACTAGCTGAGTAACCCTGGGCAAGTCAATTAATCCCCATTTTCTTCATTTCCTCATCTGTAAAATGGAGACACACTAGAGAAGGAAACAGTAAATTGTACCAATATTTTTGCCAAGAATTTATCTTTGTCATGAAGAGTTTGATGTGACTGGATAACTGAACAAATGTGCCAGGCACTCTGCTAAGTGTTGGGGATACAAAAAGAGGCAAACAACCCCCACACCTCCTAAAACCAGTCCCTACCATCAAGGAGCTTACAATCTATATTTTACAGAGGAGGAAACTGAGACTTAATAGGTTGACCCCCAAACCACATAGCTTTTTAAGTGACTGATAGTGAGCAGGATAGAAGCCTGGGATTGTAACTGCAAATCAAGCTTTCTTGACACTTCTCCAGGATAAGACGAGATCCTGTCCTAAAGAAGCTTAGTGTCCTTGGTAAGGAGCTGGGTGTAAGGACAAATGGGACCAAAATGAAATAATCAAAGAAAATAGGAGACAGTATTTAATGATCTCTACACATGGACTAGAAGTTCAGAGAGTCAAAGAGAAAATATTTATTTAGTGTCCTCTGTGGACCTAGCAGTGTGCTGGCCAAACAGAAAAGGAAGCCTTGTCAGTGAAGGATTTGTAAAAGAGATTAGATTCTGGTCAAGTCAAAAAACATTTATTAAGCACTTGCTGCATACCAGCCTCTGTGCTAAGCACTGGGTGTCCAAGGAAAGGCAAAAACATGTGCCTGTTCACAAGGAGATCATAACTAATGGGGGAGGCAACATGTAAACAACTATGTACAAAAAAAGATAGATCTTAAATACTGGTCTGGGCTTCATGAAGGTCTTTTCAGAGATAGGGGAGTAGCAGAATGTTGTCCTTCTGAGATAATTTCAGGGGGAAGGCACTATGGTTATAGAGGACCAAGAAGGCTTCTCACAGAAGTTTAGTTAACACTTGGGAAGTCAGGGAGGCAAAGATGAGGAGGGAGAGAATACCAGGCATGGTAGTCAGTCAGTGAAAATGCTCAAAGTTGGGAGATGGAGCATTTTGTGAGAGAAACAGCAAGAAGGCCAGTGTCACTGGACTACAGAATATAAGGGGGAAAGTAAGAAGACTGGAAAAAATAGGAAGGGGCTACTTTAAAAGCCAAAGAGTTTTATATTTGATCCTGGAAATAATACATAATAGGGAACCCCTGGAGTTTATTAAGTAGGGGCATGGTCAGATCTACCCTAAAGGAAGATCAATTTGACAACTGAGTGGAGGATAGACTAGAGGGGGGACTTGAGGCAGGGATACTGACCAGGAGGCTATTGCAGTAGTCAGTGAGTGTGGTGATGAGGGTCTATACCAGGGTGGTTGGGAGATGGAGTGTTTTGTGCTAGGAACATGAAAGAGGATGTCAGAAGAGAGAAAAGAAGCATATACAAGAGGTGTTTTGAAGGTAGAAACAATAGCCCTTGGCAACTGATTGGATATGGGGGGGAGTGAGAGGGACTGAGAAGTAGAGAGTAACATCTAGGTTTTGAGTCTGGGTGGCCCAGAGGATGGTGGTGCCCTTAATAGTAATAGGGAAGTTAGGAAGACAGGGAGGATTTGGGGAAAAGATGAGTCCAGTTTTGGACATTTTGAATTTAAGATGTCTAAGAAACATCAGGGATAGCTAGGTGACTCAGTGGACAGAAGACTCATCTTCCTGACCTCAGATACTTACTAGCTGTGTGACCCTAGGCAAGTCACTTAACGATGTTTGTCTCAATTTCCTCATTGAGGTAAAATGAGCTGGAGAAGGAAATGGCAACCTACTCCAGTATCTTTGTTAAGAAAACCCCAAATGAGGTCACAAAGAGTTAGACATTTCTGAAATGACTAAACATCCACCACAACAAATGAGACTTATAGTTTGATACATCCAATATATACTTGGAGATGCCCAGAAAGATATGTAGGATTAGGGTAATTAGGGGAAAATAAAATATTATTTAAAAATTTATTAAGATTTTGTGTGTAGGTGTAGGTGATCTCCACCACCAAAGAGAAGTTAGTCTTTATTTAAAAATGACATCACTCTGGGCGTTCATTCCACTTGACTTCCTGCAGAATCACCTCTGTTTAGGTATTGCCTGGCCCCAGAGCGTGGGGGTCATAAAGGTCACTCATACATCTGGTCAGTAACCACTTCTTTTTACCCTTCACTCCCATCTCAGTGAAGCATTTTCTTAAGAAATCAGAGAAATTCCTTGTCTCTACTCCATGGATCTGTTCACATGCAAGAGAATGGTTGGGCAAGAATCTGTCCAATGGAAACCTTTGCTCCTTAACTTCCTTTTTTACTTTGAAAAGCAGTAGAGTTCATAGAGAGGCAGCTTGGTGTGGTGCAAAGAACATTGAATCAAGGGTTTGGATACCAACAGGGTAGTTCCTAGCTTTACCACCAACTAACTGTGGGACTTTACCTAGTTGCTTAACTTCTCAGAATCTCAACTTCCTCTTCTGCAAAGTGCACTGGATAGAGAGGGCACAGTTTGGGTCCTATAGTGTAAACGATGGTAACGATAACAAATATTTCATATTTAAATAGCATTTATATATCCCTTTAAAGCTTACCAAGCACTTTGCAGATTATCTCATTTGATTCTCACAGTAATCCCATGATGTAGATGCTATTGTTATCCCCATTTTCCAGATGAGAAGACTGAAGCTATGAAAAGTAGAGTAACTTGTCTAGGTTCATATGGCTAGTAAGCGTCCAAGACAGGATTTGAACCTAGTCCTTTGAGACTCCAAGTCCAGTGTTCTGTTAAATGTATATTACACTTGTATATTACACTTGTTATACCCTTGTATATTTCAGATGTGATCCTTTTTTTCCGTTTTCTTTTTAAATTGAAATATTCACATTTGTTGTTAGTTAAGTTCATAATGCAAGACAAATGTCAACTAGATAATCTTTTCCAGCTTTAACATTTTCTGGTGCTTTGGGTTGAGTGTGCTGTTTATGTTTTTAGTTTCCCTGACACCCCAGGCTTGAATGTGCCCTTCCACTCTTCTCCTCACTAGGATTTTTACCGAGTTGAAAGAGATCTGCTATGTCTTAGATGGATGGATGGGAAACGGAAGTTTCAGTCAGGTACCCAAGGTCCGCATCTTCCTGGGGCTCCCTCAGCTTTTATTAAGCAGGCAGAAATAGCAATGAAATAGTTCCCCTCCTCTCAAGAAGCTCACGTTCATTGGGTGAAATCACCTGTACCCTCCCACCTGCTGCTAATCTCTGCTGAATCTCTATCAGTAGAGGGAGTTTCCACTCTGGGTATTTCCTACACTAATGAAGTCAGCATTCAATGAAAAAACAGACACATAGGTATCATCAAATTCAAGCCACACCTATTCTTTAGGAAGATACCTATGGCCGCTGTGTGGAGGATGGTCGTCCCCATCAGTCCTCTGAAAGCAGGGGCAGTCATACCCTTCCCAAGCTGGGCTCCCAGTGCATATGGCTAGATGGTAAGCTGAGGCCTGGGGGAGATTTTTTTCCTTTCCACCAGGCCTCTGGAGGCCCCGTAGGTAACAACAATGTGTCCTGCCCATTGGGAGTGAGGCAAACAGGGTAAGCAGACTTCATTTTTCCCACCAAAGGTGTCACAGCATTTAAGCCAGTGCAGTTCTCTTCCCTATCCACTGAGTGGGCTTCAGTGGGCCAGAGGTGGAGAAACAAAAAATGAGCCCTTTCTGGGAAGGAAGACAGGAATGGCCCTGATTATGTTTCTTCCACCCACCTTTCTCCCTCCCACTCACACACCTCATTGAGACTGCATGTTGCTATGCAGCTGCACAATCAGGCAGCCAATCATAGACCAGAAGACAGAGACAGGGAGACAGGCAGCTTCAGGGCAGCTCAGAGATGCCTGGGTGTCCAATTGGAACATAGGGATCATGGTCTCCTAGAATGTCAGAGCAGGAAGGGATCTCAGAGGTCATCTAGTTTAGGCCCCTCAGAAAGACAGACCCTGAGAGAGGCCTGCTTGGGGTTATGTGACAATTAGTGACAGAGCTGGGACTGGAATCTGTGACTCCAGAGATTTTCTGATCCCTTCTGTTTCCACAACATCCCTTTTCCCTAATGCTGTCTGCTGGCAGCCTCATTTTCCAGTCAGGTTTGGCAGCTGGTTCTGTCTGTTTGTTTGTTTATCTATCTGTCTGTCTTTCTATATATCTATCTATCTGTCTGTCTATCTATCCATCTATCTATCTATCTGTCTGTCTGTCTATCTATATCTATTGATATCTGCTTATCTTTCTCTATATCTATCTGTCTGTCTATCCATCCGTCATCTATCATCTATCTATCTATCTATCTATCTATCTATCTATCTATCTATCTATC
>NW_027185764.1:13661572-13673790 GCF_028583685.1 Petaurus breviceps papuanus
ATCTATCTATCTATCTATCTATCTATCTATCTATCTATCTATCTATCTCCTTACTTACTTAATTTTAAGGCACTGCCCAGTTGATGAAATTCAGTATGTCCAAAACAGAACTCACTATCTTTCCCCCTAAACCCTCTGCCCACTCACCTTCTACCTTCTCTATTACTGTGGAGGGCCACATCCTCCTCCTTGTCCTTCAGGCTCCTCTGGGACTCCTCACTCTCCCTTACCCCCT
Source organism: Petaurus breviceps papuanus (assembly GCF_028583685.1). Lineage (NCBI taxonomy): Eukaryota > Metazoa > Chordata > Mammalia > Diprotodontia > Petauridae > Petaurus > Petaurus breviceps. Next base: position 13,661,808 of record NW_027185764.1, read on the forward strand.
ATATCCAAGCTATTGACAAGATTTGTCTATTTCATCTTTGCAACATCTCCTAAATGCGTCCCCTTCTCTCCTCTGACACTGCCACCATTTGGGTTCAGGTCCTCATCACCTCACTCCTCTGTGAGTGCAATAGCCTGCTGGTGGGTCTGCCTGCCTCAAGCCTCTCCCCACCCCTCTCCATCCTCCATTCAACCACTAAAGTGATTTTCCTAAAATGCACAGCTGGTCATGTAACCTCCCATTCTCAATAAGTTCCAGCGGCTTCCTGTTGCCTCCAGGAGCAAATACAAAATGCTATGTTTGGCATTAAAAGTCCTTTATAACCTAGTATCTTTCAACCTTTCCAGCCTTCTTACACCTTACTGCCCAACATGGACTCTTCAGTCCAGTGGTACTGGCCTCCTAGAAGTTCCATGAACCAGACACTCCATCTCTTGGATCTGGTCATTTTCTCTGGTTGACCCTCCTCCACTCTGACTACTAACCTCTCTGGCTTCCTGTAAGTCTCAACTCAAATCCCGTTTGCTACATGAAGCCTTCTCCAACCCTTTAATTCCAGTGCCTTCCCTCTGCTAATGGTTTCCTGTTCATCCTGTATGTAGTTAGCTTTGTATCTATTTGTTTGTAAGTTTCCCCCATTAGACTGTAAGCTCCTTTAGGGTGGGGCCTGGCTTTTGCCCCATTCTGTATCCCCAGAGCTTAGTGCAGTGCTTGGCACTGTGTAGGTTATTAACCAGCGTTTATTGAATTGGGTTGGATTTGAATTGAATTAATATTGAAGGTTTATTGAATTGGCATACCCAGTCAGAGTTTTTATCAAGGGCAGGAGTTCTTAATTTTTTCTATGTCATGGACCCCTTGGACAGTCTGGTGAAGCCTAGGGACCACTTCTCAAAATTGTGTTTTTAAGTGCATAAAATAAAATATGTAGATTACAAAAGAAACCAATTATGTTGGGGGAGGGGCTACTTATTTTTTTTTACTTGACCTATAATTTCATTGCCCTGGGAACTCCCAGTGAGGAACCTCCTTCTACCAATGTAGGTTGGTACCTGCTCTGCAGCTTAGTCTTAAGAGAGTTGCTTGATAGCAATGAGAGGCTGAATAATTTGCCCAAGGTTGTACAGCCAATGTATGTCGGAGGTGGCACTTGGACCCAGGATTTCCTGACTCCAATTCCAGCTATCTGTCCATTAGACAACACTGCCTCTCATCATTGAATATGGCCATTTATAAAATCATGTAATAATTATAATAATAGTTAACATTTACATAGCTCTTTAAGATTTGCTGAGTGCTTTATAAATATTATATCATTTTGTCCTCACAGCTATCCTGAAAAGTAGATATTATTATTATCCCCATTTTAAAGCTGGGGAAACTGAGGCAGGTAGCAGTTAAATGACTTTCCCAGGGTCACACAGGAAGTAAGGATTCTGTGGTAGGATTTGAACTCAGATCTTCCTGGCTTCAGGTCCAGCATGCTATCTACCATGCTACCTCAGAAAGTCAGATGTAGAATATTAGAGATAGAAGAGATTTTGTAGATAATTTAGATGCCCCAACCCTTTCATTTTATGATTATTCATATCCCATTCATGTTTATATAGTGTTGTAAATTGTAAATACTCTCCTTACAATTATTGTCACCCCCTTCACTTCACCCCCCCACACACACACACACTTATTTTATTTTACTTTTCTTGCCTTTTTGGAGGGGGGAAGGCAGGGCAATTGAGGTCAAGTGACTTGTCCAAGGTCACACAGCTAATGAGAGTGTCAAGTGTCTGAGGCCAGATTTGAACTCAGGTTCTCCTGACTCCAGGGCTGGTGCTCTATTCACTGTACCACCTAGCTGCCCCCCCCCCCATTTTATAGATAAGAAAACTATGCCTGTGACTTAACCAAGGTCCTACTGCTAGTAAGTGTTGAGGCTGGGACTTCAACTCGGGTCTTACTGCATGTTAAATGGCATATATTACACCCAGCTGCCTCTAGAAGTGGAGATTTGTCCAAGTTCACAAGTTCCTCTGCTGCTAGTCTACCTTGTCCCTCTTCACTGTAGACATTCTCACAGTCAACTCCTAGTCATTCATTTATCTGGGCAACGTTGCATAACATTGTCCTGTGTGATAGTAATGGCAATTAAAGATTCCCCTGTATTGGCTTGGTTTTCAAATTGATTGTGTTAAAACCCAGAGTTTGTTAATCCCACCTGTGGGATGGGCTTGTTGATGTGAAAAGAAAGTCCTGAACTGGGAGGAGCTGGTGGTGTAGATTTGGAGAGACACTAGAGAGAGGCGGAAGATCTTTTTGGAAGCAGCACCTCGTGGAGAGAGAGAGAGACTAAGAGAATTGCTGGTGGCCGCTTTGAATTGCCCTGGACTTTTGAGACCTGCCCCCCTGAGCTGCCAAGGACTGAAGAGACATGGCTGTTTTGCTGGTACTTTGTCTGTCTGTTTTGATGTTATTTTGCCAGATTTGTCCACTGGTGAAAGACTGTCCTGTTGAAGAAGTCCTGGAACCTGGCATTTGGTTAAGAAGCCCTGAGACTGTCCTGCAGACAGAGAGTGAATACTGTCCACTGATGAGGGACAGTACTGTTGTTGCAGGGGTCTGGAGACTGTCCTGCAGACAGAGTGAATACTGTCCACTGGTGAAGGACAGTGCTGTTGTTGCAGGGGTCTGGGAACCTTTCTGTTGGTTCGGAAGCCCTGAAGAAGGATTTTCTTGTTGTATGTTTACAGAAATCCTGGGAGAGGGCTTTGCTAATGTGTTCAGGGGTTCTAGGACTGTTCTACAGACAGAGGATAAATTCATGAAGGGACTGGCAATGTATCTTATGGCCTTGCTAAGCCTTGTCTCCCCAGGAACTAAGATTGCTGAGAATTTGCCTCGTGTCAAGATGAAGAAAAGACCTCCATTTGGGTATTAAGTGCTGTGTTTAAACTTGATGTAACTCTGGGGTAGATTCAATTGTGATCCTAGGGGTGGGGAACTTTTGACCTTATTGTGCTCTGTGATTGACAAATGAAGGTACTTTACCTATGTTTGGAAAATAATCTCCATTTGAGAAGAGGGGTTTTGTGGTGGACCAAATGAAGGTATAGCCTAGGGGTGGAGTAGTATTTAGAACAGGGACTTTGTAATTGATTGAATGATTGGAAAGTCCTGGGGTGGGGTAGTACTTGGAGATTATTTAATCACACTTAGTAAATGCTGTATTTTGAATGATGTCATGTTTTGATCTTCTCTGTTCTTGGTTTGTTACTGAATAAAATAGAGAGCATCTATGCTGGTATTTTGAACCTGGGAAGTTGCCTTTCCTTGGCATTACATTACATCCTGATATCCTCAACACCTCGCAAAATGCCTGGCACATAGTAGGTGGTTAATAAGTGCTCGTTGATTGAAAGAAGAAGCCCACAACTCATCTCCAGACCTCTTTTCTATTTCCTCCTCTCACGTCCCAGACTCCAAGGACCCAAGTGACTGATTTGGGGCTCACTTCTGTTTCCTCTGTCCAGCTTCTGATGGAAGTACTAATGGACAGTAACCTATTCATTGATAGTTGGACTGAAGGGACACAAAAGGGGAGAAACAATGGTAATTCACCAAGTAGGAAAGAAGATGGTGAAAAACTGAGGCAGAGCTAATGAAAAAATAAAGATTCTGCCCAGCAGCAGCTGGGAAGGTGTCATAATATCTTTGAGATCACCTGGTAAACCTGCCTTAGGTTTGGGCTAATTGCTGTGGTCCAGCTGCCTAGCAAAATTCTGTTATGACCAAATGGACAGCCCCTTCTCTTTATGGCCCTTCTCCAGCCCCCAGTGGCCTGCTCTTTTGAACTTTGGTGGCCTCCATCTCCAACCTGACATATCTGCTGGTTGAATTGTCTTCTAGCCTGCAGACTGCAGAGTGTATGGGCAGTGATTCCCAGAGCTCTGCGGATCAGGACCAGCTATGTCTGCATCTTTCCTTGTTGTGGAATGAAAGGGCATTCATCTTAGAGTTGGTGAACTCAGACACTGGCTTTGACACTTCCTTCAGCATGACCCTTGATTTCTCCATACTTCAGTGCCCACTGCTGTCTATAACAAAGGAATAATACTTTCCTAACCTACCTCTTAGAGCCGTGAGAAAAGTTTCTTTGAAAACTTTAAGCTCACATTGACGTATCAGTTGTTATATCTGTTTGGGATGTCTCTGGACAAACAGGGAGGGAGAGGAATGGTGGAAAGGGGGATGGATTTGGTATTAGATGACCTGGTTTTGAATCCTGATGCTGACACTGTGCGACCTTGGGTAAGTCACTAAACCTCCTTGGGCTTCAATTCCTTTTCTGTAAAGTGAGCGGATTTGACTAGCTCGTCCCTGAGGTCCCTCGGAGCTATGGATCTTTGATCCTCACTCCTGCACAGATAGGCACCTGACCTGATCAGGTTGCTTCTCTTTCACTTTGCCCTGTGCTCATTTGGGAAGACTATTACTCCCTGGAGAGGTAGAGATGGCGGGAAGCTTAGCAATCAGCCAGCCAACACAAAACACCTCATTTCTTGTCTCTACACCTTCAGATGGGCTGTCCTCATCTGGAATGCTTCATCCTTTCAATGGTGCTATTATTATCCCTATTTTACAAATGAGGAAACTGAGGCAGAGAAGGGTTAAGTGACTTGCCATAGAGTACATAGCTGAGGCAGGATTTGAACTCCTATCAAACTAACTCCCAAGTCTGTTGCCTTACCCATCACAGCACCTGGCTACCTTGACTTTTAGTCTTCTATGAAGTAGACCTATATACTGTGCAGTTCACTGGGAGGAGCCCTGAGAGTGAGGGGTGGTCAGGAGACTTGAGTTCCAGTCACAATTCTCCCATTAGAATTCTGCTCTGAGTAACTTCTTTGGACTTCAGTTTCTTCTTCTGTAAAAATGGGAATGCTGTCTGCCCCTCCTTCATCACACAGGATAGGTAATGTATCTGTCTGAAGTATCTAAGTGTGGATAAGGGTTAGGAATTGTTTTTATCCTTGGGAAGGAACTTGTACAAGGTAGGATGGTGTCCTTGGATCGGTGGAGAGAAGCAGCTATTGGCATTTCCACCCCTTCTTCTCCCCACCCCCACATCCGTCCCCCAGACACAGGTCCTTGGCTCAGACTGTGGTGGGTCTTGCCCTCTGCCTTTGATTGTTTTTTGATCTTACTGTTTCCTGTAGGTTCCAGGCAGCTGGGAAAAGTCGTTCTGGTTTTATAACTAAAATATCAGCAGTCACTGTCTCCCCACTGGATGAGGAAGAGGTTATACAACTGTCCTGGGGGGGCAGGGGCAGTATGATGGGACACTGATAAAAGTTAGGGGTTAAGAAAAGAGGGATGAGGTGGTATGAGAAAGGGGTAGAGAATTCTCTAGGCTTCTGCTTCCTGTTAAAATCTGTGTTCTATTGATTTTGTTCTGGCTATCCAAATTCCTCCCTGCCAATGTGAGCAGAAAATTCAGCTCTCACTTTACTGTACAGTCTTATTTATTCAGGGACTGAACCAGGAGGTCTTAGGTTAAAGGCAGGACAGAGTTCCTTAGCTCTTCATAGGCCCCTCCAGTTCTAGAGTCTCAGAGGATCAAATCCCACTTTGGACACTTGGTACCTGTGTGACCCTGGACAAGTCCTCTCTCTTCTGAGCCTCAGTTTCCTTTTTTATAAAATCAGGGGATTGGATTTAGATGGTTTTTAAGGTTCCTTTCAGCTCCAATTCTTTGATGCTATGATCATTCTGTTATTCTAGGATTACGTGCAGTTGTTTCAGAACCTAGCCTTGGTGAAGTTCATACTTGCCACATCAGATACCTGGTCTACTTTCCTTTAAACATTTTCCGCTGGTGGGAAAGGCTGGGGACATGTGGACTTGGGGGTTTCTTTGTCATGCCAAGATGTACTTTTGTCTTCACAGCATTTTTTTTCTTTCCCTTGGTTGTTCTCTTGGGGCCATCATCTTAGTTCGAATTGCTTCCCTCTTCTCAGCCTTAACACAAGTTCCCTTAGTTGTATTACTGAGCTTAATGTCTCTTCCATCAGGGATTCCCTCTCTTACGTCATAGTGCTGACCCAGAACTCCCTCTAGGATCTTGGCTTCTGTGTCTTAGAGGCGCTGGCGCTGTCTTCTTTGTAACACCCTTGGGAAGAAAGGTACCTTGGCAGACAAGGCTTGGCTCTTTTTCCATAGGGGGAAAAATGAGGCACTGAGGAGATTCTGTGACTCACTTGTCCCTGTGGAGTATAATGGAATAAGGAGTGGATCCCTGGGCTTTTGTTTAGTATTTTTTTTGTGCTTTTTGGAGGGGGGAAGGCAGGGCAATTGGGGTTAAGTGACTTACCCAAGGTCACATGGCTAGTAAGTGTTAAGTGTCTGAGGCCAGATTTGATCTCAGGTCCTCCTTACTCCAGGGCCAGTGCTCTATTCACTGTGCCACCCAGCTGCCACTGTTTAAAATTCTTTCAGTGTATAATGTTTTTTAAGCCTGTGATAAATCTGTGAATACCACCCTGATCTCCTTGATCTAGCCATGGAGTGACTCAGGATAAATGACCCAGTCATTTGTCTATCCATATCCCTAGCCATAAGTCCCTCTCTGTCTCTCTGTCTCTCTCTCTCTCTGTCTCTGTCTCTTTAAATGCCTGGTAGCTCTTTATACCTAGGAGGGGAGAAAAGCTGTTAATGGGTAACGTTCAGTTGTTTTCAGTTGTGTCCAACTCTTCATAACCCCATTTGGGGTTTTCTTGGCAAAGATATTTGGAGTGGTTTGCTATTTCCTTCTCTATCTCATTTGACAGATGAGGAAACTAAGGCAAACAGAGTTAAGTGACTTGCCTAGGGTCACACAGCTAGTAAGTGTCTGAGAACAGATTTGAACTCAGGAAGATGAGTCTTCCTGACTCCAGGCCTGACACTCTATCTACCTTGCCATCTAGCTGCCCCATGTAGAATTTAGTAGGTGCCTAATAAATGCTCACTCAGTGATTGATACTATATCTAATAGAACCCTCCTTTTATAAATTGAAAAAATGATACTTAGTGCTATTAAGTAACTTGTACGTGGTCATTCCACTAGTATGTGTTGGGGCTGGGACTCCAACCCATGCCTCCCGAATCCAAGATCAATATTTTTACCATTACACCATGAACCCCAGTGGAAAAACAGTACCTTAGAGTCTCCAGTTCTAGAGGCTGATATTGAATCCTAGCATAATATGAACAGAGGGAAAGGAGACACCGTGTCTGCTCAGTACTAAATGGGCCCCCTGAAGATCACTAGGGCATCACTCGGGTGGGGCAGCCTCCCTCCTGACTGACTTTTCCTTATCTCCCTCCACCTCTCTCCCCCGACCTGGCCATGAGTTTCTGCTTGTTAGTCAATTTCCTTAGGGCCCCAAGCAGTTTGATTTCTTAGGCAGAGGCTTCAACATCAGCTCTTCAGCAGTGGCCTCCTCCTGGCCCCATAATCATCCATGACCCTGACTTGTGAAGAATGAGTGCTTTATAGGGAAACTTATCTATTCAGCATTCAGGAAATTTCTCCAATAATTCTTCCCTCTGAGTGAGGAAGTAAAATTTTTCATTTAGTGACTTCTGTTGTCTAAATCAGCAAGTATTACTAGGCACTTTGAGGGGTATGTAAGAGAAATAGATAACAAGTCCTCTCTGGAGAAGGGGTTCTTAACCTGGGCTAGATTTCAGGGGGACCGTCAGTCTGGAAGGGGAAAAAATTGCATCTTTTTTTCAATTTAATGACTTTCCTTTGGAATCCTCTATGTTTTATTTGAGACATTGAAAAACATTATTCTGAGAAAGGGATCCTATTCTTTACCAGTCTGCCAAAAGGCCCATGACACAAAAAAGGTTAACAGTTCCTGGTCTAGATGAACAGTATAGCTGGGGAGACAAAAATCATTCACCTGAAAAAGAAAACAAAACAGCGCATAACAAAGTGATAAAATATATGGTGTGTTGCTGTCAGCAGCCAGGAAAGTATTCAGTTTGAGCTGCAGTAATCAGAGAGAGCTTCTTGGAGGAAGTGGGCATTAAGCTGACCATCAAAGGATCCCATTCTTTTTTTTTTGTCCACCCTTAGGTCTGTTCTTCACTTCCCTATATACCCAGTAAAACCCAAGTCTGTGATTGTGGTGTGGTGGAGAAAATGCTGGATTTTGAATTCCAGTGATCAATTCTAATGCTTCCCATTGCCCCTTATTATCTGAGTGATGAGTCACTTAACGTTTTTAGGTCTCAGTTTTTCCATCTGTAAAATGAAGTGATTGGACTAGATGACCCCAGAAATCTTCTTCTGACTCTAATTCCAATCCCTTGACCATGATGTCTCAGAAAAATTCATTTTCTCAAAACAACAACAAAATTTGTATGAATTGGTATAGGGTGAAATGAACAGAACTAAGAGAAATAGCATATATATATATATATACACTGTGTTTCCCCGATAATAAGACACTGTCTTATTATTTTTTTTTTTTTTTGGAAAGAAAAACACCAGAGGGCTTATTTTCAGGGGAGGGCTTATGTTGTCCTGCCTCAGCTCTCCTCCGCAGCACTGCTCTCAATGGCGCCAGTAAGCAAATCACTGGAGAAGAACAGGATGACGCGCTCACTGCTGCAGCTCTGATTGGATGCAGCTCGGAGCACGGCGTGCATTTCACCGGGGTGGGGGGGGGGAACGGTGCATACAGAGGGTACCGTAATGTAGCATGTAGCGCAGGGGATCACCTTCCCTACAGTAGCAATCTCAATAGGGCTTATTTTCAGGGAGGGCTTATTTTAGAGGAATCTTACACAGTAAGGGGAGGGCTTATTTTCGGGATAGGTCTTATTATTGGGGAAACATGATATATATAGTATATATATATATAATACCGTAAAGACAAACAACTTAGAAAAACTTAAGAACTCTGGTTAATACAATAACTACCCATTATTCCAGAGGACCAGTGATGAAGCATGCTGCCCACCTTGTGCCAGAGAGGTCATGGACTCAGGGAATAAAATGAGACATATACACATACACACATACATACATACATATGTGTTTGTATACACATATATATGCATACATTTGATACAACCAATGTTGGAATTTGTTTTGTTTGACTATGCATATTTGTTACAAGATTTTTGTTTTTTTCCTGATGGCAGTAAAGAAGAAAGCAAGGGAAAAATAGATTTTGTTAATGAGAAAAATATAAAAGAAAATAAAACAGTGAATTCATCTTGTCTCCCCAGTTACAGGATCATTCATTCCAAGCTAGACAGGACCTTTAGGGGTTATCGAGTACAATTTATTTTGTAGATGAGGAAACTGAGGCTCACAGGTGTTACGTGGCTTGTTCAGGTCAACCCAGCTAGTGAACCCCTGAGGTAGCTCAAATACAAGTCTTCCTGATGCCAAGTTCAGAACTCTGATAATAATGATAAAAATGACTAATACTTACATAATGTTTTAAGGTTTGCAAAACCCTTTACATGTGATCCTTATAACACTGTGAGGCAAGTACTATTCTTACCCCCCATTTTCCAGATGAGGAAACTGAAACAAAGAAAAGTTGTGACATACTCAGGGTCACACAGCTAGTGTCTGAGGAGAGACTGGACCTCAGGTCTCCCTAAGGACAAGGTGAGTGTTCCATCTCCTGTGCTACCTTGCTGTAACCTTTTCCCAAAAATGTTTTCTTAATGATCTCCTTTGGATCCTTTCCTAAGTAGTGGAATATCTCATCCTCCAGGAGCCTATTTGCCTCTGATCTTGCACCCTGTGGGGAGAGGCTAACTTAGCTCAACTCACAGGGGAGAGGAAAAACAGCTTCCTGGGAACTGGAGTCAGTGAGAGGCTTCTCCTTAAGTGATGTCAGAAATAAGCACATCCCTTTGCATCCTGTTCGGAAGACAGGCTCTCTTCCGCTCAGGAAATCCTGTTGTATGGTTGCATGGAGGAAAGCTAAAGGGTTTGTGTTCAGTGTCTTGGGCTGTCCCATTCAGTAGAAATATTTCTGCCCTTGTATCAGATTGTGTCTCAACTGGAGGGAAGAGAACATGCTTCTTGATTCTTTTACCAGTAGCCAGTTGGCCAGTTGCCCATCCTCTTTGCTTCCTGTTGTCTTTGTCTCCCTCCCCCGCTTCCCCATCCCCAAACCCTGATGTGGCCATCATCCAGGCCTCCTACTACCATAGGACTATTGACCCTAATATTTAGAAATCCTTTGGCTTTTTAGCTTTACCTTAGGACTTGAGAGTAAAGGCTGGTTGAATTTGGTAGAGGATTCTGTGGTCTCTGATCCTGAAAGTTTATACTACAGTGACAACATAGTAGAGATGCCCAATTTGGAAAGACTTAAGAACTCTGATTGGTGCAAGAATTACTCATGATTCCAGAGGTCCAGTGATGAAGAATGCTACCCACTTCGTGACAGAAATGACGGACTCAAGATGCAGAATGAGACATATTTTTGGACATGGCCAAGATGGGAATTCATTTTGCTTAACTAGGCAGATTTGTTAGAAGTTTTCATTTTTATTTTTTCAGTGGAGGCAAGAATGATGGGAGGGAGGAAAATAAATGCTGGCTAACTGAAAAAAATGCAATGACCAAACAGAGAAAGGGAGAGAAAGAAGTATAAAAAACCCCCAAAATTAGATCCAAAGACCTAACTAGATAAATCCCTCATAGGGGGAAGTGGCTTGGTCACGCCAAGGAGGGGAGGAGGGCAGCTCCTTCTCCTGCCTTGCCACTCAATGCTAGCTTGCTTTTCCATATATTCTGCTAGCATGTAAATTCCTGGGGAGTAAGGGTTGGGGGTGGTGGTGGTATAGATTTACATCACACAGGATGGTGCCTGGCCCATATTAGCAGCTTAATAAATGCATATTGGTTGATTTTCAAGTCACAGGATAGAGGCAGCCCTGCCCCCACTTGGTTGCAGCTGATCAGAGCTATGGTGTCAGCCGCCGTGTTTTTTCCAGTCACCGTGTTTTTTCCAGTCACCCACCTGCAGGAAGGTGGAATGGAGAGGAGGGACACAATCTCATCTATGCTTGTATCACTTTCAGCTTGGCTGCCTTAGACTGTGGAGAGATGGAAATTCTAGCTCCACCAGGGAAGATGATTACAATGGAGGGACACGTATGAATCACCCTCCTGCCTCCCCCTCCAAATCTTTTGTTCTTCCCAGACATGACTACTCATTAAGGTAGAGGGATATGGACTGAGCCTGTAATTTTATTGGTAGGAGGAACTCCCAAATAAGGAAACTCCTACCAACATAGATGGTAAATGGCACCTTCTTGGTAACTCATACTGACTTATATGCAGTGTTGAGTGGCTTTCCCTGGGCTGTATATTAGAGGTGAGACTTGAACCCAGCTATTATTAGCTCTCAGGTCAGCTTTCTAGCCACTGTGCCCAACTGACTCTGTTTTCTAAATACATAAGGCTTAGGGACCCTGGGCAAGTCATTTAACCCTGATTGTCTCAAAAAAAAAATACACAAGGTGCATTCCTAACTCGTTCTGGACCAGATGGCATCTGAGAACCTTTCTAACTGAGACTGTGTTATTCCTTGACTCATTTCATTGTGAGAACTATCATTAAGAGAACATTAAGAAGAATAAACAGTACAGGAGATTTGGGGATATTCCAAGAGTTAGAGAGTTTTAGCTACTTGTTATCTGCTCCAGGGAGTTAAAGCAGTTCCCTGGCCTTTGTAACCCTTGTCTAGATAGCCTCACACCCCAACCCTGCCTCCTGACATGGAGGCCAAAGAGAACCACAGCCTAGGGCTCGTACCAATTTCTGCTCAAGGGCAAAATGAACTCTGGGAATTTACTGTTGAATACCAGGGGATGCCAATCCTGGAGACAATGACAGCTTCAGTTTCTATCCCCTCTTTGTTGCTGTCTCTTGAGGCCTGGGGCGCCTTTCCCTCCCTTT